>NC_083233.1:15919334-16232334 GCF_032191835.1 Heteronotia binoei
AGTGGTCTGACCTGGCCTCAGATTGCAAAGCATGGAGACACACCATCCACCAGGCTGTCTCTTCCTTTGAGAACGCACGCATAGCTGGTCTTGAGGACATAAGGAGATTGAGGAAGAATCGCACTGCTACAGCATCAATCCCAAATCAGACTTTTCCCTGTAGCCATTGTGGCCGGATCTGCCTGTCCCGCATTGGTCTTGTCAGCCACCAGCGAGCCTGCAGCAGACGTGGACTACTGCACCTTTCTTAAATCTTCGTTCGCGAAGTCAAGCCGAGAGACTTTTTGCTGTAATATTGGGTCACTTTGACTCTGATGCTGAGGTTGCATAGCTTCCCCCCCCCCCCCTAGTTAGGATTAATGAACTGAAACATTTTCCAAGATGCTAGTGGGAGAGAGAATATCCTACCCAGGTCACTGTAGGAACCACTGTAAGGAAGAAGACGACATTGGATTTGTATTCCGCCCTCCACTCAAGAGTCTCAGAGCAGTTCACAATCTCCTTTATCTCCACCCCCCACAACAGACACCCTGTGAGGTGGGTGGGGCTGAGAGGACTCTCACAGCAGCTGCCCTTTCAAGGACAACCTCTGCCAGAGCTATGGCTGACCCAAGGCCATGCCAGCAGGTGCAAGTGGAGGAGTGGGGAATCAAACCTGGTTCTCCCAGATAAGAGTCCACACACTTAACCACAAGACCAAACTGGCTCAATTTGTCCCCCAAGAAGGGTTAGGAGGAAGAAGAGAATGTGGAGACCTAGGGGAAGGGGGAGAGAGCAAGGGGAAGAGGATTGTTCTTTTTATTTAATTATATAAATGGAACCCAAGAAGTCTCACAATAAAAGCAGTAATGACAAAGACCAGAATGAATGGACCGTTCAAAGTGCCCAGTAAGCCTTCCATACAAAATAAGAGTTGATAATTACAAATAAAAGACCCTCCTGAGAGAAAGGTTCTGCATGATTTCCCAACAGAATGGTCGAGTCCTGACCTCTGTTCATAGGCCATTCCTTGGAGCTGGGGCCACTACCAAAAAGGCATAGGAGCATACTGAGTCCATGTTCGGGTCTGACATCTGAGTCGGAGCATATTTCAGGGCTGTCATTTTTGAAGGCAAGCATTTATGAGCCACAAAACTTTCATGGCGAGCCTCCAAATCATGAACTTCGGCAGCATCACAATGGCTGTCCATCAACAGCTATCAGTGTTGGACAGGAACAGATAAGCAGTAGCAATTTGTATCTGATAGCTGGCGTGCAATAGAGCTTAGGGGGATTTTATTAACTTCATTCAATCAGCAAAATCTGAATTTGGATTTCGTCTTCCGAATCTAAAATTCAAGCAAGGGATTTTGGAAACGTGCCAAATTAGGAAATACGGTGGGATTTTATTTTAGTTTCGCTACAGGATTTGCACTTGGAACAGGCAGATAGCAGCACAGATGATTCCCAACAAAGCTGTCTCTGATGTATGTGCGCACCTGGGCACTATAACAGAGCTGCTCCAGCATCTTTTCCAATTAATGCGGTTGTCTGCTCGCGCAGTTTGGATCTCAAGGACCTCTTTTGTGCCGCAGGATTAAGATAAAACATCCAACTTCACATTTTTTGTCTCTTCAGCTGCCTTTCATGAGAAGCTGGCATGTGGCACTGTGATATGACGTACTTCGCGCATCAGGCCAACGCTATTCTATCCGTTAAGTAGGTCTGTCGCTGATTTAAAATTCACTTTGCTTTTTCCCTCCTCGCCGAGATGCAGCGAAGTCATTCTGCAGCATTGCAGCTGCTCTGTCCACTAGATGTGTGTGTGTGTGTGTGTCTTGATATCTTTGACTCAACATCATCCTGCGTATATAGCAAATGATGTTCTAAAAATCTGCTTTCCGTTGTCTCCTCTCTTCATCTGTGCTGACTATCTCATTAGTGCTTTAATTCATGCAGAAAAAAAGGTTCAGAACCCACAAGCCCTGAGCAGAAAGCTCTACAAGGCCTGTGATTTATTCCCCCTCTATACCCTAACAAGGGATGCTAGCGATGAACAAGGGAGTGGCGTTAAAGAGACAAGCGAGATCACTTCTCGAAAACCTGAGTCTTAAACAGGGCTTTCTTTGTTTTGTAGAGCCAGTCTGGTGTAGTGATTAAGTGTGCAGACTCTTATCTGGGAGTATCGGGTTTGATTCCCACTCCTCCACTTGCAGCTGCTGGAATGGCCTTGGGTCAGCCATAGCTCTGGCAGAGGTTGTCTCTGAAAGGGCAGCTGTTGTGAGAGCCCTCTCAGCCCCACCCACCTCACAGGGTGTCTGTTGTGGGGGAGGAAGATAAAGGAGATTGTGAGCCACTCTGAGTGGAGAGTGGAATATAAATCCAATGTCGTCTTCTTCTTGCAGCAGGGACTCCTTTGCATATTAGGCCGCACCCCTCTTATGTAGCCAATCCTTCAAGAGCTTACAGGGCTCTTAGTACAGGGGCCTACTGTAAGCTCTTGGAGGATTGGCTACATTGGGAGTGTGGCCTAATATGCAAATGAGTTCCTGTTACCAAAAAAGCCCTGGTTTTAAAGAAATATTATATGGCTCTCCTTCCCCAAAAATGTGAGTGACCTTGTTAGCCCTTGTCACCTTCCGCGATGAGACAGAATGCTTGTCTCTTGTAACTGCTAAGAGTTGGGGACAGATACAGGACAAGTCAAATCAGGGTGGTAGCCCAGCGATACACAACGCTCCTATACCTCAGACCCATTGAACATGCAACCTACCGAGCTGCAAATAGATGACAGGTAGTCAGACGACATGAGATTCACGTGACAGAAAGAGGTCTGTCAAGGCCAGAGCCACGTACAGCAATCTAAGATAGCAGGGTTGCCAACATCAAGGGAGGGCCTGGAGTTCTCCTGGAATGACGATTGATCTTTGGATTCCCCTGGAGGAAACTGCAACTTTGGAGGGTGGACTCGATGGTATACCATAGAAATGGAAGCCCTAGGTGGATATGTCTGGGTAGGTCCGCACATATTATATCTACTGATACTAATGACGCTATTTATGCTCTACTAAAGGCCGTATTGCTCTATTACTCCTTTGTTTCTTTTCCCTGTCCAAAGAAATTCTATTCATGCGTGTCACACCCTTTCTCCTGGCTCCACCCCAAAGTCCCCAGATATTTCTTGAGTCAGACCTGGCAACCCTGTGCGCCACATCACTTACGGTTAAAAAAAAAAAAGAAAGAGGAAGAGACATGGATAGCTCTAGGAATCATGACAAGTTTTGTGCTTTTAACATAGAGTTTCTGGTAATTCCTAGAGGTACGTAATGCCCCTTCCAGTTTTTTTTACTGGAAGTGACATGGTGCTGCAGCTGGCATCATAGCCCCCTCACACATACACCCCATCCCTGCCCACAGCCCTCCCGCCAGTTTCCAGGCTGTGTTTAATAGCTAGAGCAGCGCAATCAAGATGGAGCCAACTGGTCCACTCCATATAAATAATCGAAAGCACTCCTAGCCATATTATGGGGTTACTTTACGAACAGCGACAGAGGACGCCACGTTTCCCGAGGCTTTTCATGATTGAGACAAGCAGGCTGTCACACCATCCGTTTGCGGTGGCGGCAACACTACACAGTCGACCTTCCCCTCAAGCATCGCCGCCTTTCCCCTGTTCTTAGTGTGCCACAAGAAATTGATTGAGGATCACCTGCAAAGACATTAAGAGCAGAGGCTGGCTGGGTATTGAGAGGACAGGACTGCTGTTAGGCAGCATTCTCCTGTGGGCCTTCAGGACTGATTTTTCTCAACAACACTAATAATAATATATAATAATAATAATAAATTTTATTTATACCCCGCCCTCCCCGCCAAGGCAGGCTCAGGGCAGCTTACAGGGCATGGCAAAAGCCATGTTAAAACAATAAAACAAGATAATACAATTCAATACAATTAACAATTAAATATTTAAATAATCTAAAAACAGTCTAAAAAAATATAATCTTACAGTACTACTATCTCAGTTATATTAACGATGGCGTGATGTTTATTCCAAGTTCCATCTTAGAAGGCTAGCCGGAAGAGGGCGGTTTTGCATGCCCTACGGAATTGGCTAATATCCCGTAGGGCCCGCACCTCTTCCGGCAGCTGGTTCCACCATTGGGGTGCCTTTATAGGCACCCCACAATTAAGTAGGTGTCTGCGGGACAGCTCTCCCCCAATTGCCACCCTTTGTCCCCGGCCTTCCAGGAAAGAGGAAAGCCACTGCAAGGCTAACCCCTGAATCCCTAAGAAAAACCTAAAGAGGATTCAGAGAGGGATGAGTGGGACATAACCGGATAGCAGCCAGAACCAATATGTCGGGTCAAGAAGGTTAGTAATGGTATAAGAGTGGAATGTAAAAAGACATTGGACAATTTTTTAATATGAATGGGAGAAAGAAAGAAAAAGACACTGATTTTTGATTGGTTAGGGGGTGCCTTTATAATTGAACTTAAGTATATAACTTCGGCAGAAGTCTAGTAATGGAGGGAGGGGGGATTGAAAATATCATATAGGTTAGAGATAGCAAGGATATAATTAAATATTGTAACCATATGTTATTAATAAAATTGTTTAAAACTGAAAAAAAAAAGTAATGGTATACAGCAGGGGTGGCCAATGGTAGCTCTGCAGATGTTTTTTGCCTACAACTTCCATCAGCCCAGCTATTGGCCATGCTGGCTGGGGCTGATGGGAGTTGTAGGCAAAAAACATCTGGAGAGCTACTGTTGGCCACCCCTGGCATACAGTATAGATGCAGAGAAACCTATCTATCTATCTATCTATCTATCTATCTATCTATCTATCTATCTATCTATCTATCTATCTATCTATCTGCCTCCTTCCTTCCTTACGAAGCAAAAAGCAGCACATAAAATGCAAAAAACAGATGACATAAAAGTACATAATACCAAAATTTAAAATCTCTTGTTAGGAGTGCTTGAATAAAATGCAATCCTAGATAAAAGCCATGTTCAGCCAGCAACATGGCAGGAGGGAAGCAATACGTGGGAAGTTTACATTTTGGCAGGGAAGGAGTGTCCTTCAAGGATGGGAAGGAGTCGGATCTGACTTTTGATGTGATACTGCATTGTTGCTAAGCTCAATCCCCTTCCCAGGCTCTTTCATCTCCAGACACAGACCCCGTATCTCCAGTAATTCCCCATGCTGAAATTGGCAACCTTACAAGAGAGCCAGGACAGGAAACGGAAGGGAAGCTAAGCATCTGGAGGTCAGCGTACCATAATAAAGATCAAGGCAAGGCCCAGAGCCAGGAAGGAATCATCTCCAGCCCTGAGTGACCTCACACCGTCATCCCACTGTTCCTATCAATATGCATGGAGGAAAAAATGGATGGATTGAACCCTAAGAATCCTCTGGTATATCTTTCTTTTCACTTCTCTCAATGAACATCCCAGCACACCCTACTGTCTCTGCCCCCCTACCCAGTGTAAGCTGCACCAGTCTCCAGGGAACGTTGCATTCTTTTAAGTTTCTTCTTTTCTTATTTGATCTTGACACGGTAGAGTGATCGTAATGTCTCAGGATTTT
The DNA here is from genome assembly GCF_032191835.1 of Heteronotia binoei. Lineage (NCBI taxonomy): Eukaryota > Metazoa > Chordata > Lepidosauria > Squamata > Gekkonidae > Heteronotia > Heteronotia binoei. The sequence goes on from NC_083233.1 coordinate 15,924,906, forward strand.
TTAAAAAAGAAAGAAAGAAAACCAAAAGAGAACAACAGATCCAACTGTTATTCGTATTTATTGAACTTAACATCATTAGAAGTTATCAACATTTGTTATTTTTTTAAAAAAAAAATTAATGTAATTGCTTCACAATAACAGCGCATTCATTTTTATAATGTGCATAATTATCAATCATTGATGACTTTTTAAGGTGTTGCTTTTTTAGAATAAAAGGGCAATCGTTCCTCAATGTTTGATACTGTGCCTGTTTACTCAAAAGAAAATCCTACGGAGTTCATTGTGACTTACAGTGGAATCTTACGCTGAGTTGCTTCGAGCAACAGCCCCCAACCCCTGGGCCACGGACCGGGACCGGTCCATGGCCTGGCATGGTTTGCTTCCTGGGACACAGACCCAGGAAGCTGAGAGTGGCAGGATGGTGAGCCGGCGTGTTCTCTCCTCCGAAGCAGAGCAGCCCCACTGCCCCTTTCGCCTTGGAGCGAGGCCACACCACCTCTTTTGCTTGCCTGGGTCCTGGGAAGCAGAAGGGGCAGTGTGGCAGCAACCTTTGCCTACCCCTCATTTAAAGGCTCCCGCCAATCAGCTGATTGGCAGGGGTCTTTAAATGGGAGGGGGAGGCAGATTGGCTGTTTCTGCCACCTTGCTGCCTAGCAGGGAGGTGGCAGAAGCAGCTGCAGTTCCCCCCCATTTAAAGACCTTCAAGGGGGGCAGAAATGGGGGTGTGGGTCTGATTGGCAAAAAAAAAAAAAAAACAGCACTGCCACACACACACCAGTCCATGGAAAAATTGTCTGTTTGGCGTAGTGGTTAAGTGTGCATTGGTGTTGTGGTTAAAATTGCCACTTTGGCGCAGTGATTAAGTGTGCGGACTCTTATCTGGGAGAACCGGATTTGATTCCCCACTCCTCCACTTGCACCTGCTGGAATGGCCTTGGGTCAGCCACAGCTCTCGTAGGAGTTGTCCTTGAAAGGGCAGCTGCTGGGAGAGCCCTCTCAGCTCCACCCACCTCACAGGGTGTCTGTTGTGGAGGGAAGAAGATATAGGAGATTGTCAGTCACCCTGAGTCTCTGATTCAGAGAGAAGGGCGGGGTATAAATCTGTCATCATCATCATCTTCTTCTTCTTCTTCCACAAAACTGGTCCCTGGTGCCGAAAAGGTTGAGAACAGCTGGCTTAGATCATGCAACCCTTCTGTTTGTTATTCACACACACACACACACACATATATATATATATATATATACACATAGGATTGCAGACCAAATCTTCTTTTGGTTGCTCGAATGGTCAGCTACATAGACAGATTACATATATGGCTATAGAGTGGCCACATTTAGAATCCTGATTGCACTTCAAATCATCCACATCAAAAAGAAGATTGCAGCACGGGAAAAGATACCGAAAGAAGGCTACTAAAATGATCAAGGTGTTGGAGAATCGTCCTTGAAAAGACAGACGAAAGTGCTTTTTGGCTTAGGGGGGAAAAGATGATGATTGAAGGAGGAGGATTATAGAGGTGTGTAAAATTAAACAGTCATAATATTGAAAACTGGGGTAGGCCAAGAAATGGATGGTCAGTAGATATTAGGCTTGCCAAGATGGTAGCTTTTCACACGATGTGTAATAAACGTATGGAAATCACCACCACATTACTTAGTGAGTAACTGTTAGCTTAGATGACTTTTGAAGTGGGATTAATCAAAAGGTGATTAACATGTGGAATTCACTGCCACAGTAGGTGGTGGCGGCTACAAGAGGGGGTTAGATAAAAATATGGAGCAGAGGTCTATCAGTGGCTATTAGCCCCAGTGTGTGTGTGTGTGTGTGTGTATAAATTTTTTGGCCACTGTGTGACACAGAGTGTTGGACTGGATGGCCATTGGCTTGATCCAACATGGCTTCTCTTATGTTCTTATGATTAGACCAGAAGTGGCTGAACTTGCTTAACATAAGACCCTCCTCCCCCCCCCCCTTAGGAAACATCCAGCCTTCCTTGGGGTGGGTGGATCCCTAGCCTCCCATCGGGGACTGTTGTGTCACTCCCCCATAAGGAAACATACAGCGTTCGTTTTTTGGTTTTTTTTGTGCACGCGCATGTGTGGGCGGGGCAGCTGTCACTTTGGAATGCGGCTTGATGATTATAGGGGCCCCCTATCTACTACTGCTGGCCATTGCTTTAGATATCAGTGCAGTGATCTGTGCTTCCCACATAGAAGAAGATATTGGATTTATATCCCTCCCTCCACTCCGAAGAGTCTCCGAGCGGCTCACAATCTCCTTTCCCTTCCTCCCCCACAACAGACACCCTGTGAGGTAGATGAAGATACTGGATTTATATCCTGCCCTCCACTCCGAAGAGTCTCAGAGTGGCTCACAATCTCCTTTACCTTCCTCCCCCACAACAAACACCCTGTGAGGTGGGTGGGGCTGAGAGGACTCTCACAGTGAGTTATCTACCATGACCTCCTACAGGGTCACCGTAAGGCAGCTGTGACTTGATAGCACTTTAAAGCAGCACATGCTTAACCATAATTTAGGGATGTTTGGCAAACGTATAACTGAGGTTTTTTTTTTTTTTTTAAATGCAAGTATCACCTCAGTTCTTGCTAGGGCATTTTTGGGGGGTAGGAGTAAAAATTCCCAAGTGATATTGTAGCAGAGCAGCCTTCTCTGCAATCTGGTGTGTGATAATTAAAATCAAGTTCAGAGAGGCTTTGGGTTTTTCCTTCTCTTGTATGGAGGTCAACTCTTTCAAACATATGAACATATGAAGCTACCTTATACTGAATGAGACCCTTGGTCCATCAAAGTCAGGATTGTCTACTCAGACTGGCAGCGGCTCTCCAGGGTCTCAAGCTGAGGTTTTTCATGCCTTCTTGCCTGGACCCTTTTTAGTTGGAGATGCCAGGGATTGAACCTGGGACCTTCTGCTTACCAAGCAGATGCTCTACCACTGAGCCATCGTCCCACAAACAAACCCATCAAGCTAGCTTACTCCAAAGGAACTTTTTAGACAAATCCAGGTGTGCTTTAATTTCTAAATTCTCTCTTCGCTCTAATACAAGGGTGGCCAAACTGTGGCTCTTTCACACATATTGTGCGGCTCTCCGATCTCCCACTGCCCCACAGGTCAGCTTGGAGAAGGCATTTATCACTTTAAATCACTTCTCCAAGCCAAGCCAGCCGACAGCATGGAGAATGCATTTAAAGTCGCTTTCTTTCCCCATCTCCCTCCCTTCCCCATCTCTTTACCTGCCTTGCGGATCTCAAACATCTTAACATTCATGCATTGCGGCTCTCAAACATCTAATGTTTATTCTATGTGGCTCTTACTTTAAGCAAGTTTGGCCACCGCTGCTTTAATATATAACATCTGTGGAAATGATCAGACTGTGATTAGATGAGGTCCTCTTGTTTAAGTAATGCAGCTGAGGAACTGCATTGAAGATCAGACAATGTATCAGTGTGCAATGGTAGGTAAACAACATAAATGCCCTTTCTGTAAAATGTAATTATATATAAAACAGGCAAAAATTATCTATATATTTATCCCCGCTCACTTGTTTTCATTGAAAAGTCCAATCAGATGCATTTACTTGCCATACTAATTACAGTATTTTCTGCTTCAGTAAAATCATGTCTCCAATGCAAATCTGGGAAGGGGGAATGTTTGAAATACTTTTAATAGTTGTAAAAGAGCCCCGTGGCGCAGAGTGATAAAGCTGCAGTACTGCAGTCCGAAGCTCTGCTCACAATCTGAGTTCGATCCCAGTGGAAGCTGGGTTCAAGTAGCTGGCTCAAGGTTGACTCAGCCTTCCATTCTTCCAAAGTCGGTAAAATGAGGACCTGGCTTGCATGGGGGAAAGTGTAGATGACTGGGGAAGGCAATGGCAAACCACCCTGTAAAAAGTCTGCTGTGAAAACGTCGTGAAAGCAACGTCACCCCAGAGTTGGAAACGACTGGTGCTTGCACAGGAGACTAGCTTTACCTTTATGTTTTACCTAGCAGGTGAAATGGTTGTTGAGCACTTTCCTAACTGCTGTGAAGCTTCAAGCTGCACCCATACACCATTGGATATTGTGCTCTATGACTCAGAACAGATGGGCATTCAAAGCCCCGCAGGGGGCAGGAGCCAGGCCGACCAAAAAAGCCCTTCCACAATCGCACATCTGCCTCTCATCCCCGTCCCGCCCTGGGCTTGCTGGGAGCCGTCTCAAAAAGGCACCACTTTGAAAGTGGTGGATTTTCACTGGGTGCCTCCAAGGTGCCTCCCCAACCATCTGGAAGGCTGGGAAGTGCCTGGAGTTCGCCCAGGGAGCCGCGGATGGGAGACGTGAGTGTTCCAGATGCTCCCTGGGCACCCACAGCCCGCCCCTTTTCTGAACGCCATCTGGAAGTTCCGGGGTGCTCTATTTCCAGCCGGCTCTCTTTGGGGCAACTTCAAGCCACCCCGAACTGGCCGTCTGCTATCAGCCTATGTGTTTCACCCCCTAGATTGTCTTCTGCACCTGGGAAAATCCATTTTCAGAGGCCTCCAGAGGTGCTATAGCCAACGTTACGTGGATGCAGACTTAGAAGCAGCGGCAGTGGAGCTGGTTAGCTTTGGATGAGACAGAGAGCTTACGATGACTTGGTAATACTTGCTTCATCTCCAGGTACTCAGACAGAGCAGTGAAGGGGTAGAGTGGGTATACTTCTGTGGTGAAAAAATGCTGTCAGGTCGCAACTGAATTATGGCAATCCCATAGGGCAGGGGTGGCCAAGGGTAGCTCTCCAGATGTTTTTGGCCTACAACTCCCATCAGCCCCAGCCAGCATGGCCAATGGCTGGGGCTGATGGGAGTTGTAGGCAAAAAAAATTCTGGAGAGCTACCGTCGGCCACCCCTGCCATAGGGTTTTCAAGACGAGACTCAAACAGAGTTGCCTTGTCATTGCTTGCCTCTACATAGCAACCCTGGGCTTCCTTGGTGGTCTCCCATCCAAGTACTAACCAGGGCTGACCCTGCTTAGCTTCTGAGATCGGACAAGATAGGGCTATCCTGGGCCATCCTGTTCAGGGTGGAGATACAACAAAGCCAGTGAGTTGCATCATGTTTCTTTACTTATTTAGTACATTTTTATCCTGCCTTTCCTCCTAGGAACAGAGAATAGAGGACATTATGTCCTTTTTTTGTTGAAAAAGCCCAGCAGGAACTCATTTGCATATTAGGCCACACACCCTGACATCACCATTGTTTCACACAGGACCTTGTTTGTGGGGAAAGCCCAGCAGGGACTTATTTGCATATTAGGCCACACCCCCTGACATCACCATTGTTTCACACAGGACCTTGTTTGTGGAAAAAGCCCAGCAGGGACTTATTTGCATATTAGGCCACACCCCCTGACATCACCATTGTTTCACACAGGACCTTGTTTGTGGAAAAAGCCCAGCAGGGACTTATTTGCATATTAGGCCACACCCCCTGACATCACCATTGTTTCACACAATACCTTGTTTGTGGAAAAAGCCCAGCGGGGACTTATTTGCATATTAGGCCACACCCCCTGACATCACCATTGTTTCACACAAGACCTTGTTTGTGGAAAAAGCCCAGCAGGGACTTATTTGCATATTAGGCCACACCCCCTGACATCACCATTGTTTCACACAGGACCTTGTTTGTGGGAAAAGCCCAGCAGGAACTTATTTGCATATTAGGCCACACCCCCTGATATCACCATTGTTTCGCACAGGACCTTATTTGTGGGAAAAGCCCAGCAGGAACTTATTTGCATATTAGGCCACACTCCCTGACATCACCATTGTTTCATGCAGGACCTTTTTGGGGAGAAAAAGCCCAGCAGGAACTCCTTTGCCTATTAGGCCACACCCTCTGACATCACTATTGTGTCACACAAGACCTTTTTGTAGAAAAAGCCCAGCAGGAACTCATTTGCATATTGGGCCACACCCCCTGACATCACCATTGTTTCACACAGGACCTTATTTGTGGGAAAAGCCCAGCAGGAACTTATTTGCATATTAGGCCACACTCCCTGACATCACCATTGTTTCATGCAGGACCTTTTTGGGGAGAAAAAGCCCAGCAGGAACTTCTTTGCCTATTAGGCCACACTCTCTGACATCACTATTGTGTCACACAAGACCTTTTTGTAGAAAAAGCCCAGCAGGAACTCATTTGCATATTAGGCCACACCCCTGACATCACCATTATTTCACACAGGACCTTTTTTGAAGAGAAAGCCGAGCAGGAACTCATTTGCCTATTAAGCCACACCCTCTGACACCAAGCCAGCTGGAACTGTGTTCCTGTGCATTCCTGCTTTTAAAAAAAGCGCTGGATGACATCATTCTTTCTTTTCTCCACTTTATCTTTGCATGAACCCTGTGATTGGGTTGGGCCGAGAGAGAGAGAGAGAGGAAAGGTCACAGCCAATTCAAGACAGAGGGGGGATTAGAACCTTGGTTTCCTAGATCCTAGACCAGCCCTCTGACCCCTATGCTGCTCTAAACACTACACCATCGCCTTCCACCATACGGGCACTGGGCAGCTGAGGACTCTTTCCACCAATTCTAAAGCCTTTTATGTGAAGGTCCCCAATCTAGGGGATGGCCTTCAGAAGGGAGGGAGGGAGGGAGAGAAGGAAGGAAAGAATTCTCAGGCCAATATAGCTGTTAATGGGCCTGGCCCACTGAGCAGATCCGGGTTCTAATCCCTACTTGGCCATTTAAAAGTTCACTGGGTGGTTTAGGGCAAGTTCCTCTCTTGCACCTAATCTGCCTCATTGCGTTGTTGAGAACTTAAAATGAAACAGGGGAGAACCATGTATGTCTTCACACTTCTGGGAAAGGACAAAGTGTTGGAAAAGGCAACGTTTGGTATACAAAGAAGAGAAGAAGAGCCTGCCGTGGGCAGCATTCGATAGCGAGGTCAGCAGTGCACCTTGGTGCTGGCTATGGGCCTGAGTCTCATTCCTGGTCTGTCTCCAAATTGCTGCTCTCCGGGCAATCTCCCCCTTCTCAGAAGTGCCACACTCAGTCGTACCCTTACCTCTCTCTCCTCCTTCCTATCAAGTATGTTAATTCCTAAACGAGCCTTTATCTACTCTTTAATCAGGTTGTGCAATGCTGCTGTGTTATTTACTCTGCCAATCAGGGCCGGCCTAGACTGTCTGGCAGCCCAAGCAAAGCTAAATTCTGGTGCCCCCCCCTCACTGATGATGTCACCAAGTCACATGGGGTGCACCCAATTTGGCACCCCCAGAAGGCCAGCACCCTAGACAATCACCTAGCGGCAGAGCCAGCCCTGCTGACGACACAAAGGAAGATGCTCAGTTCAACCCTTTGCATTACCAGAACACATTTTAATCGATTTAACACACACAGTTCAAAGCATACAACTGCTGCATTTTAAGGAATGTCTGAACTGTGACCTTTTGGAAAAGGCAGGGATGAAAGAGACCTTCTCAAACATAAACCCACAACGTGCAGTTTTCTGCATTCCTACCTGCAGTACCTGGGGGCGGAGGGGGAGATGGATAGATGCAAAGTCTTCCTTTCTTTTGTTCCTTCTCTTTCCCTCTGAGCAGGTTTAGTGAAGCTAGTTCTGGCACGGAACTACCTCAGGCTGGCAAACGCTTTCCTTTTCTTCGAACGTTTTGTATTTAACTTAAATGGGTGTTTTGGACTAGGTTTTGATTCCCAAGAACCATTTTGGGATTTATTTTATTTTATTTATTTATTTATTGCTCAAAAGCCAGATAAAATATAAATAGAAATTTCTGGGCTCTCTGGTTTCCTCCTGCTGTTACAGCTTTCCCTAGGCAAAAAAAAGGGGGGGGGGATTGGTGGGTGAACACGGCCAGTCCACCTTGCTTGCGCGCTCCTGCATTCAGATGCCCAGAAAGACGGATGGAGTGCAGCAGAAGAATTTGATACCACTTCCCAAGTGGGGGGGGAGTGTCGATTTTGGGGGGCCTTCGTGGTCTAGTTAGGCTGGTCAGTCACCAGCTGCTGTGGGAAATCACCTGCCCCACTGCTGGTAAATTTGGCAGTAGAAGAAAAAGGATGGGGGCAAGCGGCTGCCATGTGTGCTGCCATATCCCTTCTGGGTGAATACCAGAAGTAGCATTAGCATGTTGTGGTGATGCTCTACGAATCCTGCTGATCTGTGCTAGGATTTCTAGAGGATCACCATGACACAGTGACGTCACTTCCTGCTTTCATTCACAAATGATGTTGCCCAGGGCCTTTTTTTTTTTGTAGCAGGAACTCCATCGCATAATAGGCCACACACCCCTGATGTAGCCAATCCTCCAAGAGCTTACAGGGCTCTTCTTACAGGGCCTACTGTAAGCTCCAGGATAGGGTTGCCAAGTCCAATTTAAGAAATATCTGGGGACTTTGGGGGTGGAGCCAGGAGACTTTGGGGGTGGAGCCAGGAGACATTAGGGGTGGAGCCAAGATCAAGGCTGTGACAAGCATAATTGAACTCCAAAGGGAGTTCTGGCCATCACATTTAAAGGGACGGCACACCTTTTCCATGCCTTCCTTCCACAGGAAATAATGAAGGATAGGGGCACCTTCTTTTGGGGCTCATAGAATTGGACCCCCTGGTCCAATCGTTTTGAAACTTGGGAGATATTTTGGAGAGGGGCACTAGATGCTGTACTGAAAATTTGGTACCTCTACCTCAAGAAACAGCCCCCCCCCCTAGAGCCCCAGATACCCGCGGATCAATTCTCAATGATTTTCTATAGGAATAAATCTCTATAGGGAATAACAGAGTTCCCAGCAGGCATTTCCCTCCCCTCCCCCCGCTTTCTGACGACCCTGAAGCGGGGGGAGGTCCTCCAAACCGGGGGATCCCCTGCCCCCTCCTGGGGATTGGCAACCCTAGGAGGACTGGCTACATCAGGGGGGTGCAGCCTAACATGATGCAAAGGAGTTCCTGCTACAAAAAAAAGCCCTGATGTTGCAGCATTGCACAAAACCAGGGCTGGCTTTCTTTCTTTTCTTTTCTTTTCTTTTCTTTTCTTTTCTTTCTTTCTTTCTTTCTTTCTTTCTTTCTTTCTTTCTTTCTTTCTTTCACTCAAGAGGAAAATGAAATAGAAACACATGGGTGCCTCTCATGAACTTTTAAAGGTTTGGGTTTTGTTTTTTTTTTAGAATTTTGTTTCCACGGAGAGGTTCTGGAACTCTGTTTTGCTGCATTCTTCCGGGGGTGGGGGTGGGGAGCCCTGCACAGTACTGTTGCTGCCTCTATAGCCTGTGGAGTTCCTCTGCCACCTGAGGAAGCCTCTCACTGGTTGCCAGCCAAAGCATCGTTGCAATCCCAGGTGTAGCAGTTACAATCTCAGTCTAAGACTGAGGAGCCCCAGATTCAAATCCTTACTCAGCCATGCGGCTCCTTGGCTAACCAAATCCAGCCGCATCCTCAGCCTGATAGGGTTGCCAACTCTGGGTTGAGAAATTCCTGGAGATTTGAGGGTGGAGTCTGAGGAAGGCAGAGTTTAAGAAGGAGGGGAAAGGGTCCACCTTCCAAAACAGCCATTTCCTCTTCAGTGGTCTGGAGATCCATTGTAACCAGGGCTTTTTGCGTAGCAGCAGGAACTCATTTGCATATTAGGCCACACCCCCTGGCATCACCATTGTTTTGCATTGGGCTTTTTAGTAGAAAAAGCCTGGCAAGCACTCATTTGCATATTAGGCCACACCCCCTGGCATCACCGTTGTTTTGCATTGTTTTAGTAGAAAAAGCCTAGCAAGAGCTCATTTGCATATTAGGCCACACCCCTGACACCTAGCCAGCCGGAATTGCGTTCTTGTGCGTTCCTGCTAAAAAAAGCCCTGGTTGTAATTTTGGGAGATCTCCAGCCACTGCTTGGAGAGAGGCAGCCCTATAATCTGACACCTCAGTAGGCTGTAGTGAGGATAAAAAAGAGGAGGAAGGGTCTTCCGTGCCACCCTGAACTCCTTTGAGCAGTGTTCCAGTCAATCTGAGCAGACATAAGCACAGCCCCCAGACGGATTAAAAATGCAAGGTCAGAAAGCCACAGCTACCACCCAGGATGGGACATCCTCTGATGTCACTGAGACAGAGCAAATACGTAGTTACCACTTGGGAAGTGGTAGCAAATTCTTCTGCCGCACTCCATCCGTCTTTCTGGGCGTCTGAATGCAGGAGCGCGCAAGCTAGGTGGACGGGCCATGTGAACCCACCAATCCACTCTAGGAGCTCACCGGCATTGTGAAACCCACACTGTGCTAAGGGGATGGTGTGCAACAACCTTGTGAACGTGCCAGAGTACCTCCCAGTGCTATATACAGGCGCATTGTGCAGGAGCGTCTAACTGGGATTTGGCCACGCCATTTTGGGGCGGCACAGTTTGGGGTGCCGCAGGTGCACACAAAGCTGCCTGTCTGCACCCAGCCTCAGTATATGGGCTGCCTGCGTGAGGAATGTCAGGATTAATAATAATAATAATATAATAACTTTTAATTTATATCCCGCCCTCCCCGCCGAAGCAGGATTAAAATGAGAAAGATACACGGCGTGTGGGGTGAATCAATGAAGAATAGCCAGTGCAGAAAAACCAGGAGGCTTTATGATTTTAAAATTATTTGCGGTACCATCCTGAGCAGAGTTATGCCTTTTTGCGTTAAAAGGGGCCTCGTATTAGTAGATTTTTCTGAACATTCAAAAGCAAGAGCAGCCTTGCAGGTGCTTAATTGCATGCAACACTGCCCAGATGGCTTTTCTCCCACCAGGTTGCCAGCTTCTGTTGGAAATTCCTGGAGGTTCAAGGGTGAAGCCTGGGGGAGGGCAGGACTGAGGGAGGGGAGGGATCTCGGCGGGGCATAATGCCATGGAGTCAGCCCACGCTCCAGAGCAGCCATTTTCCCCTGGGGACCTGATCCCTGGTGTCTGGAGATCAATTGTTATTTCAGGAGCTCTCCAGGCCTCTCCTGGAGGTTGGTAACCTTAAGAGATTAGACTTTTTATTGCTGAAAATTCAATAAAAAGGCCTATCATAAGCAGCATGGCAACTTGCCCTGGGAAGGTCCTGTTGTCCTTTTATTTCCCATCCTACACATCTTTAGGGTTGCCAGGTCCAACTCAGAAAATATTTGGGGACTTTAGAAAATATCTAACTTGGAGGAAAGTTGTTTTGCTTTGTTTTAAGAATACGTTTTACAGCATGGCGCGCTTTTTTGCAGAAAAAGCCCAGCAGGAACTCATTTGCATGTTAGGCCACACCCCCTGATCTCACCATTGTTTCACACAGGTTTTTTTGTATAAAAAGCCCAACAGAAACTTATTTGCATATTAGGCCATACCCCCTGACACCAAGTTAGCCGGAACTGCGTTCCTGTGCGTTCCTGCTCAAAAATAAGCCCTGGTTTACAGTAATGGTGGCCTTTTTCAGTCCTTGTGAGTCTGATGTTCTGCCAAGTATCTCCCAGCTTTGGTACACCTGATGGGAAACCCAGATTTTTGTAGGGTTAACCAGCTCTGGGTTAAGCTCTGGGTTGAGAAATTCCTGGAGATTTTGAAGGTGGAGCCTGGGGATGGAAAGAACCTCAGTGGGGTATTCATATCTTAGACTCCTATAAAATAGTGGGTTTGATGCATTGAAGAGGCCAAGTAGTAGTGAACATCAGCTTTTTATTAGGTACAGCATTAGGCAGGCTGCACTTCAAGACTGAGGAATTGGGCCAATGGGGTCAACTTTATACAACTCAGGGTTCCCACACCAGCACGTTATTGGCTCATTCAAACCAGCAGGGGGCCATGATTGGTGCAGGGCAGCAGGGATTTGGATCCTGCTGCGCATTGTTCCCAAGTCCCCAAGCTCCGTTTGTATGGGTCCAATGAGCCAGGCAGCAACACCGTATTCAGTCTTCACTTAGAATTATAGAGTTGGAAGGGACCTCCAGGGCCATCTAGTCCAACCCCCTGCACCATGCAGGGAACTCACAAATACCTCCTCCTAAATTCACAGGATCTCCATCGCTGTCAGATGGCCATCTAGCCTCTGTTTAAAAACCTCCAAGGAAGGAGAGCCCAGCACCTCCCGAGGAAGCCTGAGGAATTGCTCTAAGTGTCAGGAAGTTCTTCCTAATGTTGAGACGGAAACTTTTTTGATTTAATTTCAACCCATTGGTTCTTGTCCTACCTTCCGGGGCCACAGAAAACAATTCCACACCATCCTCTATGTGACAGCCCTTCAAGTACTTGAAGATGGTGATCCTATCGCCTCTCAGCCGCCTCCTCTCCAGGCTAAACATCCCCAGCTCCTTCAACCTTTCTTCATAGGACTTGGTCTCCAGGCCCCTCACCATCTTCGTCGCCCTCCTCTGGACCCGTTCCAGCTTGTCTATATCTTTCTTAAAATGTGGTGCCCAAAACTGAACACAATACTTCAGGTGAGGCCTCACCAGAGCAGAGCAAGCATACACAACAACTCCACTCCCAGAGCAAGCTGCTTCCTTGAGAGCCAGTTTGGTGTAGTGGTTAAGAGTGCGGACTCTTATCTGGGAGAACCGGGTTTGATTCCCCACTCCTCCACTTGCACCTGCTGGAATGGCCTTGGGTCAGCCATAGCTCTGGCAGAGGTTGTCCTTTGCTGTGAGAGCCCTCTCAGCCCCACCCACCTCACAGGGTGTCTGTTGTGGGGGAGGAAGGTAAAGGAGATTGTGAGCCGCTCTGAGACTCTTCCGAGTGGAGGGCGGGATATAAATCCAATGTCTTCTTCTTCTTCTTCTTCTTCTTCTTCTTCTTCTTCTTCTTCTTCTTCTTCTTCTTCTTCTTCTTCTTCTTCTTCTTCTTCTTCTTCTTCTTCTTCTTCTTCTTCTTCTTCTTCTTCTTCCTTCAGGAGAACTGATTTCTGTCACCTGGAAATCTGATGTAATTTCTGGAGTCCCTACCCAGAGGTTGCCAGCCTAAGTAACTGCATATATGGAAGCTGGAAACAGCACAGGTTTCTCTACTCACACAAAATGGTGCAGGTTATGACCTCTGCCTGCCCTGAAGTTAAACTAGTTCCTGTTTCCCTCACAAGGTCTCATAGGAGGAGATGTGTGATCCTGAGCTTGTGGTTTCTCAGGGCGTGTTGGCAGAAGTTCTCTCCTGGCTGGAAGCACTGAAGGGACCAGTGGTTAAAGCTCTCAGGCTGCTCTGTGTGCTGGCTACAGAAAAAGAACAGAAGGGTGGACTCCGAACAGGGTAGGTAAATTCACCCCTACCTAGTAGAGACCATGCTGGTGTTTGAATTTGGAGCTTCAAAAATCATCATGACTGGGAAAAGGCTTTGATGAACTTGTGCAGCTAACACCCTCCGCAGAATGCTGCTTGTTTTAAAATTTGTGCTTGCTTCAGAGGAATTAAAGCTGCAAAGAAACTCCGCCGTATGCCACTCTTCCCACCCCAGGAGCTGCCAGGTTGCCAATCTCCAGGTGGGGACAGGGGCTCCCCCGGTTTGGAGGCCCTCCCCCCACTTTAGGGTCATCAGAAAGGGGGGGGAGTCTGCTGGGAACTCCATTACAGCCGATAGTGACTGATTGATATCTGGGGCTCTGGAGGGGGGGGGCTGTTTTTTGAGGTTGAGGCACCAAATTTGCAATATAGCGTCCAATGCAACCCTAGGCAGAATGCCATAGAGTCCACCTTCCAAAGCAGCCATTTTCTCCAGGTAAACTGACATCTCTCACATGGAAATCAGTTGTAACCCCTGGAGATTGGCAACCCTAGTTGTGATGTATGCTTTGGTTTGCAAATCAAGAATACGTAGGGTTGGCAGGGGTGGTATGGTTCCAATATCTAGGCTGGGGGGGATGGAAATGTCTGCTGGGCACTCCATTATTCCCTATGGAGACCGATTCCCATAGGGGACAATAGAGAATTGGTCTGTGGTTATCTGCAGCTGGTGGGGGGCTGTTTTTTTAGGTAAAGACACTAAATTTTCAGCATCGCATTCAGTGCTTCTCCTCAGAACACCCTCCAAGTTTCAAAAAGATTGGACCAGAGGATCCAATTCTGTGAGCCCCCAAAGAAGGTGCCCCTGTCCTTCATTATTTCCAGCGGAGGGAAGACATTCAAAAGAAGTGCAGTCCCTTTAAATACGATGGCCAGAACTCCCTTTGGAATTCAATTGTGCTTGTCACACCCTTGCTCCTGGCTCCGCCTCAATGACTCCTGGCCCCACCCCAAAGTCTCCTGGCTCCACCCCCAAAGTCCCCAGACATTTCTTGAATTGGACTTGGCAACCTTGACCCTGGGTTGAGAAAATTCCTGGAGATTTGGGGCCAGAGTCTGAGGAGGAGAGGGACCTCAGTGGGGTGCAATGCCATAGAGGCCACCCTCCAGAGCAGCCGTTTCCTTCAGGGGAACTGATCTTCAGCCTGGAGGTCAGTTGTAACTTTGGGAGATCTCCAGGCCTCCCCCGCCTGAAGGTTGGCAACCCTTTTCCTGCCCTCTGCTGCCCTTGAAGGCCAACCTGTCTGGCTGTCTGCAGTTTGCATGACACAGGAAGAAACCGACCTGCTAGCATTTCCCTGCGTTTGCTGTTTGCCAAGCAGCTGGGGATTTCTGCTTGCTGTCATTGGCCTCACCTGCGCAGTGCCTTTCTCAGCTGCCACCCGAGGGAGCTGGCCGTTGAATGCAACTGTTATAGGACAGTGCCAAGAGGCTGTTTGGCACAGGGGCAGCAGCTTGCTTGGTGCCACTTGCGCCTTCTGCATTATGCACAAAAAATCTTTTCAAGTGTCTGCACTTGGCCAGAGCATTTATAGCTTCCAGGTGCTAAGAGCCACCCAAGGCCCCTCCTAAGATTACAGAATGCAGATGGGCTTGTGAAGTCCTTCTCCAACATGTCCCCTCCTTGGAAGAGGCCAGTTATGTTCTGCTGATGGGCTCACACCATGCAAGGGGGGGGGGGGACATGTTGGAGGAGGTACGGGCCCTGCGATGTTTAGACCAATTCCGCAGGGCCTGCAAGACCCACCTCTTTAAAATAGCCTTCACTTAATACCGAGCCAAGAAAGTCCTGCTGGATATGTGTTACGTTTTAGTCACCGGATTTTATGGAAGATCTTAACTATAGCACCATAATGTCAATCTTAATGTAAATTTTAATGATTTTAAGGATGATTTTATAATTGAATTGTAATTATTGTATATGGTTTTACTGTACATTGTATTTACGTGTTGTGAGCCGCCCTGAGCCTGCTTGCGGGGAGGGCGGGATATAAATAAAAAGTATTATTATTATTATTATTATTATTATTATTATTATTATTATTATTATTATTATTATTATTATTATTATTATTATTATTATTATTATTATTATTTGTTGAAAGAAGATGCTAAGCAAGATATAGGACTTTGGGCTCCAGTGTATGAATGGATAAAGATGAAATATTGATTATAGAAATTTATCTACTATGTACTGCCTTAGATACAAAAAGATTTGGATTCTCCACACTGCAGTCCATTGATTTGTTAGATACAAAGCAAGTTGATTGTAATTACAGCTTTTTTATTTTTGAGCAGGAAGGCACAGGATGCCAGCTGGCTTGGCATCAGGGGGTGTGGCCTATTATGCAAAGGAGTTCCTGCTGGGCCTTTTCTGCAATAAGCCCTATGTGGGACAATGGCGATGTCAGGGGGTGTGGCCTAATATGCAAAGGAGTTCCTGCTGGGCTTTTTCTACCAAAAAAAAGCCCTGCAGTTAAAAAACGTGTTAGGCTATAGCGATAAAAGATTGGTAAAGCAGATTTACAGATATAACTGTTGACAATGAGAATCTGCAAACTGTAAAAGCGGAAATAGAGATATTCCTGACTTTTATCTTTTCCTACCATTTAGTTCTGTTTCTCCCCCTTCCCCTAGAAACTTGATAAATGCTGTTATACCGGAAGGGGGCAAAATGTATTGGCAAGAAGCAGGATCTGTATAGAATGCAACAGGACTAGTACTGGAGAAGGGCTTTAAAAAACCTGTCTCCAGCTAGCGGCTCCCTGCTTTGGAGGCCAATAGTGATAGGAGAGAGGGCTGATGGACTCACATGCATCGCTTCGTTGGATGCTGCGAATAGGGTTGCCAGCTCTGGGTTGGGAAATACCTGGAGACTTGGGGGAATGAAGCCAGGGGAGAGTGGGGGTTGGGAATGGGAGGGACTTCAGTGAGGCATAATTAGGGTTGCCAAGTCCGATGCAAGAAATATCTGGGGACTTTGGGGGTGGAGCCAGGAGACATTGAAGGTGGAGCCAGGAACAAGGTTGCGACAAGCATGATGGAACTCCAAAGGGAGCTCTGGCCATCACATTTCAAGGGACCGCACACCTTTGAAATGCCTTCCCTCCATTGGAAATAATGAAGGATAGGGGCACTTTCTTTTGGGGCTCATAGAATTGGACCCCCTGGTCCAATCCTTTTGAAACGTGGGAGGGTGTTTTGTGGAGAGGCACTGGAAGCTATGCAGAAAATCTGATGTCGCTACCTCAGAAAACAGACCCCCCCCCCCCGCCCCAGATACCCACAGATCAGTTCTCCATTATCCCCTATAGGAATTGGTCTCCATAAGGAATAATGGAGTACCCGTCAGTTATTTCCCTCCCTCCCTTTCTGATGATCCTGAAGTGGGGGGAGGGCCTCCAAACTGGAGCACCCCCTGCCCCCAACTGGAGATCGGCAACCCTAGGCAGAATGCCATAGAGTCCACCTTCCAAAGCAGTCATTTTCTCCAGGTGAACTGATATCTCTCACATGGAAATCGGTTGTAACCCCAAGAGATCTCTAGCCCCAACCTGGAGATTGGCAACCCTAGTTATGATATATGCTTTGGTTTGCAAATCAAGAATAGATTGGGTTGGCAGGGCTCTCCTGGTCACCAGTGGAGGATGAGGATAGTAGGGTTCCAATATCTAGGCTGGGAAACTCCTGGAGATTTGAGGATACAGCCTGGGAGAGATAGGGACCCCTGTGGGGTACAAGAGCATACAGCCTCCCCCTCCAGAGCATCTATTTCCTCTAGGGGAACCGGTCTCTGTGGTCTGGAGATGAGCTGTAATTCCCAGGGTTCCCAAGGTCCTACCTGAAGGCTGGCATCCCTATGAATAGGGCACTCACTCCGGTTCCAGCACTTAGGCGAGAACCGTTTACATGCAAGCTGAAGAATGACATTGAATTGTATAAGCAAATGCCTAAGCATGGGTTCTGGATTATAAAGAAAGCGGCCAGTGGAAGGTGAATGAAACAGAGACTAAACCTGGGACCTGCGTAGCCGCACCTGCCAGATTTCTGTCTGCCACCTTAACGAAGAAGTGATTTTCTTAGTGGTACTGTCTACATCTTTCAACATAAGGAGTATTATGACAGTGGACTATAGTACCAACTACAATACTTATGAAAAATGACTGTACTTTGATTTGAAAAGACTTATGGTTTGTAACGAAAATATATGTGAATACAGCAGGAAATTTGTTAAGCAAATGTTTACAAAAGTGTAATTACACAGTGGTTTACTCTAGTTGCTACTAATCATTACACTGCAGTTTCCAGTTTGCCTAATCCCCAGGTGGAGGCAGGGGATCCCCTGGTTTGGATGCCTTCCATCCTGTTTCAGGGTTATCAGAAAGTGGGGGAGGGAAATGTCTGCTGTGCACTCCATTATACCCTATGGAGACTATACCCCCATAGGGTATAATGGAGAATCAATTTGTGGATATCTGTGATTCTGGGAGTGTTGGGTTTTTTGGGGTAGAGGCACCAATTGTTCAGCATAGCATCTGGTACCTCAGATTCAGTGGGAGCTCACAGGAGCACAGCTCCTAAACTTTCTGAGAGTTCCATCTCCTCCTTCTGAGAGTTCCACCTCATTGTCCATTGAATAGTAGGTGCAGCTGCATAACAATCCCTGGATGAGCTCCACCACTTATTTTTCTACAAAATGACCCCTGGAGAGAAGGCATCTAAAAGGAGCACAGCCCCTTTAAATGTGATGGCCAAAACTCCCTTTGGAATTCAATCGTGCTTGTCACAACCTAACTCCTGGCTCCACTCCCAAGTCTCCTGGCTCCACCCCCAAAGTCCTGAGATATTTCCTGAGTCTGACTTGGCAACCCTACTATCACAGGAGATGGAACCTTCCACAGAACATCATGGGGTGGGGGGGGGTGTTTACACATAATTTTTACAGCACCTCTTCAACAGTTCAGGCAGATGCTCCGTTTTGATGCCTTTCAATCTGTGCAGTTAATCAGAAGCCCTGTTGAGTCAAAGCCCCATCCACTGCTCAGGGTCCAGACAGATGCCAATTTTTTCTTTCTTTCCAAGACTGAAGTCCTGTGCCAGTGACTTTCATTTTACAGACCAAGGAAAGCCGTATATCTTACCGTATATGTGATCAGAAGCGTCACAGCAATTAATTCTGCAAACAGAAAGCTATAATTCACCAATTCTTGCAAAGGCCTCAAAGTCAACAGTGAAACAGCTCAATGATCGGTTAGATTTTTGGTTATTATTCAGAGCTGGGTTCTATAATGTGCAATATTCCATCCTGGTACCCAATTAAAGATTTTGCTAATTAATGCCTCTGTTGAATGGCTGCCGAAAGTTAGCTGGCCCTGTAAAAGGGCTGAAGAGATTTAATTATGTCGAAATTAAAAGCAAATAATGTAAACTTGGGCATTGGGTGGAAACAAGGCATAAAATAAGACTTGGCTTCTGGAAGGGTTGTTTGCAATGCTGTTTTGTTTAGCAGTTAGCTTTGTTTACCCCTGGAATGGGGTCCCCATTTTAATCTTCTATGGTAAATTCATGGGGGATAAGAGTTGCAAGGTCCAACTCAATAAATATTTGAAGACTTTGGGGGCAGAGCCAGGAGACGTTGGGGGTGGAGCAAAGGTGTGACAAGCATGACGGAACTCCGAAGGGAGTGCCGGCCGTCACATTTAAAGGGGCCTCATGCCTTTTAAATGCCTTCCCTCCATTTGGAATAATGGAGGATAGGGGCACCTTCTTTGGGGGCTCATAGAATTGGACCCACTGATCCAATCATTTTGAAATGTGGGGGCTCTTTTGAGAAGAGGCACTGAATGCTATTCTGAAAATTTGGTGCCTCTACCTCAAAAAACAGCCTCCAGAGCCCCAGATACCCATGGATCAAGTCTCGATTATACCCTGTGGGAATAGGGTATAACGGAGTGCCTAGCAGACATTCCCCCCCACACACACACACACACTTTCTGATGACCCTGAAGCGGGGGGAGCAGGCCTGTGGCCACAGAGAGCCTGTAGGGTCACTGCCCCCCCCCCGACTTTCAGGCAGGGCCCCCTGGGAGTCAGGCAAGGCCCCCTCTGGGGTGCAGCCTGCTTTCTTTTCTTTTTGCCATGGCTGAAATTAGGTTTGCCAAGTCCCCTGTGTCCTCTGGTGGGACAATAGGTACCATAGAGTTTTGCCCTTCCAAATTGCTAGAGTGTCAGGGGAAAGCATAGAGTTTTCCCAGAAACACCTAGAGCGGCCACGTGTGACATCATCGCACCAGTGATGTCAGGGGAGGTTCCCCCCACCGACCCAATGTGGGCCGGCAGGTTGGGAACCTCCAGGGCAGGAGAATCCCCGCCTGGCGGGGGGGGGGGGGGGGGGTTGGCAGCCCTTGCTGACCTGGCAAAGTGTCATCAGCTGCAGCAGGAGCCAGGAGAGCTGAGCAGGGCACAGGGCACTGCAGCTGCAAAAGCAGCAGGCGGAGAGGAGGGAGGCGGAGGAGCAGGAGGCGGAAGAAGCCACGTGGAATGGGCCAGGGTGGGAGGGGGACAGATGGAGCTGCTGACTGCAAAGCGCTGGGGTGGGGGATGGGGAGGTGGAAGGAAACCCCCCTGCTTGCATGCAAGGTGCAGTCTGTTCTTGACTCCAAAGTCTTAAGGTTGGCTGCCTCGACTTGGCCACTTTCAGAGCCTCCAGCTTTTGCCTCTACCCAGAAGGCTTCTGAGAAGCGGCAAGCCCTGCAGTGGATGGGAAAGGGTGCCCCCTGACTTTTTTAAAAGCCCCCCAACCTTAGAAATCCTGGCTATGTGTCAAGAGAGATTCTTGCCATTCGTCTGGCAGTACTTTCACTTTGCACCGTCTCTGTTTTGCGCCGCTCCTATCTCTGTGTAACGAGTAAAGCATTCTTTCTGCCTAGTCTCGGAGATGGCCAAGGTTGTCTCTGTCTGATTATGTTCACACCTGCAAGGGGCCTGGGAAAGAACTATTGGGGGAGGGATTGCTTGCTTTGCACCTTAAGATTTAAATGTATAACGGTTTAGCCCTAAGCTATAAGTAAAGAGCATTTGCCCGCCAAAGCTAGTTTTCGCAAGGACCATCTTGCTCTGACCTGTCATGAATCAATAAGCAGCTATTCTTGCAATGGACTGTCGATCATTGAACTGTTGGGGACTTGACACTATGGACCAGGGGAGAGGGCCTCCAAACTGGGGGATCCCCTGCCCTCATCTTGGGATTGGCAACCCTGGGGGGAGGGGAGAGCTTCACCAAGAATGTCTAGCAAATCATGGCTCTTGATCCTATTGAATCTGGCAGGCTTTACTTCAGAGGGCCAAACTATGCCTGGCATTTTACATGTGTTTGCAATGGGGGCTTGCAGCTGCACTACAGAAGTGAGTTCCCAGTGGCAATTCCATTTAGAAGCACCACAGGGAGCCCACTTTGAAACAGGTCTACATGGAGGAGGGAAGGAGGAGAGCTCCTGCCTCCCTTCCATCCTCAACCTGAAATTATTTGCCCCATCAGAGGGGGCAATGACTCTGGTGCCGTTTCAGGTTGGTGATTAGGGTTGCTAGGTCCAACTCAGCAAATATCTGGGGACTTTGGGGATGGAGCCAGGAGAATTTGGGGGTGGAGCCAGGGACAACAAGAAGAAGAAGAAGACGGCAGATTTGTATCCCGCCCTTCTCTCTGAATCAGAGACGCAGAGCGGCTTAAAATCTCCTTTATCTTCTTCCCCCATAACAGACACCCTGTGAGGTGGGTGGGGCTGAAAGAGCTCTCACAGAAACTACCCTTTCAAGGACATCTCCCGCAATAGCTATGGCTAACCCAAAGTCAGTCCAGCAACTGTAAGTGGAGGAGTGGGGAATCAAATCAGGTTCCAGTTTGGTGTAGGAGAGCCAGTTTGGTGTAGTGGTTAAGTGTGCGGACTCTTATCTGGGAGAACCGGGTTTGATTCCCCACTCCTCCACTTGCACCTGCTGGAATGGCCTTGGGTCAGCTATAGCTCTGGCAGAAGTTGTCCTTGAAAGGGCAGCTGCTGTGAGAGCCCTCTCCAGCCCCACCCACCTCACAGGGTGTTTGTTGTGGGGGAGGAAGTTAAAGGAGATTGTGAGCCGCTCTGAGACTCTTCCGAGTGGAGGGCAGGATATAAATCCAATATCATCTTCTTCTTCTTCTCCCAGATAAGAGTCCGCACACTTCACCACTGTACCAAACTGGCTCTCAAGCACATTTGAACTCCAAAGGGAGTTCTGGCAATGACATTTAAAGGGACCTTGCTCCTTTTAAATGCCTGCCCTCCATTGGAAATAATGGAGAATGGGGCACCTTCTTTTGGGGCTCATAGAACTGGACCCCCTGGTTTTATCTTTTTGAAATTTGAATAGGTTTTTGAGGAGAGGCACCAGATGCTATGCTGACAATTTGGTGCCTCTACCTCAAAAAACAGCCCTCCAGGATCCCAAATACCCACAGATCAATTCCCTATTATACCCTATGGGGTTTAGTCTCCATAGGGTATAATGGAGTGCCAAGCCGATGTTTCCCTCCCCCTCCCACTCTCTAATAACCCTGAAGTGGGGGAAGGGCCTCCAAACCAGAGGATCCCCTGCCCCAACTGGGGATTTCAAATCAAAAATACACTGCTCCAGGCACAACAACACAACAATAAGAGTAATTTACTGGTAGCCAACCATGCACAACAAAACACACTAATCCCAAATATACATTCCAAACAGATGGATGTACAAATTCCAGAAATGAATTCCAAATATAGGAGAATCTTTCCCTGTGTAATTAGTGTTGGTTTCAGCTGCAAGCACGGGTGGAATTCCAGCAGGACCTCATTTGCATATTAGGCCACACCTGCCTGATGTAGCCAATTCTTGTGGAGCTTACAGTAGGCCCTGTAAGCTCTTGGAGGACCTGCTACCTCAGGGGTGCGTGGCCTAATATGCAAAGGAGCTCCTGCTAGAATTCCACCCCTGGCTACGGGTGAATGTTTGCAGTGATTCCCATACAAACACAAGTTCTTGTATATGAGATTGCAAGCTCTTTGGAGCCTGCGTTGGCCCCACTCCAGAAGTGACAACAATCAATACGCTCTCTGGAGTCCGCGTTAAAGGTCCCATTTCAAAGTGATACCAAGACTATATATTTATCCAGTCATCTTTGGACCTGATGAAGATTTGAAATGGTGCACTTTGGATCAACCACCATTGCCCATATATGCATCCATATATTTGGAATTCCTTTCTGGAATCTGTGTATCCATATATTTGGAATTAGTGGGTTTTGTTGCAGATGACTGGCTACCACTACAGTCCTCTTGTTGTGGTGGTGTTGTGCCTGGAGCAGGGGTCGTTTTGTAGAAAAAATAGGTGGTGGAGCTTATTAGCATAACCCATTAGCATATGCCACCCTTCACACACACCAGCCAAAAGCAATCCAACACAAGAAAGGAGAGCCTTGGGCAAGTGAGGCCTGCTTGGGCTGGCTACAGATCTAGCAAGCTCAAGCAGGCCTCGCTCACCTGGGGCTCTCCTGGGCTGCCCCCCCCCAGTGGGTTTCTCCAGGGGTTATTGAGGGCTGCTGGGGGTGTGGCAAAGCCCCTGGTGGCTGGCTGGCTGGCTGCCCGCTCTCCTCATCCAGGGATTGTTCTGCAGCTGCACCTACTATTCAATGGACAAGGTAGGTGGGGAGGAGGAGGGGGAACCCTCAGAAAAGCTCAGGAGCTGTGCTCCTGTGAGCTTCTGCTGAATTCAAGGCCTGGCCGAGAGCAGTGTATTTTTGATTTGGATTCTTCACACTGCAGTCCATTGTTTTGACAGCCCAACTGGGCATTTGCAACCCTATGACAGCACAGGGGGAAAGGCAGGAGTCCCGGCTCTCCTTGCCCTATGGTCCCGATCCGCCTTTTGCCCTATGTGGCACTTCTCAACAGAGCTGTCACTGGGAAGCTGCAGTTGCGCGAGGGCTGCAAATCCCCATGCCAAATTCACGCAAAATGTAATGCCTAGTTTAGTCCCAAGTAAGCATGCATAAATTTGGGCTGTGGGGGTAGGATGCTAAAGCACCTGATTTCCTCTCTTGTAAATATTCATAGCTGGCTCTTAAGTGCACTTGGAGGATGATTAAAATACTATAATGCCGTTCGCTAAAAGCCCTGCTCAGACTTTCAATTGTGCATACATTAAACGCATGTTGAGGGAAACAGGATTATGCCCCCTCCCAATTGCCCCTTTCTGCATCCTTTGGGCGATATCCTTCAAAAAGCAGACTATCTAATTGTGAATGCAAAATTTCTGCTGATATGACTGTACAGTTGGCAGAGGTCATCAGGATGGCCAACTGGAACAATCTGGCTTCCCTCTATATATGTTTGGAGTTGAATGTGCAGAGGACTAGACATTTTGTAGTTGCACTAATGATGAATGGAAGAAAGACGATGACCGTTTTTGCACCCAGCTCACCTCGCAGTCACAACCCTGTTCCCTCCGCAGCATCTGGTCGGATTTCCTACCACCTGCGCCGAAGTTACAGGAAGTGCCGCAGTTTTTGCGTAGCAAACGTAAACCGCTGAAACCCAGTTTACGTTTGCTACGCAAAAGCCGCGGCGCTTCCTGTAACTTCAGCGCAGGTGGTAGGAAATCCGACCAGATGCTGCGGAGGGAACAGGATTGTGACTGCGAGGTAAGCTGGGTGCGAAAACGGTATATGTGAACAGGACAGGTGGCTCTTTTGGGCTCCGATGCACCCTGGAAGATCTGGACCTGGTATTGCAAGCTGTGGTGAAATGACTCAGGCAGAGTCGACTGAAATTGAATCCAGCAAAGACAGAGGTCCTATGCCTAAGTCGCAGCAGCCTGGGTGGGGAAATCCCCTTGCCAGCCTTTGATGGGATGCTATTAGTGCCAGCCAAGGGCCAAGAGCTTGGGGATGCTCCTGGAGCCTTTGCTGACAATGGAGGCCCAGGTAGCAGCCACTGCCAAATCTGCATTTTACCATCTTAGGCAGATAAGGCAGTTGGTTCCATACCTGGAGCGCAACTTGGCAACAGTGATCCATGCGACGGTCACCTTGAGAATAGACTACTGTAATGCCCTTTACATGGGGCTGCCCTTGACTCAACTTCGGAGGCTGCAACTGGTGCAAAATGCAGCAGCCAGGCTGTTAATGAAGCTACCTGTACGGGAGCACATTCAACCTGTGCTGAAAGCATTACACTGGTTGCCTGTGGCATTCTGGATCTGCTTCAAGGTGCTGGTTATAACCTTTAAAGCCCTATATGGCCTGGGACCTGTCTACCTTCGGGACCACCTTTCCCCATTTGTACCCCAGAGAGCACGACGTTCAGGGTCTCAAAATCTCCTTAAGATCCCTGGACCAAAAGAAGCTCGATTGTCTACCACCAGAGCCAGAGCATTCTCAGTAATAGCCTCCATTTTGTGGAATGCCCTCCTCAAAAACACCAGGGCCCTGCCACAGTTCCACAGGGCCTTTAAGACTGAATGATTCGAACTCGCCTTCAACGGTTAGGGGGAGGTAGCTATTACCTTAGAGCACCAACCATCTCACTGAATTAATATAGTGGAAATCAGAAACCTGCCATCTTGGACTTTTAATGAATGGACTGATGATTGTTGATATGTATGGAACTGTTTTATTATATGTTTTACTTTTTAATATTCTATGTTTGCTAATTGTTAATGTTTTGAACTGTTGTTAGCTGCCCTGAGTCCGTCAGGGGAGGGCGGGATATAGATCTGATAAAAAAACAAACAAATAAACAAACTTAGCCAGAAATTGCCACCCTGATCTAGATTTTCAACCAGGTAGTGCAAATGCCATCAGGAGGCTATGTACTCAGAGATAAAGGACCTGTGCTCTATATAGGTTTAACAGGGTTCCCCCCCCCCCCCCGCACCACCCTGGAAAAAGAGGTGCCAGAACTCTAAGAGGGAAATGAAGCAGAAACACATTTTTTTTTTTTTTTTTGAGAATTTTGTTTCCACCAAGAGGTTCTGGACCTCCGTTCTGCCATGTTCTCCCAGGGGGAAAAAAAGACCCTGAGTTTAAGGACGTAGCGAAGGCTGACGGGGGAGCAGGAAGCTGGGGCAGAGTGCTGGTTTACAAACTAGAACATGCAGGAAAATGATGAAGGGAGCCATGTGGAGCGGTGTTCCTTCAGTGATGTGTGAATTCTCAAGATGAGGTCATGGCTGGGTGGTAGAGCATCTGATTTGCATGCAGAAGCTCTCAGGTTCGGTCCCCGCTCGGCATCTCCAGTTCAAAGAGTCAGGTAGTAGGCGATGCAAGAAACCAGAGACCCTGAACAGCCTCTGTCAGTCAGAGTAGCCTATACAGACTTTGACAGACCAAGGATGTAACTCAGTGGAAGGCAGATTCACAAAGTGAATGAAATGCAACCACCAATTGGCTACTGTGAATGAAGGGCCAGCTCTTCACTTTGTGATAAAGAAGCATTTGAAAATTGAAAGCTGGAAAGACACTGGAAGGGTTTGTTCCTTGCATGGCAACAGGGAGAAGTCTCCGAGCTTAGGGACCTCAGAAAGTACGCGTCAATGGCTGAGTCATCGACGCGACACAGATGTGGTGAAGCTCCATACTTTGCTAGTATGGCAGCTGGGAGGGACCAACACTTGCTTTTTCTGTTCAGTTTGGACATCATCCTCTGCAGCAGATGCTGCTGCTGTTCCCCAGATGCTTCACTGAGGACCACACCTTTGGATTATGGGGTGAGTAGGGTTGCCAGCCTCCAGGTGGGGCCTGGAGATCTCCTGCTTTTACAACTGATCTCCAGCTGGCAGAGGTCAGCTCCCCTAGAGAAAATGGCTGCTTTGAAGGGTGGACTTCATGGCATTGGACCATGCTGAGGCCCCTCCCCAAACCCCACCCTCTCTTGGTTCCACACCCAAAGTCTTCAGCTATTTTCCAATACAGACCTAGCAACCCCATGGCTAAGCCCAGGAACGGCCCTTGGAAGCCTAGTCTTAATTTAATAGCATGTTCTCTGCAGGATCAGAATTTCCTTGTACAGAATGAACGTCTCAGGCAGGAGATAACGTTCAGCTCTTCATACACATCAAGATTTACAAGTAAAGCAAATTTGTGCCTCAAATCAAGAAATTGCAAGTTCCAGCAACAATTTTACTACTGCTACAAATATATAGCATGAGCTCTGTTTAATTTGTTTTAGGTATATTCTCACAGTTAGGTTGAAAGGGGAGGGAAGGCAGTATGGTAAAGCCCAGGAGTGGCCAAACTATGGCTCAGGAGCCACATGTGGCCCTTTCACACATATCGCGTAGCTCTTGAAGCCCCCACTGCCCACCCAGCCAGCTTGAAGAAGGCATTTCTCTCTTTAAATTGCTTCTCCAAACCAAGCCAGCTGGCAGGCTGGAGAATGCATTTAGAGTTAAAGTTATGAGCTGCGTTGAAATTGCAATTGTGGAAAGGGGATATCAATGTATATCTATGTTTTGTTATTTCTTACTTATTTTTGCCTTCCTTCCTTCCTTCCTTGGAGCTTTCAAACATCTGACGTTTATTCTATGTGGCTCTTACATTAAGCAAGTTTGGCCACCCCTGGTATAGCCCAGTCTCAGAAGCTAAGCAGGGTCAGTATTTGAAAGGGAACCCACCAAGGAAGGCTCTGCAGAGGAAGGCTATGGCAAACCATCTCTGCTTCTCACTTGCTGGGGTGGCCATAGGTTGGCTGTGACTTGACAGTAGGCACAAGTTGAAAGGCCTGTAAAGGAAGCCTATCTGCCCCTGTATTGCAGACAAGGGACTAACTTTTGCAGAGTGGTTTCTTTAAAAGGGCATCTTGTGAGTTTATTGTAAGGCAAATTGCCCTAAAAATAGGGTTTGGGGGAATTTAGAGTGGAAGTCAATCAGCCTTTCAGCGAGATCTAAAAACCTGTTTATACAGAAGGCGTCTTATTTGGAAGTTACCCAATAATGAGGCAATATGGTCTAATAATATGGAGAGCCAGTGTGGTGTAGTGGTTAAGTGTGCGGACTCTTATCTGGGAGAACCGGGTTTGATTCCCCACTTCTCCACTTGCACCTGCTGGCATGGCCTTGGGTCAGCCATAGCTCTGGCAGAGGTTGTCCTTGAAAGGGCAGCTGCTGTGAGAGCCCTCTCCAGCCCCACCCACCTCACAGGGTGTCTGTTGTGGGGGAGGAAGGTAAAGGAGACTGTGAGCTGCTCTGAGATTCTTCGGAGTGGAGGGCGAGATATAAATCTAATATCTTCATCTACCTCGCAGAGTGTCTGTTGTGGGGGAGGAAGGTAAAGGAGATTGTGAGCTGCTCTGAGACTCTTCGGAGTGGAGGGCGGGATATAAATCCAATATCTTCTTCTTCTAATAATTAAGAGGTTTTATTATAAAATAGAGGCAAACATACAAGGGTATAAAATCACACAACATACATACAGTCCTAAAAAAGATAGGATTGAAATAGACAGGGGTAAACACAAGGGTTGAAAAACAGGGTAATAATTACCTATCATAGCCTTCGAGGAAGGCTCCAATGGCGATGAAAAACGAGATGGGGGATGGACCCTCAACTGATCAGGTATCGGGGGCGTATCGAACAGCGGAGTATGTGGTACTGTCAGATGCACACGTGTGGGATGTAGGGTCAGAGCTTATAAGATCTTCCTTAAGCCCTTAGGGGGTAGGAGTGCAAAGGGATTATGACGCTGGGTCAGATGGGGCATGATGTGGTGTCACATGGTGTATTACCTCAGGAAAAGGGGAGGCTCCAGAATGACAGTTAGAGCATGACATGGGTGGAAATAAGGGTGGAGGTGATTAAACAAGCTATCCAAACTTATCTAAAGGTGACAATAGAGAGCCAAATTGGTACCTAAGGTGACACCCGATTTATACAAGGAACTCTGGCTCTAGGTGAAGCTGGTCTTCGTCTTCTGCTCTTCTGGCTAGCACCGTCCATTGTCTAAAGTTCTGTTTGATAAAGACTCGGGCGGTGTGGCAGGACCCATGCCTAAGCTGAGCTTGATTGCCTTATGTAGATGTTGCAGCTGTTGAGTGCGTGAGCCTCTCGCTTCTCTGTCATGGAGTCTGGCACTGCAGGAAGATGGTCGCTGATGATGCTAGCCTACCAATATGGCTTTCATGGTCAAGGCTGGAAACTGCTTGCACAGACAGTTCCTGGTGATGTGACTTCTTCCACTGCAACGGCCGAGATGGTGCACGCACGGAGCAGCTGGAAACTCGTCTGTACTTTTGGCTAGCACTCTTCCAGAGATAGAGAGTGCTGTTGTAACACTGAGGCTGTTAGTATTCACATAAGTTCCTTAGAAAATGGTAGATACAACCCACATTTCACAGCAGATGTGTGTGAGTTGAATCTCCAGGCATCCTGGCAACCAAACGGGTGTTTATGATGTCTTGACTAACAGCACAGTCCATAGCAAGTCTTGACAGGCGACGTCCTTGTTGAGAGCCAAGTGTTAATCAGGCTGTACCTCCTAGCTAAATGTTGGAGCCACTGCGCTAAACTATTCAAAAATCAAAATTTGAAAAGTCAGGATCCAATAGGCCACCAGCTACCTCAGAGACTAGGACATGGAGACAATCAATAGTAACATCATTGTTCAATACCTATGGTTAGTTCAGGACTACTGAAATAAATCTGGAGACAATTCTGTTAAACTTGTTCCCTTAACAATGAATCATTACTTACTAAGATACACTAAAACAAAAGAACGTATAACTATTCCTAAAACATAACAATGAGGAAATATGCAGTAACAATTACAGGCAATAATACGGAGCATGTGCAATACGATACATATGTAAGCAAGTTAGGCTGTGAAGTGAATTAACTCAAGTTCCTTTCCGGCAAGCGACTTATTGTAGTATGGATGATCAGGATAACACATTCAAACATAGGTGTTTGCGAGAGATGGGCAGTCCATACTGGCTACATTGTTTACATTAGAACACCCGTTTCCCAGTTCATTTCTCCCCCCACCGCCAGCACCCAGCGAAATCTGTTTTTATTGTTGCCAAAAGGAATTCTTGTAAACCCATCTTGGAATTGGTAACGTTGCTTTCCAGTCTTTATCATCTATGAGCACTGAGCAACTGTGGGAATGGGGGAAGGAGCCAAAAAGGAACAAAAACATTCACATATGACAACGTGAAGGGTGATTGTTTACCATTGCAGGGGGCAGTGAAAGCAGAACAAAAAGGCATACATTCAACCAAGAAGAAAGGATCCTTAAGCAGCTATTAGTAAAGTGTTTTCCTGTCCAGGAGATGGCAACCAGTGAGCTCTAATGTCACTGGAGTACCCTATCCTGAGGTTGTACATGTCAAAATACAAGTCTGCATTGAACAGATTTGCGGGAGGCTCTTTCCTTTTCAAGGAAGGAACAGAATGTCAAAATGTACACAATTCAGACAACACAACCCCAAATATACTTTGTTGCAACATAAAAACTTAACCTAAAATATTGTTCACAAGGTTGGAGCTTCAGAGAAATGACCAGCGTTGGGGCGTCCCCCCTATAATGAAAATAGTCCCACAAGGGAGGGAAGAAAATCCTTTGCTATAGCTTTGGAGTATAATAAATTGTCAAAACAATAGAAAAACTTAAAAAAAAAACTGAGGCCTCGATAGAACAATGCTAGCAAGCTTTATATGAGAGGGATTAGACCCAAAATGATAGGTGAGCTAGATCAGAGAAATTAAAACTCTGGATATAAGTGAGGTGATCAAGTCCCACTGAATCCAGTTTTTCTCTGTGCCAGTTCAGCTAAAACTTTTTGTATTGGCGGGGGGGGGGGGGGGGTGTTCACATGTGAGCATAGATTTCAACACAAACTTAACAAAGCAAGAATTCTGAAAAGCAACATGATGGTTACACATACATAAACCAAAGTCAGTATTGTCTTCTCAGACTGGCAGCGGCTCTCCAGGGTCTCAAGCTGAGGTTTTTCACACCTATTTGCCTGGACTCTTTTTTGGAGATGCCAGGGATTGAACCTGGGACCTTCTGCTTCCCAAGCAGACCACCGTCCCTCCCCGAAAGATATAACTGCTTAGATATAAGTGCAAAGATATAACTCAAAACCTGCCATAAAAATAGAGTGCTGAACATGCCCCTTGAATAAGAAACCTTTTTATAGAGTAAAAGGCAGAGCTGTATGGAGGCACAATGCTCTAGACTTAAGGCTTGTGCCGAAGAACAATTGTCCTCGGTGCATGTGCAGAGTGCAAAGATGATGTTGCTAGAAGGCAACATGCGGTAATCACAATCACTGAGAGAGGGACTGGCCAAAGCAGATGGCCCATTTTATACTGAAATGCAACAATCAAGAATATCAAGGAGCAAGTCAAGTCTAGATTGTAGAGCAGATTTAAAGCATAACACAACAAGACTTAATTTGGGAAGCCTTGATAGGCTCAGCGAACTGGTTATGGATGCAAAAGTAACACAAAGGGACATTTGGTAGCAAGAGGAAAATCATGATCAGAAATGAACTCTTAAGAACGTACGTTAAGAGTCTAGCAGGTTATTGCTTACTTCCTTAAATCATGGATAATAGCAAAGGGCTTTCTTAATAGAACACTCAGAAAAAGTCAAGCTCATAACGAGATACTATAGATGGAGGCAGAACCATTCAAGGTCACTATATTAAGACCGAACAAAGAGACACTGAGCCCGGAAGGTGGGGCCTTTTAAGAACATCTAACTGTGCAACAAGGCAGATAAGCATGTGGATACTTCTTTCTAAGGCAGACTGGATTAAATTAAAACTCAAGATTCACCAAATAGCTAAATGGGAAGGTTGATAATCCACAGTTCATAGATGGAACATAACTATAAATGACATTAAGAGAGCAAATGACGGTATCAATAGTTGAAGTACATTTGAGGAATCCAGATTTCTAATGGAGACCAAGAGCTTTCAGGAATTCTGCCAAAATTAAGAGTATTAGTTTCTTGAGGTTTACAAGAGAAGATGGACAGGGAGAGGGTACTTTTACCCCAAGGAAGTGTACAGATGTCCTCCTATACTTCAAGTTTGAAAACCACAAGGCATGCAGTCCAATTCCTTGGACACTTATTTCCTCCAGAGGCGCTAGCCTCACTGTATTGGTGAAAAGGCTATGATTTGGGGAGAGACCTCCTGGTCCCACCTGAAGGCTTGCAACCTTTACAAAAACAAAGTGGTGTTTGAGCAAGCTAATGAGCAAACTGGCTTGCTTCCTTCCAACAGATGCACATCTTCCCTCCAGGCATCCTACTGGCTGGGAGTGGCTGTCTTTGTGGGGGACAGTAGTATTTGAAGAGGGGGGAAAAAGGTTTTGAATTTTATATCTTTTAGACCCAAAATAATAAGAAGAGCAGTCCAAGAAAATATCACAAAATATCTCAATTGTATTTCCCCCTTGCCTCTAGATATTGAAAGAGGGGGAGAGTTTTAAATGAAAGCAAAATTCCTTCCCTCTTGGGTGGTATCGCGTAAACAATAGATTTGGCCGGACAATTGACTCACAATACTCTCTTATCTGATCTTGATAAGTTTTTAAGCAAGATTGGTACAAAAGAAGGTGGGGAAGGGGAAAATAATGAGCTTTCTGCCTGGGTGGGCCTCAATTGCAACTCTTTCCAGTTTCTTTAACTTAAGGTGTGTCAAGGTAACTAGACAGCTTTTGAAGCTTTTTGTTGTTTTGTTGCATGGTGTTTTGGAAATACCTGTCCTGTTAGAATGAAATTTTGTTTAACCTTTTGTTTGGTGTCAGTGGCTTGCAAAGGGACCAGTGCCTTTCAGCACTACTGAGAAGAAGATGTGAATGCCATAAACATCTCTTGCATTATCTGGAGATGGTTGATCCCTCAGGAGAGCCCGTTTGGTGTAGTGGTTAAGTGTGAGGACTCTTATCTGGGAGAACTGGGTTTGATTCCCCACTCCTCCACTTGCACCTGCTAGCATGGCCTTGGGTCAACCATAGCTCTGGCAGAGGTTGTCCTTGAAAGGGCAGCTGCTGTGAGAGCCCTCTCCAGCCCCACCCACCTCACAGGGTGTCTGTTGGGGGGGAGGAAGGTAAAGGAGATTGTGAGCCGCTCTGAGAGTCAGAGTGGAGGGCGGGATATAAATCCAATATCTTCATCTACCTCACAGGGTGTCTGTTGTGAGGGAGGAAGGGAAAGGAGATTGTGAGCTGCTCTGAGACTCTTTGGAGTGGAGGGCGGGATATAAATCCAGTATCTTCATCTACCTCACAGGGTGTCTGTTGTGGGGGAGGAAGGGAAAGGAGATTGTGAGCCGCTCTGAGACTCTTTGGAGTGGAGGGCGGGATATAAATCCAATATCATTATCATTATCATAACCAGGGTGGATTGGGCCCTGTAAAAAATACCAGTCTGGTGTAGGGCTGTCAAGCCCCCAGGCCGGGCTGGGGTTCTTCCACGCTGGAGGTTCCCAACCCACCAGCCCACATTGGGCCCATGGGAGGAACCTCCCCCGAGGTCACCAGCACAATGATGTCACCTGGAAATGACGTCATCGTGCTGGTGATGTCGCTCACCAGCCGCTCTAGGCATTTCCGGGAAAACTCTGTTTTTCCAGACCCTGTAGCGATGTGGGAGGGGAAAATTCTATGGTACCTATTGTACCATAGAGTTTCCCCTTCCAAATCGCTAGAACATCCAGGGAAACCATAGAGTTTTCCCGGAAATGACAAGAGCGGCCGGTGAGCAACATCACTGGCCCGATGACGTCACTTCCGGGTGACATCATCGTGCCTTGCACGCACGAAAAAAGTCCCTCACCGGAGGCAGCAGGGGACTTGGGAACCCTAGTATGGTGGCAGCAACCTTGGGGGAAGGTGGAAGAGCTTTGCCTCCCCCTTGAGATTAGATTTAAAGTGCCCTGATATGAAGTCCCTAGACTGGCCTCCTCACAGGGAGCTGGGAGGCGGCTAGAGGGTCTACTGGGCACCTGGGCACCTCAGCCCGTCTTCAAAGAAGCCGGGTTTTTTGTTTCCAGAAAAGCAAACCCAATTCTCTGGAGTGATTACATTACAGACACTTAAATATGTATGTTTATCTTTCCATTTGCTGTTCATGAAATTGGGGAAAAAAAGTACCAAGAACCACATTTTGTTTCGTGCTGGCAATAGCGCACAGCACAATATGAACTCTTCTGCTCCCTCCCCCCCAAACCCGGCTTCTCATTTTGCTTTTGTGTTTGTGCGGAATAATGAAATGGGATTGAAATTTATACAGTCGCTGCAGTAATTTGCTAGGCAGTAACCTGGCCCCAAATTACTTGTAGCCAGCCAGTAAAAATTCACCTGACATAGTGATTTGATACAATTGTTGCACAAAAAGGCATGGCCCATTAAAATAAATGCCTTTCCCATCGTAACAGGAATCTAGTTTTTAAGCTAATGAAGATGTTACCCATAAAACACATTTCATCCTTCAGACAATCCTGTTATTACCGGGTACACAAGCAAAGCCTGGGCTTTATTACAATAGAGGCCTTTCAAATTAGAAAGTCTGTTATTAAAAAAAAAAAATACCATAATGGGGAAGTTCCACCGTAAAACTTAATAAGTTGTGTTTCATAAATCAGGACCTTGTTGATGGAAGATTCCTCTATAACTTTGTGAGCCAACTCAGGTGTTTTATGAGAAGAGGGAGTCATTTTTTTTCAGTGCTGTTTTATTAAAGTTTACCATTGTGTTGGAGTTGTTTTCCTTGCCTCACCTCTGAGGATAAAACCTCCTTTGCAGGGCAATCCTAGGCAGAGCGATGCTCTTCCGATAGCCAAAGTACACATTAAGGGTTACGTGGATCCAACCTTTGGCTGCTGAAACCAGTTTAGAGGTGAATGTAGCTGTTCAAAAACTGCCATGAGGATCCATTCCTGATTAGTCCTGGGTGGCAACATTGGGGGGGCATTCTGGGGGTGCGTGGGGACGCTGCGTAATGTCCCCAATGTGATGACAACACCTGGAAGTGACATCATTGTGTTGGGGACATCGCACAGGGATGCTCTGGTCTTTGGGTGAAACTCTATGGTTTTTTTTTTAGCCCTCAAACCTTAAGCAATGTCCCCAGCGCAATGACATCACCCGGAAGTGATATGATTGGGTCAGGGCCATTGAATGGGGCATCCCTGTTTGGGGTGGGGTTTTCCCCACCAGCCCAGCTGGCCAGTGGCGGATGGAAGTCCCCCCAAAGTGGGGGGAACCTCCACTGGCATCTGGGGACTGGCAACCCTGCTTTTCCCTCCCCCGATGCCTTGTCAAGTGCTGAAAGAGTTTTAGTACTTGAAAAGGTGCGCGCAGAGGGAAGGAGATTGCCTGATGCCATCGCAGTTTTTCAATGGCTATATTTTCTTCTAAAATGGCTCTTTTTTGCAGCAGGAACTCCTTTGCATATTAGGCCACACATCTCTGAGGGAGCCAATCCTCCAAGAGCTTACAGGGCTCTTCTTACAGGGCCTACTGTAAGCTCTTGGAGAATTGGCTACATCAGGGGTGAGTGGCCTAACATGCAAAGGAGCTCCTGCTACAAAAAAGCCCTGGGTGTTGGCAATCATGGTGTAGCGTTATTTGACCTTAAATTCACCGATGTCAATGGGTGTCATTCTATTTATGATGGCACTGCTTTCATATCCAGAAGTATAAGATCAGAATTCTTAAGGGCCACCAAGAAACTTCTGCTGGTAGACAACCTAGTAGGGTTGCAGGTCATCCCTGGCCATGGGCCAAGCAGTGTTGCCAGTTCCATGTTTGGGAAGCTCCTGGACCTTTGGGAGTGGAGCCTGTACACTTTCATTACTAACATTGCATTTGACTTCCTCAGCTGTGGGTTAAGGAAGAAGGGCTCTGTCGTCTCTTTTCTCTGGGAAGAGAGCTTGGGGTCACATTGCTAGGCCTGCTTTTCACAGGCTGTTTGGAACAGCCTCTACAGGGCAACACCTCCTGGCCACCCCTGGCCCAAAGGACGTCCAACTTGCCTTTGCAGCCCTGGCCTCTGCCTGATGGAATCAGCTCCCCAAGGAGATCTGGGCCCCTCCTGAGCTACTGCCATTCCGTGAGGCCTGCAAAATGGAGCTATTCCACCGGGTTTATGGCTGAGGCGGCGGGCGTCCTATTCCAGTTATTACTCCATCTGTTTGTTTGTTTGTTTCTGTCAATTTATAGTCCGCCCTTTCCCATGGTGGGCTCAGGGTGGATTCCAATATGGTAAAACAATTAAAACTTAACAATAGGCCATCTAACAGATAAATAGTCAAACAGTTAAAACAGATTAAGATTAAAACAGTTAAACCACTGCTCAAAATTAGTTTAGGGCAGCATGGATGGTGTGGACACCTCAATTAAGGTATAGTCCCAGCCTAGGTGTCCAAAAATGTCAACTGTATTGGCCCAATTTTGAGCAATCAGTGCAGGGAGGCCAATTTAGGTTTTATAATAGGATAAGGATGTCCGCCTGCCTCAGTCATAGGTCTGGCGGAACAATTTGTTTTACAGGCCCTCTGGAATAGCAGCAAATCCGGTAGGGCCTGAAAAAGCCCTGTCCCTGGTCGAAGCAAGCTGGATGTCCCTTGGGCCAGGGATGTTTAGGAGACGTTGACTGGCCGATCATAATGACTTCTGGGGCTCATATGGGAGTTGCCTCCCTTGTGGTGACATTGTGTCCTATTGCAGTGCTACCCTGCTATTACTACCATCATTTAATCTGGGCCTATAACTGCTTACCTGCATGATGTGCTCTTCCCGCCTGCGGCGCACTTTATTTATTGCTTTATTGTTTTTACTTGTTTAATTTTAACGTATCGTTTGAACTCTGAACTGTAGGTTTTTGTTGTCGTTATTGTGATCCGCCCTGTAGCCCGTTTACAGGAAAGGGTGGAATATAAGCATACTAAATAAATAATATAGATCCGTAGGGGCCCTGCCCCACCAACCAGCCACTATTACTGAAGTAGGCATGGGGAGCATGGGTGCATTTCCTTACTTATAGTTCTGAATTCGTTTGTGCAGTTGTTTTTTTAAGACAGGCTTTAAAATCTGTGATATGAAATCTTGCATCAAAGGACAAAAATTTAGTAAGTCTAATAAAAAAAAAAAGAATTGTGACTCTTCAGCGGGGATTTTCAAGACTATGATCATGGTGCTCAAGTGATCCTGAAAATCTCCGTTTAACTACAATAATGGCGCATGGCAGCGTGCTTAAATAGGGGCAACAAGGTAATTTACTGCCATTGTTGCTTTGTTACACAAAGAGGTCATCTCCTATTTAATTGGGGGGATTAGCTTTCAAGAGGCAAGCGAGAAGGGGTAACTCAGGATCTCTACCAGTGTTTATGGGGATAGTTCCCTTAGAGAATTCACACAAAAAGCCAGTAAGGCATTCAACTGGAAGTTGTTGTATTGAAAAAATAATTAAGAGCAAAATGCACTTGGAACAAACAAACTAGCTAATGAAAAAAAAACCCAGGGAGGAGAGGGGGAAAGTGAGGGAATTTCAAAGGGTGATATTTACCAGTCTAGGAGATAAAGGTCCATGGAGAAGGCTGCGAAATGACCAGTGCTTTATGAAAGGTCCCACATGAAAATGGAGGTGTGAGGTGGGCACCAAGACTGCGCACACACAGCTATGGAACTGTGTGCTCTATTTATAGGGAAATTGTTTCCTGGGGCTATGCTTGACGTGACCATCCCAAAACAATGGCTTGATGGCTTTCCCAAGGATGAACAAAGGTCTTGGGGAACCTTGATGAGAAGATCTATAGGTGTGAATGTTCCCTGATGACTCTTTTTGAGTACTGGACAGGAAGGCTATCGGTTTGTTAAATATTGCAAAATAAGAATCAGTAGGCAAGAGGAAGCGTGACCAGGTATGGAGGGGTTAGTTTCAGGTGAGGTGATGTTTCCCTGCAAGATCTGTTGTTTTTAAAATAAGAACTTCTTCAGGGCAGGGAGGAAGATTGTTAGCTGGTCAACCTTTGATTCACTTACAAGACTAATTTTTCAGGCTCTTACCTGGCTTTTCTCCATGTTGTGTGTTTCAGATCTATTTTACTTCAGTTTGCATGTCTAGGCCAGGCAGTGCCCTGCACATATGAATTCCACCCCTGCAGGTCTCCCTGAGCCACCAGCAGGGATGGAGAGGCAAGGTGGCCAGATTCAGTTTGGGAAGCTCTTGGGATTCGGGGGTGGAGCTTGGGGATGACAGAGGCCTCAGTGGGCTACAATGCCATACACCCTCCAAAGCAGCCATTTTCTCCAGGGCAACTGATCTCTGTAGTCTGGAGATGAGCTGTGATTCCCTGGGATTCTAGAAATGTGGCCTCCTCACCTAGCAAAGAAGGTGGCCTCATGCAGAGGACCAGCCACCACCAGGAAGACGTAAAAACATAAGAGAAGCCGTGTTGGATCAGGCCAATGGCCCATCCAGTCCAACACTCTGTCACTCAGTGGGCAAAAAAAAGTTCCATCAGGAGGTTCACAAGTGGGGCTAGAACCCCTTCCATTTTCCTCCCCCAAGCACCAAGAATACAGAGCATCACTGCCCCAGACAGAGTTCCATCAATACTCTGTGGCTAATAGCCACTGATGGACCTCTGCGCCATATGTTTATCCAATCCCCTCTTGAAGCTGACTATGCTTGTAGCTGCCACCACCTCCTATGGCAGTGAATTCCACGTTAATCACCCTTTGGGTGAAGAAGGACTTCCTTTTATCCATTCTAACCCAACTGCTCAGCAATTTCGAGTGCTCACGAGTTCTCGTATTGTGAGAAAGGACTTTCCCCCCCTACCTTCTCTATCCCGGGCATAATCTTGTAAACCTCTATCATGTCACCCCGCAGTTGACGTTTCTCCAAGCTAAAGAGCCCCAAGCGTTTGAACCTTTCTTCATAGGGAAAGTGTTCCAAACCTTTAATCATTCTAGTTGCCCTTTTCTGGACTTTTTCCAATGCTATAATATCCTTTTTGAGGTGCGGTGACCAGACAAACTTTTGTGTGTGATAAGAGGGAATGCGATATGGTCTAGGCCAGTTGTGAAAGATCACTGCAGCTAAGCAAGATTGGTTACTTGAAAGGGAGACCACCAAGGAGGACTCTGCAGAGAAAGGCCGTGGCTGCGTTCACACTACACTGAATAATGCATTTTGCAGTTGGATTTTTGGTATTCCAACACATTAAAAATCCAGTTGCAAAACGCATTATTTAGTGTTGTGTGAATGCACTCAGTGTCAAAGCAGCTCTGCTTCTCACTTTATTATTTATTATTACTTATTTATTTATCACCTTTCATTTATATTCCGCCCTCTCCGCAAGCGGACTCAGAGCGGCTAACAATCAGTTCAAAACTTCAAACAAAAAATACAATTAAACAGTTCAAAACTTCAAAAAGTAAATACAATTAAATACATTTTAAAACATTTGATGGGGCTGTTAAAAGCAACAACCTAGGCGGGGTCGACCTTTACTAACAGGGAGCCCATAGTGATTCCAATTTCTCAATAGTGTAGAGTGGCAGTCCTCTCCCTTGAAAGCCCCTTGTTGGAATCATCATAAATTGGTTACAACTCAACTTGACAGCACGTGACAGCCCTGTGGTGCAGAGTGTTAAAGCTGCAGTACTGCAGTCCTAAGCTCTGCTCGCGACCTGAGTGTGATCCCCTCGGAAGCTGGGCTTTCAGATAGCCGGCTCGAGGCTGACTCAGCCTTCCATCCTTTCAAGGTCAGTCAAATGAGTACCCAGCTTGCTGGGGGGAAAGCGTAGATGACTGGGGAAGGCAATGGCAAACCACCCCGTAAAAAGTCTGTCGTGAAAACGTTGTGAAAGCAACATCACCCCAGAGTCGGAAACAACTGGTGCTTGCACAGGGGACCTTTCCTTTCCTGATGGCACTTATATGTGTAATCTGTGTGATGAACTTGGTGCACGTGAAGAACAACTGAGTGGAAGAGAAAGACCTGGCTATGGGACTGTCCCAGCAGCTTTCATGAACAGCGCCCACTTGTACATGAGTTCTGTGGCATTTGTGCAGAAAAGGGATTCTGTGGTCCGTCTTTTGCTCGGTTCATCTTTTTTTCCCTCCTCCACAGACACCAGATTTAATTGAAACCAGGCGAATAAGACACGGAGCCTGTCCATTATAATTGCCTGCAGGAATGCTGTTGTAATTGATGAGAAAGTTGTTAGAAATGCAGAGGATCGTCAGGAGATACCCCAACGGAATCAATTTTTGAGACGGGCTGAATTGAAAGCTTAACGAGAGGGACTTTCACCGGACCACAATCCCCACCCACTCATTAGGAGATGCATTTAAGAAGCGCTAATCTGGTTTGATTTTCCTTTCAGGAGCTGCATCTAACTCTCCTTCATTCCCACCAAAAGGGAGGGGACTTCAACAAGAATAGAACTTTGGGCAAAACTAAATGTTTCCAATACCATGAGGAGAGGAAGGGCTTCCGCCTCCCCTCGCCCAAGAAATTCCCCATGTGAAGACCACATTAGGGATAGTTATTTCCTTCTTCAATGCCATTCCAAGCCCATTTGGGCTTTCCTTTTTTTAAAAAAATAAGATATTTCCTACAACTATTTGGTTGCAGGGAACACAAGCTGAGTGCAGGAAACCTTTACCCAGCTCTTTAAAAGCAGTAACTTTTAGTTTAGCCCCTTGGACTGCAAGAAGATCACATCAGTCAGTCCTAAGGGAAATCAACCCTGACTGTTCCCTGGAAGGTCAGATGCTGAAGCTCAAATACTTTTGCCCCCAAATGAGAAGGGAGCACTCACTGGAGAAGACCCTGATGCTGGGAAAGACAGAAGGCAAAAGAAGAAGGAGACGGCAAAAGATGAGACGGCTGGACAGCGTTACTGATGTAACAAACACAAATTTGAGCAGACTTTGGAGGATGGTGGAAGACAGGAGGGCCTGGCGTGACTTTGTCCATGGGGTCACAAAGAGTCGGACTCGACTGTGCAACTGAACAAGGGCTTTTTTTTTTAGCAGGAATGCAGTTCCAGCTGTCTTGGCATCAGAGGGTGTGGCCTAACATGCAAATGACTCCTGCTGGGCTTTTTCTACAAGAAAGCCATATGTGAAACAATGGTGACATCAGGGGGTTTGGTCTAATAAGAAAATACATTCCTGCTGGGCTTTTTCTATCAAAAAAGCCCTGGCCCTTACTTATATGATGGCTAGACCATCCCTCTTTTTCTATGTCTTTGCATATTAGGCCACACACCCCTGATGTAGCCAATCCTCCACGAGCTTTTACAAGGCTCTTTTTTGTAAGCTCTTGGAGGATTGGCTGTATCAGGGGTGTGTGGCCTAATATGCAAAGGAGCTCCTGCTAGAATTCCACCCCTGGTGATATCTGTGGATATTTTAACACCTGATTAAGTTGCTCTTACTGATATGAACTGTATGAAACTGCCTTAAAAACAAGAACAGGGAAGATAAAAATTGCAGATCTATGCCACCAGTCTGCCATGGGTAAATGGCGTGTACCTGCAGCCCTGATTTATATTGGGGTCTACATGGAACAGGGGCAGAGGACCGAACCCTTAAGTCCACTCTCCATTTTGTTAATCAAAACCAGATGAGGCCAAGCTTGCTGAAGAGTCACATTAGAATAAATATGAGATGTTTGAGGAAGGAAGGAAGGAAAATAGATGGGGAGGGAGAAGTGGGGGGAAAGCAACTTTAAATGCATTATCCAAGCCACCAGCTGGCTTGGCTTGGAGAAGTGATTTAAAGAGAAATACTGCTTTCTCCAAGCTGGCTGATGTGGTGGTGGGGCTTTGAGAGCCACACAAGCCGCAGTTTGGCCACCCCTGATCAAAACCGAACTACTAATGCGTATTTATATTTTTGATAAAAGGTGCTTCCTTTACCCTCCCTTTCTAATTGCATAACTTTTTTCTAGTCCACTTTTCTCATCGAGATGGATGTTAAAAATGCTAATAAAGAGAGACCGATTAGTGAGGGATAAAGTCTTAAATCCCCACTTCCCTTCCCACATGGCCTAAGTCATGGCTGTGCACACGATTCGTCTTTTCAGAATGACTTCTTTTTCCTTGTGTGTGTGTGGAGGGGTCTTATCCGTACTTCCCCCTCATGAGGGATTTTGTGCTCCAAGCCTCCATCACTAGCCGAATGTACGTAACTGGGCTTCCTTCAAGCCACGGCAACGATAAAGTCTGTTCCGGTCAACCGATTTCCTTTTGCTGGCCTTTCCCTCAAATGCAGGGGGCCCAGCTTTTTATTTATTTATTTATCGTTCCGCCTTCTCCCCATGCGGCCCGATTTACATAATAATCCTTTGGTTTATGGTCTGTGAATATGATCACATTAGCATAATTACCTAATTTATTGTTTTGTCAGTGAGAGTAGACAAGTAATAATAGTCTTAGCTTATTATCACTATTTTCTTTTCCACGCTTTGCAGTCACAAGACAGGGGGATGAAGCCAAGCTTTTCAGGACGAGGGGCTATGCAAGGTGGGGGGGGGGGGGAGGCAGGGTGAGGGGAAAGAATGAAAGATTCACTATCAGCTGCAAAACCAGCCATTGCCCCACATCATTTTAGCTCAACACTCCTTGGCCTCATACAGGTCTCATTTTGGG
This sequence comes from Heteronotia binoei, assembly GCF_032191835.1. Lineage (NCBI taxonomy): Eukaryota > Metazoa > Chordata > Lepidosauria > Squamata > Gekkonidae > Heteronotia > Heteronotia binoei. The sequence continues at coordinate 15,966,866 of NC_083233.1, forward strand.
CAGGAGCTCACAGGAGCAGAGCTCCGGAACCTCTGCTTTTTATGCTCTTTTTTTCTTACCCCCTCCCCCAAAAATACTTGCTTCTGGACTCCATTGTTCAAACCCCCTGTGAGAATTTTGTTGAATAAGATTGACTAATGTCTTTCCCCACAAGGAATGGGGAAATAACCAAAACACATCAAGCAGACGGGTGGGAATCTTCTTCACGCCACTGGGGCCGCATAGGAGAAAGTAATTTTAAAAGTACGATGGGAGTCAGGTTTTATTATGGCAGTGACATTTCAAGAAGCATTTTAAGGTAGATGCCGAGCTGATATTTAGAACACCTTCTGGTGATGTCGGCGGGGTGTGTGTGTGTGTGTGTGGCATATGCAAACGAGTTGTGGTAATGAGCTCCGGCACCTCTTTTTCTACAAAACGACCCCTGGCCTTATGCAGGCACAGTTTACTGCAGAGAATGTGAGCGGTCAAGTCTTTGTGCTTGACTTTGGATTCTGTGCCTGCGGTGTGTGCCCGCCGTTCTTTTTCGCTGGTGAATCTCTTCTGCCGCGATCCAGGCTGGGCTGTTCTCTCCTGCTGCCCCGTTTAAACCTGGTGGCAGGAAAGCGCAGCCCAGCCCAGCCGAGATTGCTGTGCCTTCAGGCAGGCCTTGAATTCAGCCTGAGCTCAACAGGAGCACAGCTCCTGAACCTTTCTCAGGGTTCCCCTTGTACGTTGAATAGTAGCTGCAGCTGCATAACAATCCCTGGGTTAGGAGAGCAGGCAGCTAGCCAGCCAGCACCAGGAGCTTTGCCACACCCCCACCAGCCCTCATTAACCCCTGGAGGAGCCCGTGCCACCCTTTATCCACTTCTTATGTGATTTTGGGTGGCAGGTGGCTTGCTGGCCTTTTGACTGGGGGGGGGCGCAGCCAAGGATAGCCCCAGGTGAGCAAGGCCTGCTTGGGCTGGCTGGATCTCTAGCCAGCCCAAGCAGGCCTTGCTCGCCCGGGGCTCTCCTTTCTTGCATAGGGTTGCTTTTGGCTGTGGGGGGTGGTGCATGGGGGGGTGGCATATGCTAATGAGTTATGCTAATGAGCTCCACCACCTATTTTTCTACAAAACAACCCCTGCCTGCAGAGAGCCGCAGGTCCTGTTCTGTGCCGCCTTCTCTAACTGCCTTGTTTAGACCTGTTTTAACTTGGTTTAAACCTGGCAGCAGGAGAGGGCAATGCAGCCGGGAGTCTCCCCCCCGCCTCCAGTAGTGTAAGATTAGTGAGAGTCTCATGTCACTGCCCCATGGCGCAGAGGGTTAAAGCTGCAATACTGCAGTCCTAAGCTCTGCTCATGACCTGAGTTCGATCCCCAGCAGAAGTTGGGTTTTCAGGTAGCTGGCTCGAGGTTGACTCAGCCTTCCATCCTTCCGAGGTTGGTAAAATGAGTACCCAGCTTGCTGGGGGGAAAGTGTCAATGACTGGGGAAGGCAATGGCAAACCACCCATGCTGAAGGCTGGCTCTTCTCCTTTACTTGCTGCACCCACTAGCCTGCAAAATCATCTTCTGTCAAGACTAGCAGCAGTCACAAGTAGCTGCAACTCAGAAGCCAAGTGTAGATGACTGGGGAAGGCAATGGCAGACCACCCCGTAATAAGTGTCGTGAAAATGTTGTGAAAGCAACGTCACCCAGAGTCGGAAACGACTGGTGCTTTCATAGGGGACCTTTCCTTTCCATGTCACTAGATTCATATTTCTTTCAAATTAAAACAAAACGAAGAACATACCAATGATGGTGGAAGGCACAGAGTGGACAGAAAGACCTGGATTTGGGCATGGGAGTGACCTTCAAGGGGTGGGGAAAGGGCAGGGGAAAATCTGAGGTAATCTGTATGCTTTTGAATTACCTTTTGGTTTGGAAACGAAGCAAGGGGAAAACCGACACAGAAGCACTCTAGAAAAGTCGGGGAAATAGCGAACGGAAAGTGAACTGCATGCTGAGGGGAGGAAAAACAATGCAGAATGCAAAACAGAAAAGCAGTAAGAACGTAAGAGGCCATGTTGGATCAGGCCAATGGCCCATCCAGTCCAATGCTCTGTTGCACAGCGGCCAAAATACTCAGATGCCATCAGAAGGTCCATTAGTGGGGCCAGGACACAGGACTGGATTTCGGGAGGAGCAGAGTGGGCACTTGCCCTGAGCACCACTGGAGGGGGGGGGGCGCCAAATTGGGTATGGAGTCAATTCTATTCTATGGGCCCATAAAATAGAATGGGTCCATAAGGGGGTGTCATTTTTTTTAAATTCTGACCCCCCCCCTCAAAAAACATGTAGAACCAGTCCTGCCAGGACATTAGAGGCCCTCCCACTGTTGCCCCGCCCCCCAAGCACTAGTATGTAAAGAAGAAGAAGATATTGGATTTATATCCCACCCTCCACTCTGAAGAGTCTCAGAGCGGCTCACAATCTCCTTTCCCTTCCTCCCCCACAACAGACACCCTGTGAGGTGGGTGGGGCTGGAGAGGGCCCTCACAGCAGCTGCCCTTCCAAGGACAACCTCTGCCAGAGCTATGGCTGACCCAAGGCCATGCCAGCAGGTGCAAGTGGAGGAGTGGGGAATCAAACCCGGTTCTCCCAGATAAGAGTCCGCACACTTAACCACTACACCAAACTGGCTCTCTAAATATAAACTAGTATGTAAACTAGTGGCCAAGTACGTAAATGTTCTTCTATCAATATTTTAAATAAAATTGCTTTCAAAACACGTCACCCGTGAAGCTCCGGGACTGAATTGGGCCAGTCCGCTCTCTCTTGTCGACCTAACCTACCTTGCAGGGTTGTGGAGAATCATGTGGAAGAGAGACCATCCCCAGACGCTGCATTGACTTCGTCAGAAGAAGGGCAGGCAAGCGATATGCTAGGCAGGCGGATGACTGTAGGCCTGTCACATCCTGTAACTGTGACAATAAGTGCAGCTGAAGGAAACACTTCAGGCATCTCCTCCTCAAATGCTTATGCCACAGGCCATTTGCGAGCGTTCAAAGTGCTACAAGCCTTTCTGTAGCTTCAGAGCGAGAGAATTGCTGCGCATCTGGAAAGTAAGAGCGTTTCTCAGCCTCTGCATTTATTAGGCTTGTGCACCATGGGGCGAGTTAAGCGCAGCACTAATCCTTCCACTGCCAAGAGTTCTCATCTAATCAGACTTTTAAAGGGTTTTGCCACCTGCTGCGATCCTTGGCGGCTGGTGCGAGTTAACCACGCTAGAGTGCTGCAAGATTTCCTTCCCCCCCCCCACCCTCTCCCACTTAGAGGAAGTGCTTTGCAGGTTTTAAGATTTCCTTGTACAATTAATGCAGCTGAATTACACTGCTAAAATCAGACAGAATCCAATCTGTGCTGTTTGTGGGACTTCCAGTGTAAATGTGTGCAGCACAGGGCGTTCTTTGTAGAAAAAGCCCAGCAGGAACTCATTTACATATTAGACCACACACCCCTGACACCAAGCAAGCCGGAACTGTGCGCTCCTGCTTAAATAAAGGCCCTGGTACAGCAGAAAGAAAGAACAGTGACCTGCCCTGACAGAAATCTGGAGATGCCCTGCCTGAAGCTGCAGCAGCCCACTGGCTGCATTAGGGATACCAGCTTGTGAAATGTTCCCTTTAGCAGTCCTTTTAAAATCAGTTCAAATTAGCAAGCAGCTATCAGGTAATGTAAGAGTCCAACAAAGTTTGATTCTGGGTGTAACCGGGGGGGAGGGATGGGGTTTGTAGCAGGAACTCCTCTGCATATTAGGCCACACACCCCTGATGTAGCCAGTCCCCCAAGAGCTTGCAGGGCACTTTTTACACATCGGGGTGTGTGTGTATAGCTTAATATGCAAAGGAGTTCCTGCTACAAAAAAAAACCCACAAAAAAACCTTATACCCACTTATTCAAAGTGTGCATGTGCACAAAAGCTAATATCCATAATTAAACTGTTGGTCTTAAAGTTGGTACATGGGTACCTATCTGAATCTATCAGGTAATGTCATTAAGTTCTCTCTCTCTCTCTCTCTCTCTCTCTCTCTCTCTCTCTCTCTCTCTCTCTCTCTCTCTATATATATATATATATATATATATATATATATATATATATATATATATATATATATCCCCACAGTTGAGATTCAAAGTGGCTCAAAGTGCATGAGATTCAGTGTGCCTATACATTGGTTTTATTGTACTGTATCCGTTTGATTTCATCTGTATGTGATCCGCCCTGAGCTCATTTGGGATAGGGCGGAATATAAATGAACCAAATAAATAAATAAAGCATTGTTCTCCCCTCCCTCATTCTCTCACAACAACATACCTGTGAGATAGGCCAGACCAAGAGTTTGCGATGGGACCCAGGTCACCCAGTTAAGCTTCCGTGGTAGAAATGAGGATTCAAACTCAGGTCTCCAGGGTGCCAGTCTACTGCTCTATCCACTGTACCAGAGGTATAGTGTTTATTTGTATGAGTTTATTTGTTGTGAGGGCCGGATCTGACATAAATGAGACCTTGTTGGGCCAGGCCATGTATGTCATAAAATGTAATGCCAGGTAGCACAGATACGAACTTTATAATGGACACAAACACTTTTTTAAAAAATATGGATCTTCAAACTGTATAAAGGACACAACACACAATTAAAAAAAAAGAGATGTGCTTTATTTAATTTAATTTTACAATTTATACCCCACCCTATCCCACGAGTGGGCTCAGGGAAGCTCGCAACACGAAAACAATATTAAAATGAACCAAATAAAAAATTAGACATCATCATAAAAACAGATATTTCAAATCAGATCAGAAAACGGTAATTCATACAATTGGCAACAAACCACGCAGCCGCATGTAGGCTGGAAGGTTTCAACACAACTTAAGCACCTTGACGGTACGGTGCTGGGGGAAGTGGTGACTCTCAAAAGACGCCCGCTGACTCAATTAAAAGCCAAGCGGAAGAGCTTTGTCTTGCAGGGTCCAGATATCCAGCGAAACCTCGTTCCACCAGGTAGGGACCCGGACCAAAAAGGCCCTGGCCCTCATTGAAGCCAGTCATGCATTCTGAGGACCAGGGATCACAAGAAGATGTTTTGTAGCCAACCTCAGTACCCAGGGGAGAGGTGGTCCTGAAGATATGCAGGCCCCAGGCCATAAAGAGCCTTAAAGGTAAGGACCAACAGATCCAGTACTCAAGAGGTAGCCAGTGCTTAAACATGCTTAAAAGATCATTACTCTTGCAATATTTTGTTTAACAGTTTCTGATAGCTGACACCTCTTGCTCTGAATTATTGTATCAAAATCTAGAGACAATGTCTGCGCTGTAGCAATCTTGAGTAGGCTGTTCAGGTGTTGTTCAGGTGTGTATCGGTGAGTTGCAAACCTACTTTTGATTTATTGACATTTATTACAGAAATCTCATGCTCAATGCTTTGAGCCTAAGACCTAGGGGAAAACATGAAATGGCTGGGCGTTGTGAGCTTTTGTACATAAACTGCTTCATGTGCTGGTCAGGCCATGGAGAAAATAGAGGCTTTGCTCTGTATCTCCTGTGGGATTGAGCAAGCTTGGCAAAACAAGCAGTGATGCAGATGGAAGCAAAAGAGAGAGAAGGAAGTAGATAACAGTGAATTGATTGTGAGCTTGATAGGAGCCCTCCGAGGCCTGTTGCGGGCCATGGGATGCATGTTTGATACCCCTGCACCAGGCCTGTAGCCACAGAGTCAGTTTGGTGTAGTGGTGAAGTGTGCGGACTTTTATCTGGGAGAACCAGGTTTGATTCCCCGCTCCTCCACTTGCAGCTGCTGGAATGGCCTTGGGTTAGCCATAGCTATCACAGGAGTTGTCGCAAGGTGTCTGTTGTGGGGAGAGATGATATAGGAGGTTGTAAGCCACTCTGAGTCTCTGGGCGTTTTCCCACAGAGCTTACCTCAGAGCGACGTCCCTCTTCCCCGCGCAGCGTCTGCACGGATTTCCCACCAACTGCTCCACACAACCAGGAAGTGCCGGACCTTTTGCGTCGCAGATGTAAACCGCTAAAAACCAGTTTACATTAGCGACGCAAATGTTATGCGGAGCAGTTGGTGGGAAATCCGCGCAGATGCTGCGCGGTGAAGAGGGACGTCGCTCCGAGGTAAGCTCTGTGGGGAAATGCCCTCTGATTCAGAGAGAAGGGCGAGGTATAAATCTGCAGTTGTCTTCTTCTTCTGTGGGGGCACTGCCCCCTGACCTCCAGGCAGGGCCCCCGACTCACAGGGGCCCTCTGGGGTGCAACTTTTTTTTCATTTTCTTTTTGCCATGGCTGATCCAGCGACGCACCATCAGTGGCAGCTGAAGCTGGAAGAGCTAAGCAGGGCACAGGAACTGCAGCAGCAAAAGCCGCAGGCGGAGAGGAGGGAGGTGGAGGAGTGAGAAGTGGAGGAAGCTTTGTGGAATGGGCTGGGGAGGGGGACGGATGGAGCTGCTGGCTGCAAGGTGGGGGAGAGGAAGGGGGAAGGAAACCCTTCAGCTTGCACGCAACATGCAGTCCCTTCTTGACTCCAAAGTTTTAGGGTCGGATCAGGAGCAGAAGGCATGTCTGAGTCTGATTGACAGTTGGCGGTTTGATTGGCTGTGCAGAGTTTGAAGTATGTTTCTTTGGCATCAGCTGCCACCCCAGCATAAGGATCTTCGCCGCAGCCCTTTTCAGACAGGTTTTATAATCCGTTTTGGTAGGTGGTCGCTAATGGTTTTTTTGTGTCTTTTCAGACACGACCGTTTTAGCAACCGCCTGCTAATGGATTTTATTTATCTTTTCAGACAAAGCCGCTGGCGTCTGGTTAGCAAAGCGTGGTTGAGCCATGCTCGAGATAAACTGTTTTCTTCCATTTTTACCTTTTCTTTGTGCTTTTGAGCGGCTGCGGGGTGCTGTTTAAAATGGCTCCAGCACATTCAATAGTGCCAAGCCCCCCCCCCCTCTTCACCACACAATTGTCTTCAAACTTAAAAAAAAACATTCTAAGGTGAGAGCTGTAGAGCTAGACCAGGGATGGGGAACAGTGGCTCTCCAGATGTTTTTTGCCTACAACTCCCATCAGCCCCAGCCAGCATGGCCAATGACTGGGGCTGATCGGACAGGAAGTTGCTAACAGCCGCAATCTCAGTTATCTCAATTGTGCCAAGTGGCCCTCATTTTGGGCAGGAGCTCACAGGAGCAGAGCGCTGGAACCTCTAAATCAGGGGTGTCAAACATGTGGCCCAGGGGCCGAATCAGGCCCCCACAGGGCTCCTATAAGGCCCCTGAGCAACTGGCTCTCTTGCTTCCTTCTGCATCTCAACTTGCTTTGCAAGGCTTGCACACAGGGGCAACAGAGCAAAACCTCAATCTTCTCCATTGACGGAGGCACCTCCCCCTCCTGGTCCCCTGGGAAGGAAGGAAAGAGCCAGAGCTTCCTTTGCCCAGCTCCCTGGAACCATGGGAAGTACAAAGAAATACAAAGAAAGCACCTTTAAGACCAATCACTCTAATGTTTTAAGCAGGTTTTATTTTCAGTTTTTTTTTTAAAAAAAATAATAATCTTTAGTTGTGTTTGTGTGTGTCCTTTTAAAAGTTTATATCTTTGGTACCTAATCTTAAATGGGTACACACATGGCCTGGCCCAACAAGGTCTCATTTATGTCAGATCTGGCCCTCCTAGCAAATCAGCTCAACACTCTTGATCTAAATTTTATTGTGTTCTTTCATTCTTACCCCCCCCCCCAATACTTGTTTCGGGATTCCATTGTTCAACCCCCCACCCCACCCCCGGTGAGAATTTTTGCTGAACACTAAGATTTGACAGACTTCCTAATATTTCCCCCACACACACACAAAACATGGGGAAATAACCAAAACATATCAAGCAAAGAGATGGAAACATCCGGTTTAGAACAGTAATCTGACTGAAGGGGAGGGGAAAATATACAGAGCTCCACGGTATGTTAGGTACCAACTAAAGGAGAAAACCACGGAAAACAATTGTCTAAAACTTAGACCAGAATTTTACTATCTTATATGTTAAATACAGGTAGGTAGGTAGTTCAACAGATAAAAGTCCAAATCCACTATCGCATAAGTGAAATACAGGTAAGTCGTTCAACAAGTAAAGTCCACATCCAACAGCAGCAACAATGTCAGCAAAACAGCTACCTAGAACAGGGTGAAGAGTCTCCAAGGAAAGTAGTTTGACTTGGGATCACTGCTAGCAGCATAGGCTCACTGCCTCCAGCATAGACAAGTGTGGAGAAAAGTGTCCAAGTCCAACAATCATTTTGAGGAGTAGTTCCCTTTATCAAGAGCCTGGTACCTTTATTCATATAATAGTGGATACGTGCACAAATATCAAAATGAAACAACAAGCCTTCAGATATTCAGCTTCACTTCTGCAGAGTTTTTCAGTAGGTTTCCACAGAAGATCCCTTCGTAGGGCTTTTTTTTTTTTTTTTTTAGCAGGAACGCATAGGAACACAGCTTCGTCTGGCTTAGCCAGGGCTCTGGATATAAAAAAAAAGGTCTCTGGCAGAGGGGAGGCAATAAGCAGCCACCTGCTCTCAGACCACATGCTCTATCCTCTCTGCCACCTCCAGCCTCCAACAGGCTTGCAAAGAGAGTGAGAGACATGGGGCGACCTCTCCCAGGAGAAGCTAGGTCTGCTGCTGCCTACTTCACCACACATGGCTCTCTCTCTCTCCTGCCATGTTTGGGGTGAAACAAGATCTCTCATTGGCAGGGCTTTTTTTGTAGCAGGAACACCTTTGCATATTAGGCCACACACCCCTGATGTAGCCAATCCCCCAAGAGTTTACAGGGCTTTCATTATAGGGCCTACTGTAAGCTCCATGAGGATTGGCTACATCAGGGGTGTGTGGCCTAATATGCAAAGGAGTTTTGAGCTACAAAAAAAGCCCTGCTTATTGGGCTGTATGAAAAAACACATCCATGAAATGCAGCTCATGGCACGGTAGTGTTCCGTGTCAATATGTGGAAATTAACTTACTGAATGGGTGATGGCACTTCTGGTGATATCAGGGGGTGTGGCCTAACGTGCAAATGATTCCTGCTAGGCTTTTTTTCTACAAAACAAGTCCTGCCCCTTCCATCTCTATGATTCTATGATGAAGAAGAACTTCCTGACAGACCGGTTCCTCAGTGGAACAGGCTTCCTCTGGAGGTAGTGGGCTCTCCTTCATTGGAGGGTTTTAAACAGAGGCTAGATGGCCATCTGACAGCAATGAAGATCCTATGAATTTAGGGTTAGGTATTTGTGAATTTCCTGCATTGTGCAGGGGTTGGACTAGATGACCCTGGAGGTCCCTTCCAACTCTACAGTTCTATGATTGTGTTATTTTATGAACTTAGCTCTTTGATTTCCACACCAAATTGACCTTCTGGCCATGCCTTGTGTGCCTTTCCCCTCACCACTGGGCAACCGAAAGCAGATTCTCTTCCCTTATATCTGGAACGAGAAAGGATGGTATTTGGAGCTTGCAAGCTGAGGTGCCTAGTATGCAAAACACAGGATAGCAAAGAGTGTCTGGCAGGAAAGTAGAAACCGGATAGAAGGGTGAAAAAAAATTCCTGTGATCAACACCCTGAAATTGTGGCAGCTCTTCTGAGCACCGTTTAAATGTATGTCAACAAATGTGCAAACACCAGCCATAAATTGTGTAACTCTTCCTCACAATAAAATTGGTTTTGGTCTATAAACTGACAAGCATTTATAATCTTCCTGTCACTTCAGGTGACAATGTACTTCCTTGCTTTCCATTTCCAGGAACTTAAACAGCTAGATACTAGAATTGTTTGGGGTTTTTTCCTCCTCTCCAATTGGTAGAACTCAAGGGACCCAAAAATATTGTTTCCCAATGTGCTTGTCAGTTATTCTACACTCTCTGCACGGAACAAATAGAAGTATAAAGCTGGGGAAATGAAGGCAATTGAAAATAACCAATTGTGCTCAATTGGGGGAAAACTCAGACAGAAAATATACCTTTTATTTTAATTGAAGTTTTTGAGATGCAACTCTCTTTTTGGAAAATGTACATTTTAAGGATTATTTAGAGCATGTTGCACTATCAATAATTATCTGTTTCTTCTTTCTTTTTTTTCTGGAGGTGGAAAAATCTCCTTATCCACGCTATTATTTTTGTCATGAGTTTCGGTACAACACAGTGTGTCTGGTAAATCTTCCCCCCCCCTCCCTGTACCCAGTTTCCCTTCACATTCAAGTGGGTAGCCATGTTCATATGAGGCAATAGAATAAACAAAGGAGGAGTCAAGTACACCTTTAAGACCTTTAAGTCTGAATAAAACTTTGTTGGTCTTAAAGATGCACTTGACTCCTGCTGTGTTCTGCTGCTTCAGATCAACATGGCTGCCCACTTGGATCTATCCACAATAGAATAAAGTTTGGGTCCAGTGGCACGTATAAGACCAACAAAGTTTTATTCAAGATATAAGCTTTCACATGCGTGCATATGTCATGCTGTGTCAGAATTCCAAAGGTGCCTGCAGGCTCAAAAAAGATAGAGACCCCTGGTCTAGCCCCTCTCTGGCAGAGGTATGACTTTTTCCTAGAATGAAGAGGATAGAGACTAGGGGTGTGCAAAAAAAAGATGGAGACCCTTGGTCTAACCCCTCTCTGGCAGAGGTATGACTTTTTCCTAGAATGAAGAGGCTAGAGACTAGGGGTGTGCAAAAAAAAGATGGAGACCCCTGGTCTAGCCCCTCTCTGGCAGAGGTATGACTTTTTCCTAGAATGAAGAGGCTAGAGACTAGGGGTGTACAAAAAAAAGATGGAGACCCCTGGTCTAGCCCCTCTCTGGCAGAGGTATGACTTTTTCCTAGAATGAAGAAGCTAGAGACTAGGGGTGTGCAAAAAAAAAAGATGGAGACCCCTGGTCTAGCCCCTCTCTGGCAGAGGTATGACTTTTTCCTAGAACGAAGAGGCTAGAGACTAGGGGTGTGCAAAAAACAGATGGAGACCCCTGGTCTAACCCCTCTCTGGCAGAGGTATGACTTTTTCCTAGAATGAAGAAGATAGAGACTAGGGGTGTGCAAAAAAAAGATGGAGACCCCTGGTCTAGCCCCTCTCTGGCAGAGGTATGACTTTTTCCTAAAATGAAGAGGCTAGAGACTAGGGGTGTACAAAAAAAAGATGGAGACCCTTGGTCTAACCCCTCTCTGGCAGAGGTATGACTTTTTCCTAGAATGAAGAAGCTAGAGACTAGGGGTGTGCAAAAAAAAGATGGAGACCCCTAGAAAAGAAAAGCCAACCTAGTATTTTTCAGGTTCGGGTATATTGAATTCAAAATTATCAGTATTTCCCGATAGTCCCAAATCCCAGTACCAGTATGGTACTTGGATTCAGTAAATATTTATGATTTCCAAAAAAAAAATTGGCTCCTATAATATAGTGGGTTCAATGCAATGAAGAGGCGAGGTGGTAGTGATCCCCAGCTCTTTATTAGGTACAGAATGGTATAGGGCTGCACTAAAAGACTGAAGGACTGGGCCAAAGAGGCCAACTATATATAACTCAGGCACATTATTGGGTCCTTCAAACCAGCAGGGGGCCCGTGATTGGAGGAGGGCAGCAGGGATTTGGATCCTGCTGCCCATTGTTCCCGAGTCCCCAAGCTCTATTCTAATGGCTCCAATCAGCCAGGCAGGAACACCCATATAAGTCTTCACTTGAGTCCTCATACACAACATCTCCATTGCACCCTATAGGGCCATTATGGTCAAGGGTCCCCGTAGGGTATAATGGAGAATCGACCCGGTGTATCACAGGCTCTATGGGGGCTGTTTTTTTGAGGTAGAGGCACCACATTTGCAGATTAGCTGCTGATGACTCTCCAAAAGGAAGACATGATCCTGGGTTTCTCAAGCTACAGAGGAGGAGAAAGAGAGGCAGAGAGAGGAGACCAGATGCACATACACACACACACATACACACACCCACAAAGAGGAAGGTGCCCCCACTGTGAATGATTGCTTGTTTCAGTGCTGGCGCCTTCCATCCTTGAATGTTTCTCTGCTGTGATACAAATTTTAAACACACACACACACACACATAAACCTGGTCACCTCTTTCTGGGAAGCTCTGGCAGACAGGTTGTGCCAGAAGCCACCAAAGCAAAAAACTTAGACCGCTTTCCCACTAACCCTACACCGCTTTCACTCTCCTCTTCTCCACGAGGCTGCTGCTGGATTTTGCACAAACTGCCCCAGACCAGTGAGTTGCTCCGCCTCTCTTCAAGTTCCCTCCGCGGCAGGCAAGATCCTCTGAAAACTGGTTTCTGTCTGCTGCGGAGGGAACTTGAAAAGGGGCGGGGCAACTCGCCGGCTCGGGGCAGCTTGTGCGAAATCCAGCAGCAGCCCTGCAGGGGAAGAAGAAGACGACATTGGATTTATATTCCGCCCTCCACTCAGAGTCTCAGAGCGGCTCACAATCTCCTTTATCTTCCTCCCCCACAACAGACACCCTGTGAGGTGGGTGGGGCTGAGAGGACTCTCACAGCAGCTGCCCTTTCAAGGACAACCTCTGCCAGAGCTATGGCTGACCCAAGGCCATGCCAGCAGGTGCAAGTGGAGGAGTGGGGAATCAAACCCGGTTCTCCCAGATAAGAGTCCGCACACTTAACCACTACACCAAACTGGAAAGGAGCATCGGGACCAAAACAAGATGAGTGAGAAATCAGTCACAGTTCAGATTATGAGCAGAGGCCTTGTTGCAGATACATTTTGCTTTGGGAGAAAAAAAGGTGTGGGAGAAGCCAGCGTAGGAGAAGCCAATTTTGTTAGGAGCAAGGAGGAAACGGGGAAGATATGAGACAGCAGTGGAATGCTTATAAAGTTGTCTGAACCAAAAAAAAAAAAAAACCACACTAAAATTGAGTAATGCCGGTGGATTTTTAAGGCAGTGTGAAAGATGCCTTATAAAACATGAAAGCAAAGAGTGAACCATGAACCAAACTGAACCACAAAAATGCAGTTCATGCCCATCCCTACCCAGGAGCATAACTTGTCCTTCTGCATGCTCCTAGTCTCCAGGAAGACAAATAGAGCTTGATGCTGTAGATGTCGAACTCATTTGTTATGAGGGCCGGATCTGGCCTAAATGAGACCTGGTCGGGCCGGGCCATGTGTGTACCTATTTAAGATTAGGTAACAGAGATATGAACTTTTAAAAGGATACAGACAAACACAACTTTTTTAAAAAAAAAAAAAAGCCTTAAAGAAAAACATGCTTAAAACATTGGTCTTAAAGGTGCTTTCTTTGTATTTCTCCTGTGGGATCCAGGGAACTGGGCAAAGGAAGCTCTGACTCTTTCCCTCCCTTCCCAGGGGACCAGGAGGGGAAGGAACCTCAGCCAATAGAGAAAATGGAGGTTTTGCTCTGTAGCTCCTGTGTGATTGAGCAAGCATTTCAAATCAAGTTGAGATGCAGAAGCCAACAAGAGAAAGGGAGAAGGAAGCAGACAAGAGCCAGTTGCTCAAGGGCCTGATAGGAGCCCTCCGAGGGCCTGATTTGGCCCCGAGGCCACATGTTTGACACCCCTGCTACCAAGGGAGGGCCTCTGTTTAACATCATGGGATAGGTGTGTTATTGCATGCTCCTGGAGCATAAAGTCCAATGGTGGAACATTCTTGTCATGGTTATTGTGCAAACTAGAGTTGACCCTTGTCTCGTTCTGCTTCTCTTATCCCTTTTGCACAGCAGTGTCTCTTCAGACATCCATGTCAGGTGCTGTAAACATTTCCTTGCTCCCTGATTCTGAAAGGACCCTGTAGGGACAGTAGACTTGACGATCCCCTGGAATTACAGCTCATCTCCAGAATACAGAGACCAGTTCTCTTGGAGAAAACGGTTGTTTTGGAAGGTGGACTCTGTTGTATTGTACCCCATAGAGGTCCCTGTCCTCCCCAGGCTCCACCCCCAAATCTCCAGGAGTTTTCCAACCTGGATCTGGCCACCATATTCTCCCCTCCCCCACCAGTGGCCACGGGCACGGGACCTGGCAACCCTATGTAGGATCTAGCAGCTCAATTCTTGTTCTAATGGAAGAGCTTTAAAAGCAGAGCTAGGAACACAGTTCCGGCTGGCTTGGCAGCAGAGGGTGTGGCCTGATATGCAAATGAGTTCCTGCCGGGCTTTTTCTACCAAAAAAAGAGCCCTGTTTAAAACGACTTCCTTTCGTCACAGTTGCCTCTCTGTCGGCGAATTAAATGTTTCAATGCCCTTTGTTCCATGTCTGTTTGTTCTTCTGATTCCCAAGGTGGGAGTTTTGTTGATGCTTAACACAGAACTAGCTCTTGCTTCTGTTCTTCCAGTTGTAAGGCATACTTGAAAGGGAGTCTTATAATGGGAGTGTGTTGATGCCCGTAGCATTTACCTTTGTTTTCTGGAGCTGGGGTGATCACGTTATTGACATTCACTTTAAGGCACACGCCTTTAGCTAAACTTCCGGAGAGGCCACGGGCTTGCGAGATTTTTGAGGTCCCCTGAAATGTTAAAACAAAACATTGAAGTGTTTTGAGACGTTAAGAAGCATTTAAAATATGTATAAAACATTTAGAACAATGAAATAAAATACAAGCACAAATACACACACACAAAGACATAAAAACACAAGCGAGGGAAGAAGGTGAATAAGAGACAGGGTGTTGATGAAAAACGCTGTCCAGTCACAGCTGACAACCCCGTAAGGGGTGTCAAACATGCGGCCTGGGGGCCAATTCAGGCACCTGGAGATCTCCTATCAGGCCCACGAGCAACTCACTGTCGTCTGCTTCTTTCTCCCTCTTGCTTCCTTCTGCAAGACAACTTGCTTTGCCAGGCTTGCGCAATCACACAAAAGCTGCAGAGCAAAGCTCCTCCCTTGGGGAGGAAATAGGGGAAGGAAAGCTAGCTTTGCCAGGCTCTCTCAATTGCACAGCAGAGCTACTGAGCCAAGCCTCTCTTCCTTCTGTTGGCTGAGGCTCAGCAAGCCAGTGAGGTGGATTAAGCTTTGTGTGTGTGTGTGTCCTTTATAAAGTTTATATCGCCCTGACCTGGCATTTCATGATGCACTTGACCCGGCCCGACAAGGTCAAGTTCTGGCCCTCATAGCAAATGAGTTCGACGCCCCTGCCGTAAGGTTTTCAAGGCAAGAGATGAACAGAAGTGAGGTGTCATTGTCTGCCTCTGCGTAGCAACCCTGGACATCCTTGATGGTCTCCCATCCAAGTACTACCCCAGGGTTGACCCTGCTTAGCTTCTGAGAGCTGAGGAGATTGGGCTACATCACTGACAGATGTAGGACAATGATAGAAAGACACAGATAGACAGATAGGCTCTCCCCCCACTTCAGGGTCATCAGAAAGCAGGGGAGAGGGAGAGAAATGTCTGCTGGCATTGCCTATGCAGACCAATTCCCATAGGGTATAATGGAGAATTGATCTGTGGGTATATGGGACTCTGGAGAGGCTGTTATTTGAGGTAGAGGCACCAAAGTTTTAGCACAGTATCCAGTGTCTCTCCCCAAAATACCCTCCAACTTTCAAAAGAATTGGATCAGGGGTGTCCAATTCTACGAGCCCCCAAAAAGGTGCCCCTATCCTTCATTCTTTCCAATGGACGGAAGGCATGGAGAAAAGGTGTGCGGTCCCTTTAAATGTGGCCAGGACTCCCTTTGGAGTTCAATTATGCTTGTCACAACCTTGCTCCTGGCTCCACCCCCAACGTCTCCTGGCTCCACCCCCAAAATCCCCAGATATTCCTTGAATTGGACTTGGCAACCCTACCCTTGGAAGGAGTTCCATAATTTTGCTACCATGACTTAGAAGGCTTTTTTCAGATAGCCACCTGCCTAGCCTGAAATAGAAGGAGCACCTGAATCAGGACCTTCAAAGATGATCAGAGGGGAAGGGTACGTTCATATGGAAGTAGGTGGTCCTTCAACATCCTTCAAAATGAGCAACAACAGACAACTTTTGAAATGTGGCTGCGTTTGTCCTCATAACTCTGTTTTATCTGCTGTATATTTGGAAGCTCAAACCATGCTTTCACACATGCCAAATAATGCAGTTCACACATTAAAATCCAGTTGTCAAGTGTACTGTTATGTTATTTAATGTGTGTGAAAGCATCCCATTGATGTAGCCGCTAAATATTGGATTATTGGTGGGGCTGAAAGAGCTTTCACAGAAACTGTAAGAGCTCTCTCAGCCCCACCTACCTCACAGGGTGTCTGTTGTGGTGGGGGGTGGGGGTGGGGTGGAAGGCAAAGGAGATTGTGACCATTCTGAGATTCAGAATATAGGGTGGGATATAAATCCAAAATCCAATATCTTCTAGGTGCAGGAGGAAATTCTGCTTATATCTTGGAATCTGTACGTCCAGACTTTACTAATCAAACCCATCCACATTTATGAACCCTTATTTTCATTTGCATTCGACTTTAAAGCTTTGCGTAGAAGGTTTTGGAGAGCGAGGGGTCAGGACAATGGGTTGAAGCACAGTCGTGTGCATAGAAATTTGTATTCTTGGCTTCTAGAGAGAATATTAAATTAAGACTTACGTAATTTGGCTCGGGGTTTAGGAGGAGAAGATTAACTGTTTTGGATTTTGTAAGCATCGCAGTGTGCACCTCTGCTATTCTCCAACTGGAAGCCAGAGGACATAGTGTTGGAAAATATTGCATCTTATTTACATTAGCCCAAAGAGGCGGGCAAGGGAAGATTTGTTTTTTTGCAGTATTTTAAAAGAAGAATTAATTGTTTTTGTTATGTTTTAGGAGGGCGTATTTTTGGAAACTGGGGGGCCTGAGGCCAAAAAGCAAACGTTTCTGCCAGTGACGAGCATCCTGGGGAAGGTTGCTTATATCGTTGAAAATATTAGTTGGTACAGTGGAGGGGGGGGGGGTTGGCTTAGTCACAAAGTCAAACGTGGAATTTTTAAAAGGAATTTTGGTTTCTTTCGGTTAAAAGGAATTCAGCGCTGACCACATTATTGCAATTGCTGTGGTGGAAAGGACCATCGAGTCGCAGCTGACTTGCGTCAACCCCGTAGGGTTGTCAAAGAAAGAGATGTTCAGAGGTGGTTTGCCATTGCCTGCCTTTGGGTAGCAATCCTGGACATCCGTGGTGGAAGAGTTGCCAGCCCCCTTCGCCTGTTGAGGGGGGGGGAGTGCTCTGGGATGGGCAGGGACATCACATGACCTCCCTGATGTTAAGGTTGCCAATCCCCAGGTGGAGGCAGGGAACCCCCAGTTTGGAGGCCCTTCCCCCACTTCAGGGTCATCTGAAAGCAGGAGAGGATGTCTGATGGGCACTCCGTTCTTCCCTATGAAGATTGATTCTCATACGATATAATGGATAATTGATCTGCCAGTATCTGGGGCTCCAGGGAGACTGGTTTTTTTTAGATAGAGGCACCAATTGTTCAGAACAGCATCCAGTGCCTCTCCCCAAAATACCCTCCAAATTTCAAAAAGATTGGACCGGGGGTCCAGTTCTACGGGCCCTCAAAGAAGGTGCCCCTATCTTTCATTATTTCCAATGGAGGGAAGACATTTAAAAGGTGTGCGGTCCCTTTAAAGGTAATGGCCAGAACTCCCTTTGGAGTTCAGTTGTGCTTGTCACACCCTTGCTCCTGGCTCCACCCCCAAAGTCTCCTGGCTCCACCCTCAAAGTCCCCAGATATTTCTCGAATTGGACTTGGCAACCCTACCTGACATACAGGGCCAGCCCTAGACTGTCTGGGACCCTAGGCAAGGCTAACTTGCCCCTATCCTTCATTATTTCCTATGGAAGGAAGGCATTTAAAAAGATGCGCGGTCCCTTTAAATGTGATGCCAGAACGCCCTTTGGATTTCAATTATGCTTGTCGCACCCTTGCTCCTGGCTCTTCCCCCAATGTCTCCTGGCTCCACCCTCAAAGTCTCCTGGCTCCACCTCCAAAGTCCCCAGATATTTCTTGAATTGGACTTAGCAACCATACCTCACACACACACACACACACACACACACCACTTCTTCCATCTGATGCAGGCAACACACTGGATTGCTGACAGCTGTTCCTGGTGCCTGAAAGAAAGCTGTGTAGGCGCCAGGTGAATCTCAGCGCAAAAGGACATTCCACAAGGAAGAAAAACTGAATCTCTGGTGGCCACCTCTCACCCCTAAAAGCAGAGACAAAAGAGAGCAGAGCTTGTGACGCAGAGCGTAACTGTTGGGCTGGATTTTCCAGTGTCCTGTCTCGTTTGGCCTCACATTAAACGTCTAGAGAAACAGGGCATGGAAACCCGGGGAGGTGCATGATCACAACAGGTCAATAGCCAGTAATGTGGTCCCCGAGGCGGTTTCTTAACGTGAAATGCTATACAGAAACACAAAAATCCAGTTTTCGCAGTACCCCCGTTTCCATTAAGGGAGACCTCCTGTTTTGAAAGGCTAAATCCCATCCTATTACAGTATCATTTGCCGTGAAAATAAAATCTTGTCCGTTTCCTGTTATATAAGCGGTTAAGCTGATCAGCTGACTTAGCAGCAGCAGGAGTCTGAAGTAGCTGTCTTTGCTGCGCCGTAAAAGATAAGCTCTGCTTAGCTTGTCTCAGAGTCCCCTGTTGGCTTTTCATCAGAAAAAGGATAACTGATCCATAGAAGGGGCTCTCACTTGGGAAGAAATACCATCAAATTGTAGGCCTCGGGCTACGCTGGGTGAGGGGAAACGTTCAGGCCTCAATAGTAACAGACAGGCAATTGCTGCAGCCACACACAGCCAGTTTTGTTGGGGTTAATGCATTCTCTAGGTTAGCCGGTGTTAAATTTCCTAATAAGCAGGAGTCGTTTTGTAGAAAAATATGTGGCGGAGCTCATTAGCATAACTCATTAGCATATGCTGCCACCCCCCAGCCAAAAGCAACCCAATGCAAGAAAGGAGAGCCCCAGGAGAGTGAGGCCTGCTTGGGCTGGCCAGAGATCCAGCCAGCCCAAGTAGGCTTCACTTGCCTGGGGCACTCCTGGGCTGCTGCCCTCCAGTCAAAAGGCCAGCAAGCCACTCACCATCCAAAATCACATAAGAAATGGAGAAAGGGTGGCACGGGCTTCTCTGGGGTTAATAAGGGCTGCTGGGGGTGTGGCAAAGCCCTTGGTAGCTGTCTGTCTGTCTGCTTTCCTAATCCAGGGATTGTTATGCGTTTAGGGTTGCCAATCCCCAGGTGGGGGCAAGGGATTCCCTGGTTTGGAGGCCCTCCCCCCGCTTCAGGGTAATCAGAAGGCGGGGTGGGGGGAGGGAAATGTCTGCTGGAAACTCATGATACCATATGGAGGCTTATTCCCATAGAAAATAATGGAGAATTGATCCGCAGGTATCTGGGGCTCTGGGGGCCCTGTTTTTTGAGGTAGAGGCACCAGATTTTCAGTATAGCATCCAGTGACTCTCCCCAATATACTCCCTAAGTTTCAAAAAGATTGGACCAGTGGGTCCAATTCTATGAGCCCCCAAAGAAGGTGCCCCTATCCTTCATTATTTCCTATGGAAGGAAGGCATTAAAAGGTGTGCGGTCCCTTGAAATGTGATGGCCAGAACTCCCTTTGGAGTTCAGTTATGCTTGTCACACCCTTGCTCCTGGCTCCACCCCCAAAGTCTCCTGGCTCCACCCCCAAAGTCCTCAGATATTTCATGAATTAGACTTGGCAACCCTATATGCAGCTGCAGTTGCTATTCAATAGACAAGGTGCTCCTGTGAGCTCCTGCTAAATCTGAGGCCTGCCAATAAGGCATCATAGTACTAGATAGGGTTGCCAGCCTCCAGGTGGGGCCTGGAGATCACCCACTTTTTCAACTGATCTCCAGCTGGCCGAAATCAGCTTCTCTGGGGAAAATGGCTGCTTTGAAAGGCGGACTGTATGGTGTTGTATCCTGCTGAGGCCCCCTCCCCTCCCCAAACTCCCATCATCTCCTGGATCCACCCCAAAGTCTCCAGGTGTTTTCCAACACAGACCTGGCAACCCCCGTACTTAACAATTTGAAATGATACTGTTTTTTCGTTGTGGCACATGATACATTCATGTGTGAAAATCATGGAATGTGTAACTGTGTGTGTGGAGCCAAGTCCGCTTTCCTCCTAGGGTTGTGAGGCATGGCCTGGGGGAAGGCAGGCACTTAGTGCAGGGCTAGGGTTGCCAATCCCCAGGTGGGGGCAGGGGATCCCCCGGTTTGGAGGCCCTCCCCCCGCTTCAGGATCGTCAGAAAGTGGGGGGAGGGGAGGGAAATGTCTGCTGGGAACTTTCTTATTCCCTAGGGAGATTTATTCCCATAGAAAATAATGGAGAATTGATCCACAGGTATCTGGGGCTCTGGGGGGGGCTGTTTTTTGAGGTAGAGGCACCAAATTTTCCATATAGCATCTAGTGCCTCTCCCCAAAACACCCCCCAAGTTTCAAAAAGATTGGACTAGGGGGTCCAATTCTATGAGCCCCAAAAGAAGGTGCCCCTATCCTTCATTATTTCCTATGGAAGGAAGGCATTGAAAAGGTGTGCCATCCCTTTAAATGTGATGGCCAAAACTCCCTTTGGAGTTCAATTATGCTTGTCACAGCCTTGATCTTGGCTCCACCCCTAATTTCTCCTGGCTCCACCCCCAAAGTCTCCTGGCTCCACCCCTAAAGTCCCCAGATATTTCTTAAATTGGACTTGGCAAGGGCAGTAGTGATCATTGTTGCCATGTAATGATGTCACATCTGACATGATCCAGGAACGCCTGCGTGGCACCAGGGTGATAGCGCAGCACTCATCCCAAAAATCTATGAAGTTTCTTGTTATTTTCTTACTTTATATCAGGGGTGGCCAAACTGCGGCTCGGGAGCCACACATGGCTCTTTTGCACGTATTGTGCAGCTCTTGAAGCCCCCCCATCCCATCAGCCAACTTGGAGAAGACATTTGTCTCTTTAAATCACTTCTCCAAACTAAGCCATCTGGTTTGTTGAAGTTGTTTTCTTTCCACTTCTCTCTCTATCCTCCCTTCCCCATCTATCTATCTTCCTTCCTTTCTTCCTCCCTCCCTGTCCTGCAGTTCTCAAACATCTGACGTTCATGTCTTGAGGCTCTCAAACATCTGACATTTATTCTATGTGGCTCTTCCATTAATCAAGTTTGGCCACCCCTGGTTTATATGGTTGTGTTATTAAACTAAATGTACACCCCTGCTGTACAGCACACACCAAGTTGGAACAAGAACCCACCAAACTCAGGGACATAGATAGGAGGTCCGATCCTGCTCCCGGAAGTGCTTGTCAATACAGTATCCTTTCCAAGACATTCAGATCCTACCAGGGCTTTTTTTTGTAGCAGGAACTCCTTTGCATATTAGGCCACACACCCCTCGTGTAGCCAATCCTCCAAAAGCTTACAGGGCCTACTGTAAGCTCCAGGAGGATTGGCTACATTAGGGGTGTGTGGCCTAATATGCAAAGGAGTTCCTGCTACAAAGTCCTGGATTCTACAAGCCTAATATTGTTGCAGCCATCCTGAGTAGATGCTTGGTTATACCGGAGTTCTCAGGGGTTGTTATTAATAGCAATTACAGTGAAAGCTGTGGAAGCTGGGAATTTCTCTGACAAAATACTGATGGAGTAGCACAACAAATTAGCATGGGCGATATGCCATCTAAATCAAATCCGGTGGCACCTGAAAGACTTACTGCATTTGTTTCAGTATGAGCTTTTGTGAGTTACAGCCCACTTTGTGAGACAGATATGTGACGGAAAACTCTAGTGGGGAATGTTTTATGGGGCAAGTTGGGTGGGGGACAAGTCAAAGCTTGATGTGAATTACACTGCAAGGTATACGTTACAGTGTAAGGAGGAAAGGAGGAGTTGATGTAGAATGGGAAAGTTTGAGTCCCATCTTGCAAATTCCCGTAGAGGATTCTGCCCACAGTCAACATGGCAGAACTACAGGTTATTCTCCAAACCCCAGCATGGGCATTTCAGAATAACTTCTATCATTATCGGTGGAATTTATAACCAGATAATTGTGAGAGAATTCCCCTGCATTAGTTCTTTCATTAGTTCTCTATTTTTTTTTTTAAAGGTAAAGGTAGTCCCCTGTGCAAGCACCAGTCGTTTCTGACTCTGGGGTGACGTTGCTTTCAGAATGTTTTCACGGCAGACTTTTTACGGGGTGGTTTGCTATTGCCTTCCCCAGTCATCTACCTTTCCCCCCAGCAAGCTGGGTACACGTTTTACTGACCTCAGAAGGATGGAAGGCTTGAGCTGGCTCAAACCGGCTACCTGAGCCCAGCTTCCGCTGACATCGAACTCAGGTCGTGAGCAGAGGTTAGAACTGCAGTGCTGCAGCTTCACCACTCTGCACCACGGGGCTCTTATTTCTCTAATTATCTGCATGTAAATGTTTCATGGGAAGCCTGAATATAGCTGACTAGCCCAATTTTGTCAGAGCTTGGAAGCCAGTAGGGTCAGCCATGTAACAGTAGCCTCTGAGATCTCTTACCGCTGTCCAGCCCACACAGTTCATGGAAACCACTGTGGTGTAGTGCTTAGTTTTTACATTTATATCCTGTTTCCCTCCCTAATCAAGATACCAAGCAGCTTATCAAATGGTTTTCCCCTTTTCCATTTTATCTTTGCAACAGCAACCTTGCGAGGTAGGCTAAGGCGAGAGATAGCGTGATAGGCTCAAAGTCACCAGCAATCTTGCATGGCGGAGTCAGGATTTGAACTTGATGGTTCCGGATCCTAGTGTGGCCCTCTAATGACTCCTAGTTGAGTGCATTGTTTTACATTTGTGTAAGCTGCCTTCAGTCTCAGCGAAAAAAGGTGGGCGACAGTAAAATACTCCACTGGCTCTAGCGGGTTAAGTGTTAAACAAGAACCTAGGAGACTTGGGTTCAAATGCAACTCATTGGGTGACTTTCAGGTTAGTCGCTTTCTCTTAGTCTAACCTACCTCGCAGGGTTGTTGTGAAGGCAAAATGGTGGAGGGGAGGCCATCTACTTCTGCCTGAACCCTTTGGAGGAAGGGTGAGATAAAATTGTGATGACGGACATTCTGCATTGCATAAAGCCAATACATGGTGGCGGGGGGGTGGGGGGCGGAATCGCAGTTGAGTCTCAGCTGACTTATGGCAACTACTCATGGGGTTTCCAAGGCAAGACATGAACAGAGGCGGTTGCCTTTGCCTGCTATGGCCTAACAATCCCAGACTTCCTTGGTGGGCTTCCATCCAAGTACCAATCGGGGCCGACTGCTTAGTTTCCGAGATCTGATGAGATCAGGCCAGCCTGAACCATCCAGGTCAGGACAAAGCCAATACATAAATGCAGGACTTTTTTGTAGAAAAAGCCTAGCAGGAACTCATTTGCATATTAAGCCATACTCCCTGACATTACCATGGTTTCACACAGGCTTTTTTGGAAGAAGAAACCCAACAGGAACTCATTTGTATATTAGGCCATACACCCCTGATACCAAGGCAGCCAGAACTGCGTTCCTGTGCGTTTCTGCTCAAAAATAAGCCCTGCATAAATGTATAGAAAAACACTATTGACATGATTTCCCAGGTGGCCAAAAGACAGAAGTGAACAACAACCACAACAAAACCCTTGATGTTTGGTCCACTTTGCTATGCTGGGCTAGTTTCTGGAACCCTAATTAAAGTGGCAACACAGTATATAACAGCAGAAAAACAACCAGCAATTGTGTATAAAACACTCAATTAAAAAATCAATAACTCTTTGTTATTTCAGTAAGCATAAAGATGATGTCAAATACACAGCATACAAAACTTCACACAGGAACAGGATCCACCAGGAAATGCAAAGTCCGCAGTACTTAGTCCTTCATTCCTTTTGTTCAATTCTCTGTGGTATCCAATTTCCTTAAAAGTTCAGGCTCCAGGGGTGATTTTCCTTACATGCCCGTCGACTTATGGATCACGTTTCACATGAAATGTTTTCTCATAGAGCCAATCTGACGTCAACTAAGACCACTTCATTACATTTTCATCCGGCACAAGCAGATTGGCTCTATGAGAAAGCATTTCATGCGAAACGTGATCCATAAGTCGACGCCGACGGGCAGAAAAGAGTCTCAAGCAACAGCTAAAAAGACCGAGGAGATAGAAGTTAAAATAAAGGATCGAGATTCTACTATTAAGAAAATGCGAAACACGATCCGTAAGTCAACGGGCACGTAAGGAAAATCACCCTTGGAGCCTGAACTTTTAAGGAAATTGGATACTACAGAGAACTGAACAAAAGGAATGAAGGACTAAGTACTGAGGAACAAAGCAGGCGTCAAGTTGCACCTTTAAGACCAACCACGTTTTATTCAGAATGTAAGCTTTCGTGTGCTCTCTAAGCACACTTCATCAGACGAGGGGATCAGGCATAGTTGGTCTTAAAGGTGCAACTTGACTCCTGCTTTGTTAAACCACTTCAGACCAACACGGCTGCCCGCTTGGATCTAGGTACTGAGGTCTTTGTATTTGCAGTTCCTGGTAGGTCCTGTTCCGGTGTGATTTTTTGTATGCTGTGTATTTGGCATCATCTTTACACTTACTGAAATAACAAAGAGTTATTGATTTTTTTAATTGAGTGTTTTATACACAGTTGCTGGTTGTTTTTCTGCTGGGCTAATTGCTGGAGCTGTGAAGTGTAAGGGGGAAATCTGGTGGCAGAGGACTTTGTGTGACTCTCTCTGTTTCCGTGCCAGTCTAATTACAAAGGAGGTGAAGATTGTATTGTTCAAGAGGAGAGAGGGTACTGCTGCAGAATCATATCCTGTGTATGTACAATCTCAGGTTGTACTTTCCCACCTCAGCCATTGAGCTTGCCACTTGCGCAACCTTTGAGAACATGGAAGCAGCTTTAAGGAACTGTGGCAGTGTGCTGAGTCAGCGCTGCTTGGAGGAGAGAAAGGCCCCTTGACCTATTGACATGGAAAGGCATGCAATATTTAGAAGGGGCGGGTCAGGTTAATGCCATATGGCAAAAACGGACTCAACCCCAGCTAGCATCTCCTGCTTTTGGTCCGGAGGGAGATGCTGAGGTACCCAAACACATTGACCTGCTTGTTCTTTGCTTGCCAGGAAAAAAAGGAATGAGACACCGTAACTAACTGATTTGTGGTGCATAAACTTCCCCCGTTTTTGCTGAGGGTGCACAATCCAGTTTCGTCTTGGCGATTATGTCCCCGCTGGGAGTAGCTGGATGCATGGCCTGTGGAAATAAAAGATTTTCATAATATATTTATTCATGGAGCAAGTAATGCGTTTTAATATCTTCAGGTGACGATTGCCACTGTTTTGTCTCTTTTCGTCAACCGCGTTTGTCTTAGTAATATTTATAGATTAGAGTTTCGTAGCAACCCATGGCGGGAATGCGGCCAATAGATTTTTCGTTCGTTGATAAGGCTGTTTCTGTGTTATCACATTCGTTTGCCATCTGGCCCAAAGGTGCTAAACGGGCCCCGATAGTTCATTGATTTATTTAATATGCTAATTTCACTGTGCTGCCAATGGCGTTCCTAAGGCGGCGTACAGATTAAAAATGGAAGATGGCCGATAAAATATGATAAAAAACCGGTTCGCTGAGATGGATGCGTAAAACAAGGGCTAAAAACCAAGGGTACAATAATAGATTGAAATAAATCTCAAAGCCCGTCTAAAAAATATTAATTAGCAGACAGAAAAAAAAAAAAGAATTGGCAGCAAGTCCCAGAAAGAACCCCAAGTGAAGAAAGTGTCAATCAACAAGCACTGGGGAAGAAAAGGACGGAAGCTTTAACCTAATGCCAGTGGAGCTTTCCGCTGGGCAGACAATTACAGAGAGGGTGTTTTGCTGTGAGGTGTCAAGATTGAAAAGGCTCTGTCTTTACTAGTTATTCACCTCACTTTTTAAAACCCAGGGGGAATAGGCATGGAGCAGGGTCA
This sequence comes from Heteronotia binoei, assembly GCF_032191835.1. Classification (NCBI taxonomy): domain Eukaryota; kingdom Metazoa; phylum Chordata; class Lepidosauria; order Squamata; family Gekkonidae; genus Heteronotia; species Heteronotia binoei. The sequence continues at coordinate 15,992,824 of NC_083233.1, forward strand.
GTGATGCAGATATTAGTTATCTATCCGATTCAGGTGGCGGGTGTTTGACTTATGGTGACTCTTTAATGACTTTAAAAACATCTGATCATTAACAGCCTTACAAACTGGGGGCTGTGGCTTCCCTGACTGAGTCCATCCATCCATCTCACGTTGGGTCTTCCTCTTTTCCTGCTGCCTTCCGCTTTTTCTCACATTATCGCCAAAGTCCGGTAGCCTCAGTTTAGTCATTTCAGCTTCGAGGGGGAAGTTCAGACTTGATTTGGTCGAGGACCCACTTATTTGTCTTTTTGGTGATCCACGGTATCCGTAAAACTCTATGCCCAGCACATTTCAAATGAATCAACTTTCTTGTTGTCAGCTTTCTTGTTGTCAGTGGGCAGCCAGCCAACCACCAGGAGCTTTGTCACACCCCCAGCAGCCCTCATTAACCCCTGGAGAAGACCTAACCACCTTTTCCCCACTTACATGATATTGGGTGGCGAGTGGCTTGCTGGCGTTTTGACTAGGGGGGAGGGTGGCCCAAGAGACCCCCAGGTGAGCGAGGTTTGCTTGGGCTGCCTGGATCTCTAGCCAGCCCAAGCAGGCCTTGGCTCGCTTAGGGCTCACCTTTCTTGCGTCAGGTTGCTTTTGGCTGTGGGGGCAGCAGCATATGCTAATGAGTTATGCTAGTGAGCTCCACCACCTATTTTTCTACAAAACGACCCTTGGGGAATACTGTGTAAATAACTGCCAGAGACGCATCCTTCCACTTAAGGATCTTTTCTAGCTCCTTCATGGCTGCCCTTCCCAGTTTCAGACCTTTTCTGCAGTAGCAGTTTCGCCGCCCTTCGCCTTCTGCTTTCCTCGGCTGAAATAAATGATTTCCCACCAGTTATTGCGCAGGTGCATTTTGTCCCACTTCTCCCTCCAAATCCCACCCCCTCCCGTGTCTTCCTGATCTCTTAAAAAACAAGATCAGGAAGACATGAGGGAAATTGGAGGGATGGACATAATTTAACATGAGTCAAAATGCATCCGTGCAGCAGCAACTGGTGGGGAATTGCCATTCGTTTGAGCTAGGCAAGGCAGAAGCCTCAGGACAGAGCAACAGTACTGTGGAATCATTTTCAGTCTCCTGAGAGCCAGTTTGGTGTAGCCGTTAAGTGCGTGGACTCTTATCTGGGAGAACCAGGTTTGATTCCCCACTCCTCCACTTGCAGCTGCTGGAATGGCCTTGGGTCAGCCATAGCTATCGCAGGAGCAGTCCTTGAAAGGGCAGCTTCTGTGAGAGCCCTCTCAGACCCACCCACCTCACAGGGTGCCTGTTGTAGGGGGAGAAGATATAGGAGGTTGTAAGCCGCTCTGAGTCTCTGATTCAGAGAGAAGGGTGGGATATAAATCTGCAGTCTTATTATTATTATTATTTTGTAGTCGCAGTCTCCACTTTAGTTGATGATGGAGCTAAGGAATTTTTAAAAATCTATTAAAATTTCAATGTCATCCCCATCCACCTTAAAGTTGTATAACTCCCAGCTGTCATTACTATTGTCTTCTTTTTTGTGTAAAAATAATTTTTATTATTCTACAACATATTATATCACTATTTCATTTACTTCTCTCAAATAAAAATCAATATGTTGCATCACATTTTTCACCTCCCCTCCTCCCTTTCAAGACTTCCCCAGTGTTACTTACAATATAAAAGCAACAAAGGTAATTTAACATTTTAAAAAAAACCTGGTTTTTTTTTTTAAAAGGAACTTCTATTTCTTTATGGTTATTACCTCATTCGATTAATGATCCAATATATTACTAAATTAAGTCATATTATCTATCTTATAATCTTTTAAGAAAGAACAAAATATTTTCTCATACTCTCATTTTAACTATCATTCAGTAAATTAAAAATAGCTAATAAACAAGTTATCCATTATCAAATATCACAAAGTGTCCTTTCACTCTCCAATGTTCTTCCACATAGTTCTGAAACTTTCGCCATTCATTATTACATTTTTCCATATCAAGTTCCTTTAGTGTTCTTGTTAATTTGTCCATTTCACTCCAGTGCATAGTTTTCATAACCCAGTCCCATTTTTCTGAAATTTTATTTTGCTTCCACAACTGCACATACAATGTCCGTGCAGCTGAAAGCATGTACCAAAGTAATGTTCTGTCTTGCGTCAGAAAATTTTCTATTTGTAATCCCAACAAAAAGATTTCTGGCACCTTCTTCACTTTGTATCCCAAAATCTTTGACATTTCTTGCTGGATCATTTGCCAATATTGTACAGCCTTTTCACAAGTCCACCACATATGATAGAAGGACCCTTCATGTTTTTACATTTCCAACATCGATCAGACATCTGATTTTTTGTTTTCGACAGTTTTTTTTTGGTGTCATATACCATCTATACAACAGTTTGTAACAGTTTTCTTTTATGTTATTACATGTTGATATTTTCATAGAGTTCTTCCACAACTATTCCCATTGTTCTATCTGAATTTCCTTGTTTATATTAATTGTCCACTTTATCATTTGGGATTTTACCACTTCTTCCTCTGTAGACCATTTCAGTAACAGTTTATATACTCTTGAGATCAATTTTACATCCTCACCAAACAGCATTTTCTCCATTTCTGTCTGTTTTTGTCTTATTCCTTCATTCCTAATATCCTGCTTCAGCAAACTTTTAATTTGTAACCATTGAAACCAATTAAATTTATAATCCAGTTCTTACACTGATTTTAATTCTGCTTTGCCTCCTTGTATTTTTAACAATTGTTTATATGGTAACCATTTGTCTTCCTCAATATCTAAATATAACTTTATTACTTCCATTGGCATAATCCACAGCGGTTTCCTCTCATCTCCATATTTTTGGTATTCCAACCAAGTTTTTAAGCAAACTACTTCTTACATAATGATGTGAGAAAAAACCATCCATTTTATTTTTCCCATAGCACAAATATGCATGCCAACCAAAAACCTTTCCATGGCCTTCTAATGTTAATAATTTTCCATGGCCTTCTAATGTTAATAATAACACCATCCAATCCTTAATCCATACCAAACAAACTGTATCATGATATAGTCTTAAATCCGGTACTTGGAAGCCTCCCCTTTCTTTAGAAGAAGAAGAAGAAGAAGAATTGCAGATTTTTACCCCGCCCTTCTCTCTGAATCAGAGACTCAGAGCGGCTTACAATCTCCTGTATCTTCTCCCCCCACAACAGTCACCCTGTGAGGTGGATGGGGCTGGGAGGGCTCTCACAGCAGCTGCCCTTTCAAGGGCAAACTCTGCCAGAGCTATGGCTGACCCAAGGCCATTCCAGCAGCTGCAAGTGGAGGAGTGGGGAATCAAACCCGGTTCTCCCAGATAAGAGTCCACACACTTAACCACTACACCAAACTGGCTCTCACACCAAACTGGCTCTCTTTAGCATCTGTCAGGTTCTTCATCTTAATTCTTGGTTTCTTGCCAGCCCATATACATTCCGAAAGTTTCCTCTGCCATTTATGAAATTGTTTATCTTATTTCACTATTGGTATAGTTTGAAACAAGAACATTATTCTTGGTAATACATTTTTATTGCCGATATTCTACCCAGGATAGACAAATTCAACTTATTTCATTTTTGTAAGTCCACTTCAATTTTCCGCCAAAGCTTTTCATAGTTGTTTTTAAATGTCAATATTCTTTGTTGTAATTTCTACTCCTAAATACTTCACTGTAGAGGCCACTTCACAGTTTGTTAAATTTTGTAATTTCATCTGCTTAGATTTTGACATATTTTTACACAAATTTTTGTTTTCTCTTTATTTACATAAAAGCCTGCCAGTTCACCATATTATTTTATTTTTTGGAACAGCAACGGTATAACTTGAGTTGGGTTTTCATTTATAAACATTACATCATCTGCAAACGCTCTGTATTTGTAAGAAAAGCCTTTTAATTTCAAACCCTCTATCTCCTTATCTTCTTAAACTTGCATAAGCAGTATTTCCAGCGTCATTATAAATATCAAAGGGGATAGAGGGCACCCTTGTCTTATTCCTTTACAAATTGCTATTTTCTCTGTCAAAACTGCATTTATACAAAGTTTTGCTTGTTGGTCAGTATATATTGCCTTTACCATTCTAACAAAGTCTTCACCCAATCCCAATTTCTCCATTACTGCAAACAAAGTCCCAATGAACATTGTCAAAAGCTTTCTCTGCATCAGCAAAAAGCAAAGCTACTTCTTTTTCAGGATGTTTTTCATAATATTCTATTATATCTATTACAGTTCTGATATTTCTCTTAATTGCCTTCTGGGGAGAAACCCTGCTTGTTCCTCTTTAAAAAAAACTATTCAAATGCTGCTTCAGGCATTCTGCTAAAATTCTAGCATATATTTTGTAGTCATTATTTAGCAATGAAATTGGTCTATAGTTTTTTACATTAGTCACATCTCTGTCTTCTTTTGGTATCAACAAGATTACTGCTTCCTTCCAACTATTAGGTATCTTCCCATCTATTCTTATAAGGTTCATCAATTTCTGAAGTTTTGGAAGTAGAGTTTCTTTAAGAACTTTATAATATCTTGCTGTAAAACTGTCAGGACCCAGAGCCTTCCCTGGCTTCATTGATTTAATTGCCGCTTCAATTTCTTCCTTACCAATTGGGTCGTTTAAGATCTTTTTCATATTGTCCATTAGGGGTTTAATTTCCTGTAAATAGGCATCTATTTTCTCTTCCCCCCCCCCACATGACTTTTATACAAATTTACATAATACTTATAAAACTCTCTTTTGATTCCTTCCTGGTCAACAATTTCTTTGTTGGCCAAACTAATTTTATTAACAATTTTATTTTCCCTTTTTCTTTTCATTTGGTAGGCCAAGTATTTTCCAGCTTTATTTGCACTCTCAAAATATTTCTGTTGAAGCCTTTTTAAGCTCCATTCTACTTCTTTATTTAATAAGTGTATTAGTTGTTCCTGTAGAATTCCAATTTCTTTTAAAATCTTCTTTTTCCCCGGTCTCTTTATAAGCTCTCTCTCCTTCTTCTTAATCTCCTTCTGTATGTCTGTCATTTGTTTCTCTTTAGTTTTTCTGTCTTTATTATTCAATGTGATTAAAATACCTCTCATCACCACTTTATAAGCATACCACACCGTTTGATATTGAACGTCCTCATTTTCATTTTCTTGGAAAAAGGCTTTACTCTCTTTTTGCGGAGATTCTACTAACCCATCTTTCTGCAGTAAATCTTCATTTATTCGCCATCTTAAAGTCTTTTTGGTAGGTTTCTCAGACCACATTATTGGATTATGATCTGCTCTTATTTTTGGAAGAATCTCTATTTTTTTTTGTACTCCATAACATATCAATCCTTGAGAAAGAGTTATGTCGAGCTGAGAAGAAGGTATAGTCTCTAACTATAGGATTTTTCTCCCAGACATCATTTCCTGTAATGTCTTGTAATGTTCCCAGACATCATTTCCTGTAGTGACTTGTTGATCTGCAGTTTTTCCACTCTCGGGGGGAGTGACCACAAGAATTCCAAACAATATCAGCTTTTGCCTTTTTTAAGCCTTATATCTGTTTAACTCAGTCAAGATTTCGCCCTCCTCCTTCTTCTTTATTATTACAAGTTGTTTATGTGTCCAGACCTTTGTTTGCCTTCCAAATATTTCCCAATTTAGTCCCGGAGCAACAGATAAAAATCTCTTTACCTTTGAAGTCCCGACTTCAAACACACTGGTCTGTTTCTCATCCATGGTTAATTAGCCCTTAAGAAGCTTGGCACACATCGATTTAACGACCCCAGATACCCTCTATAGACGTTGGAAGCGGTCCTTCTCCGGAGACTCTTCAAAGCCAAAAAGAACACACCCCCCCCCGGGATTTCTCGTTAGCCAAAGTACCTCTCCTCAGAACTTTATGCATATCTTGGACATCATCTTGCCTAGATGATGTAGACAGCAGGCATTAAAACACCTTATCTGTCCAGAATAGAGGGTCTGGTGAGCTCCCCCACTGGAAAGCTCGTCAATTCTCCATGAAATCCAAACCGAAAGTCATTACTATTGTCTTCTGTTGTTCAGCTAGAATTCTATTTTGGCACTTTCATCTTTAATCCTCATCAGTAGCCATTTCAAGTCTTCACTGTTTTCTGGCAGTAATATGGTGTCTTCTGCGTATCTCAAATTGTTAATGCTCCTCCCACCAGTTTTCACCCCACCTTAATCTAAATCTAAATTCAGCTTTATTCATGATATCTCAGTTCACAAGGAAGAGGTTTAAATCGATAGCCATCAGCCTTTACAGATCCAGGGCTCACTGAACGTGAAACCTGCTGAGCTCCAAACACATGGCAGGAAGTCACGTGACATCAGAGACACATGACAGGTAGAAGGATGCCAGATTGATGACCTTATTGATGTCAAGGCCAGACCTGTGGGCAGTGGACCAAGAGACCCAGGGCAAAGAAATGCTAATAAAGCACCAGGATGTACACCGTAGTGAGGGATTTCTGAGGGATAGATATTTCAATCTGTTGCAGCTTCCATAGAAGTTATTTATGCTTTGATTTATAAACAACTGATGGGTGGGCATGGCTATTACAAAGAGACAAACTTTGAAACAATACTCAATCAAAGAAATCTTTCCATACAGAGTGGGTGAGGACCACTTGTAACTGTATAATAATCATAAAAATCTAATCAAAGATATGCAGAACTAATTAACATCTACAAAGGGCTGACATGCTGAGCTATTAACATTTATAGTGAGTGAAGAAATCCAACTTTTTGTTCAAGCATGGGGAGGGATCATATTGAATTTCCTGATGAATCCTAATTCAGCGCTTTCAAGTTGGATTCTCCCTTTGAAGTTTTCTGTAAGAGACCAGTAATCTTTAGATTGTCAGCCGTATGTCCTGGAAGATTAAAATATTCTTCTACTAATTTCTGAACATTGTCATATTTCAGGACAGATTTGTTGTAACATGTCCCCATACCTGCCTTTCTGTGGCTCATAAGTGGAAACAATTGCTATGGATGTATACCCTATGCATCTAACTCCAAAAAGTTTATGCTGGAACAAATTGTGTTAGTCTTTAAGGTGCACTGGATTTCCTTTTTTATTTGTTATTGTAAGGAACAAGCCAGGAGTCAGAGCCATGACAGAATTCTCCACAATCACTGAGTGAACTTGCTTGCCTGCCTGCACAAAGTTAGGAGGCCTTGCAAATGGCAGCAAAAGATGCTCAGGTGCTTTCACACACACTAATAATGGACCCTCAATCCACTTTCAGAGCACTTTGCAACTGGATTTTGCTGTGGGAAATGGCAAAATTCACCTACAAACAGTTGCTGAAGTGGATTGAAATGGTGTTAGCATGTGTGCAACTGATGACTCTCTAGAGCAGGGATGTCAAATGTGTGGCCCGGGGGCTGAATCAGGCCCCCAGAGGGCTTCTATCAGGCCCCTGAGCAGTTGCTCCTGATTCGGCCCCCGGGCCACACATGAAGGCAGTTATCTACTTCCTTCTCCCTCTCTCTTGCTTCCTTCTGCATCGCAGCTTGCTTTACCAGGTTTACAGATACACACCTGAATACCTGGACAGCATACTCAAGATTACCACAGCACAGACATTGTCTCCAGATTTTGATGCAATAATTTGAAGCAAGAGGTGTCAATTTTTCAGAGACTGTTAAAAAAAACCCAAAATATTGCAAGAGTGCTAATCTTTTTAAGCCTGTTTATTTTAAGTTTTTTTTAAAAAAAAAAATCTTTAGTTGTGTTTGTGTCCTTCGTAAGGTTTATATATCTGCTACCTGGCTTTATATTTTATGACACACATGGCCTGGCCCAACAGGGCCTTGTTTATGTCTACACCGACCCTCATAACAAATGAGTTTAACACCCCTGCTCTAGAGACTTACAGCATAGCCAGTGGGGATCCAAGACCCACCTGTGGGTGCAGACCCACGGGCTGAAGCCCCGGGGTACAGGGTGTTAAAGCTGAAGTACTGCAGTCCTGAGTTCGATCCCTGGCAGAAGCTGGGTTTTCGGGTAGTTGGCTCCAGTTTGACTCAGCCTTCTATCCTTCCGAGGTCGGTAAAATGAGTACTCAGCTTGCTGGGAGGAAAGTGTAGATGACTGGGGAAGGCAATGGCAAAAGTTTGCTGTGAAAACGTGAAAGCAACGTCACCCCAGAGTCGGAAATGACTGGTGCTTGCACAGGGGACCTTTCCTTTCCTTCCCACTGAAAACAAATATATATATAGGGATGATTGTGTCTTAAACAACTAATTATTGGCTTTTGCAGAAGGATGGCTTTGTCATTTGGTCACATGCCACACGGTAGGATAAAAGTTAAGATACAACAAAAGAGCCTTTTGTTCTGCCATATCTATTCTTGTATGCCTTTGAAGTGGAAGTACGGCTGCGATAAAGAATTCACTTATTGTTGCGGGAGCTGAGCTGGAGCCTCAGGAGCTTTTTGCACCTGGCTTCGAGCAAACCTCAGTGTCAGCATATCGTCATTTGTTTAGCCAAAAAAACGAGAGGCGGCTGCGGGAAATGTAAACAGCGTTGTGCTGAAGTTTATACTCTACAATCTGCCACGGATGATTTTTTTTTTTCAAAGGCTAATGCGACGTTTGATTCAAGCAAATAACCAGAAGGTTGCATATTTCCTCTTAGATCCTCTGATTTTTAATTTTTTTTAAAGGCTTGGTTGAAAAATGTTCACTATCACAAGTATTTACTTAAACCTTTTTTTTTAGAAAACTGATTGTGGACACGGATGCCTTTGGGGGCTGGAATTTTCCCCAGTACATTTGCCCAGTCTGGCTCTTCTTCCAGCTCTTTTCTAATGTTGTTGAATGGAAGGCTGAATACAGATGGTCTATTTGGGCCAACACAGGAACTCCTCACAGCTGGATTTAAATTGCACGTTCAAACACGCACATCTGGGTCCCACCTTGCTCCCACCCTTACGCCAGCCTCTGGCACCTCTCTGTCGCTTTAAAAAGCTACCAGTTACTAAGTGGTATTGCTGAGCAGTTGGGTTGGAACGGATAAAAGGAAGTACTGCTTCATCCAAAGAATGATTAACACATGGAATTCACTGCCACAGGAATGGTGGCGGCTGCAAGCATAGACAGCTTCAAGAGGGGATTGGATAAACATATGGAGCAGAGGTCCATCAATGGCTATTAGCCACAGGGTATTGTTGGAACTCTCTGTCTGGGGCAGTGATGCTCTGTATTCTTGGTGCTTGAGAGGGAAGGGGAGAACAGTGACCAGTTTCGCACTAGAGCTTTAATCCTGGTTTAACTCTGTCCCCAAACTGACTTTCTACACTAAAACCATAGAATCATAGAGTCATAAAGTTGGTTTCTCTGATTCTATGATTCTAGTGTAGAAAGTCAGTTTGGGGATAGAGTTAAACTAGGATTAAAGCTCTAGTGCGAAATTTACAAGTGAGATGGCTTCTAATGTCCTGGCCCCTCTGATGGACCTCTTGACAGCACCTGGGGGTTTTGGCCACTGCGTGACACAGAGTGTATAAATCAATGAATCGAGAGCCCCTGTATAAATCGATGGTGAGGTCTCATTTGGAATACTATGTACAATTCTGGTCACCGCACCGTAAAAAGAATATTAAAGCATTGGGAAAAGTCCAGAAAAAGGGCAACTAGCATGATTACAGATTTGGAACACTTTCCCTATGAAGAAAGGTTAAAATGCTTGGGGCTCTTTAGCTTGGAGAAACGTCGACTGCGGGGTGACATGATAGAGGTTTACAAGATTATGCATGGGATGGAGAAAGTAGAGAAAGAAGTCCCTTTCTCCCTTTCTCACAATACAAGAACTCGTGGGCATTCAATGAAAATGCTGAGCAGTAGGGTTAGAACGGATAAAACGAAGTACTTCTTCACTCAAAGGGTGATTAACATGTGGAATTCACTGCCACAGGAGGTGGTGGCAGCTACAAGCATAGCCAGCTTCAAGGGGGGGTTAGATAAAAATATGGAGCAGAGGTCCATCAGTGACTATTAGCCACAGTGTGTTTGTGTGTGTGTGTGTGTGTGTGTGTGTATTGGCCACTGTGTGACACAGAGTGTTGGACTGGATGGGCCATTGGCCAGATCCAACATGGCTTCTCTTGTGTTCTTATGACCTTAAGTGGGTAAATATCTGAAGTGCTTCCCTGTCACCTTTCCTGGCCATCTGAATTGCCAGGGAAGCACCTCCCATGCACTTGAGTGGTCTGACTGCTCCTCTGGAGCATGCTCAGCCCATCCTTTTTCTGACAGTGAGGTGCATGCTGTCTGACGGCTCCATCTCTGGTTTGGGAAATTCTTGGAGATCTGGTGATAGAGTCTGATGTGGGTGGGCTTTAGGGATGGGAAGGACCTCAGTATGGTATAATGCCATAGAGTCCACCCTCCGAAGCAGCCATTTTCTCCAAAGGAACAGATCTCTGTTGTCTGGAGATCAGTTGTAACAGAGGGAGATCTCCAGGCCCCGCTTCGAAGTTGGCAACGCTAGTCCCTTGGCACAACTAACTTTCAACCCTAGCATCACAGGGTTGGAAGGGGCCATACAACCTATCTAGTCCATGCAGGATCAGGTGGTTAGCCTAGATGGCATGTATGGTCCCTTCTAACTCTGTGATGCTCAGATTCTACGAAAGTCAATCATGCAAATGGCTAGCATTGTCAACTTTGAGGCAGGGCCTAGAGATCTCCTTGAGCTGCGGATGCGCTCTTGCCTCCTGCACTAGGTGCACCTTTTAATAACTCACACGGGGCAAATTACAGAGTCCTCTGTGCGAGTACGATGCAAAGTCCTTTGGGAGCCTGCGCATCTATGCACCAGTTTGTAGTATCACGTTGGCATTTCAATCAGCAAGGTTGCAGCCCAGACAATTCACTTTCAGTCCGGGCCCATTGAGGCCACCGCATCTCTATTCAAAGCCTGAACCGATAAACAGAATTAGTCAAGTTGAGGAGAGGAGGCTCGGCAAGGTCAGGGATGATCCGGTTCCGAGTGGCAGCGTGCAGAAGCACCAAGGACAAGTGTTTTCCGTCTCTCTGTTATGCTTTGTTCCAGCCACACTTAGAGAAGAAAGGCATGCTAAACAAAGCCAGAAATCCAATTCAGGGGTTTTTTTAAAAAAAGTTTAGCCAAGGTGGAAGTCTGGTGTCTGCTTTATATATATAATGCAATCCCTGGATGAGCTCCACCACCTATTTTTCTACAAAATGACCCCTACAGGCCATCATCCAAGAGCTTAGAGGGCTCTTAGTACAGGGTCTACTGTAAGCTCCAGGAGGATTGGCTACATCAGGGGTGTGTGGCCTAATATGCAGAAGAGCTCCTGCTAGAAAAAGAGCCCTATAAGTGGGTGGGTGGGTGGATGGACGGACGGACGGACGGACAGACAGACAGACAGACAGACAGACAGACAGACAGACAGACAGACAGACAGACAGACAGACAGACAGACAGACAGATAGATAGATAGATAGATAGATGCTTTACGTCCTCTTTTTCTGTTCCTAGGCTTTGCACATGACTAGAGAAGAAAGCAATTTAGGGTATGAGGAGCGCAATCACAGGTGTCTGCAGGACAAAGAATATGGGAAGGGTGGCCATGGGTGCAAGACAGACCCAATGCAGAAGAGATTGCAGAAAAGGACCTCAAAGGAGTCTGGAGCAGTTCCTGTCTGAACCACTCTGCTGCTATTGTTTCCCTCTCTTTCATAATATGGAGAGGAGCCACCAAGAGCTAGGCATGGGAAGAGGGAGATGGGTCAGCAGTAGGGCTGCCTAACTCCCAGGTGGAGCGGGGTTTCTCCCGCTTTCAGGGTTCCCAACCTACCAGCCTGCAGTGGGGCCAGCAGGGGGATCCCCTCCTGATGTCGCTGACATGATGATGTCACTCACAAGTGACATCATCACGGCAGCGATGTTGTGTGCTGGCCACTCTAAGAGCTTCTGGGGGAACTCTCTGGTTTTCCCGGACGCTCTAGCAATTTGGGAGGAATTTCATCCCAAATTGCTACAGCGTCGGGGAAACCAGAGAGTTTTCCCGGAAGCTCCTAGAGTGGCCAGCACATGGCATTGCTGGTGCGATCTCATCACTTGCAAGTGACGTCATTGTGCTGTGCATGCATAAAACGCCCCCCACCTGAGGCCGAAGGGGACTTGGCAACCCTAGTCAGCAGTGGGGCATATGCTTTGTATACAGAACAGGATCTGTCCCTGGCATCCAGGAGAAGGAACTCAGGTCTTGGAAAAGATCTTCTTTCCCTGCCCAAGACCCTGAAGATCCGTGGCCAGTCTGAGTAGGCAGCTTCATTTTTCAAACCAGAGAGCCAATTTGGTGTAGTGGTTAAGTGCATGGACTCTTATCTGGAAGAACCAGATTCGATTCCCGACTCCTCCATGTGCACCTGCTGGAGTGACCTTGAGTCCATCAGAACTGTCTCAGAGGCTGAATTCAAAAGGCCAATTTGGGTCAACACAGGAGCAGCCCACATCCAGATTTAAATGGCGCATTCAAACACGCGCATCTGGGTCCTGCCTCGTTCCAGCCCTTACCCTGCCCTCCGCCGTCACTCAGCCACTTCAAAAAGCTACCAGGTAGCGAGTGGTAGCAGATCCCTGAAGCGCTTCCAGGGTGCCTTTTCTGGGAGCACCAGAGAAGCATAGCTCTTGCACTTGAGTGGAGTAACTGCTCCTCTGGGGCATGCGCAGCCTGTCACGGAGCGGGCCACATGCTGTCTGACTGCCCCTGGATGCTTTCCGCTAATCTCAGCTTTCCTCTCCAAAGGGAGGCTGCCACCCCAAGCTGCCCGTCTGTACCCAGCTAGAGATGTTCTGCTCAAGAGCAGTTCTCTAGGAACTCTCTTAGTCTCACATACCCCACCCTGTTGCGGAGAGGGGAAGGGAAAGGAGATTGTAAGCCACTCTGAGACTCCAAGTGAAAGGCAGGGTATAAATCCAATCTCCTCCTCCTCTTCCTCCTCTTCCTCCTCCTCCTTCTTCGTCATGCTTGGCTTGTATATAGAAGATTGAATATCTGGGTATCTACCTATCAGAGTGTTATGTATGTGCCTTAAAGTACTTCCTGCGGGCTCATTGAAACCAGGAAAGCAGAGCTTGGGGACTGTATAACAATGGGTAGTGGGATCCAAATACCTGCCGCCCTGCACCAGTCACAGACCCCTGCCTGTTTGAATGAACCAATGGCAGGCTAGCATGGGAGATTAGAGTTGTATATAGGTTTGGCCCACAGGCCCTTAGTCAGTCTTTGTTGGGAGCAGCCTTCACCATGCTTCCCTTAATAAAGAGCTGTCCTCACTATGATCTCGCCTCTGCAATGCTTTGAACCCACTATATCAGGGGTGGCCAACAGTAGATCTCCAGATGTTTTTTGCCTACAACTCCCATCAGCCCTAGCCATTGGCCATGCTGGTTGGGGCTGATGGGAGTTGTAGGCAAAAAACATCTGGAGAGCTACCGTTGGCCACCCCTGCACTATATTATACAAAGGATCTCGGGTAGCTGTTGCTTAGGATGATCTTTCCCATCCTAAAACCTTGGAGAGCCACTGCCATTAAAGTAGACAATACTGAGCTAGATGGTCTGAGTTGATGTAAGACAGGTTCATATGTTAAAACATGTGTTCAAATCATGCAATAGAAACAAGAATTCCAGACACCTTAAATGAGTGCACATTGGAGCAGTTGGTCACAGACCCGTTTGGAGGCATAGCAAAGGTTCCAGAAAAGGTTCTGTGATCCGGTGAGATTTGTAGATGATGTTGCACAGATTGGGAACAGTGAAAAAGGTCTGTGATCTGGTGAGATCTGTAGATGTTGCACAGATTGGGAACAGATGTACACAGTGCAAACAAGAAAAAAAAAACATTTCTAGTATAAAGCCAAAAACCATTGCAGTAAGGATACACAGAGGGACCTACACAACTGTAGCAAAAGTAAGAACGTTATAATGTTAAAAATGCTTAAGACATAGTTAAGAACACACAAACACCTTCCCAATATACAATTTAAATAGTTCGATCTCTGGCCTGCATTTTTTTTTTTTTTTTTTTGCAGCCAAGGCCTCTTGGGGGGTGGAGGTTGGGGCGGCAGAAATCTGCTTGCCTTTCTCCCATAAAGTAAAGACTTGAGTTCCTGTATTATTTTCAATCTCCAGACCAAACAAATTCTTTCCTATCCTATTTCTAGGAACTTTCCATACCAAGGAAAATTTATTGACAGTGAAAGCCAGGAACTTGGAAACGTCAGTCATGCTGCCTTTGCTTTTCAGAGTTTCTGTGTGCATTTGTCACAGGTTCTCTTCCAAATCCATCACCCTCTGTGCCACTTTCCTTCTGGTGTTCAGCTCATGTCCCCCTCCCTCCTCGTCTGCTGCTGGTAGTCTTGGCTTTGACACTGTTGGCATAACTGTGCTCTTCTCTTTCTTTCATGTGACCCCAGGGTCATGTGCTTCCAGCTCAATGGATCTGGAAAGGTTCAAGACCACTGGACCGAGGGATTCGGGGTAGTAATGGTAACTGTAGTGATTGCTCAGCTGGCTACTTCTGGCAGAGGGAACTAGGAAAGGGGGAACTAGGGAAGAAAGAAGTGGGGAGTTGTCCAGAAGAAGGAGAGGAAGAGGAGTTTACAGAGTTCAAACATCATTTCTGTGGATCTAGTACACATGAACCCATGTTTGGTACAAACTAGTAAATTACCCTAGCAATGTATATTTCAGAGAGGGAGAAGGAGAAGAAGATGATGATGATAATGAAAAAGAAGATGATATTGGATTAATACCCCACCCTTCACTCTGAATCTCAGAGCAGCCTACAATCTCCTTTACCTCTCCCTTCCCCCCCCCCCAAAAAAAGACAACTTGTGAGATAGGTGGGGCTGAGAGAGCTCTCCCAGAAGCTGCCCTTTCAAGGACAACTCCTACAAGAGCTGTGGCTGACCCAAGGCCATTCCGGCAGCTGCAGGTGGACGAGTGGGGAATCAAACCCAGTTCTCCCAGATAAGAGTCTGCACCCTTAACCACTACACCAAACAGGCTAGAAACTGGATTGAGTCTACAGAATCATGACAGAAGGAAAACTGTATGAGAGATTCTCCTGGGTTGCTATCCTGATGTTCCTGAGGGATACCTGTTTCTTAAGGGCAGTTTTTCAGGCAGCACAGGGGCTGGTAGGAAAGACCTGTCCTGTCAGTGCTTTAAGCAGATGCTAATTTCAGGATATTTGAAATTTTTAAAATCATCTTGCCTCCTTTAGTTGAGAAGATTGTCTTCTGCAGTCCAAAGACGAGCACGAAAATGAGCCATCCTTCGAGTCAGGTAGCACGCTTCTCTATCTTTTAATCTGTTGTGTCTCCTTCGTCGGGAGGTAGATCAAAACAGAGAGAAAAGCCCGTAGGAACAGGGCTTGTGTGTGTGTGTGTGTTTTTTCCCTGACGGTGACTTGCGCGTATGTTAAATGGCTTGTATTATGGAAAGAAATCTGTTCTTTCTCCTCAAAAGGATGAGACTGAACATCCCTCAGTTGCTAATTTTGAGCACTTAGATTCTCCCTTGAGCGGCTGTCAGCTACGATGTATTGCTTAGGCACCTTCCGCTAAACTCATTATAAAGCGATTGGCCTCCAGGAAGACATAACTGTGCTTTGCCGCTGACTTGGCAGTGTCAAATCTTATCAGATGGCGAGTGCCGAAGGAGTAACAGGGATTAAACAGATAAATTGTTACTATGGAGGCTGCCACTTCCAAGTATTTGTTGACTTGTTGATCAATATTGATGTTTGAGGCATGTCAAATTTCAATCATTCGGGGAGGTTATCATCACTCCGCATTGTGCCAAGACATGATAGCAAGACGGGGGAGATTTGCAGCATTTAAATGTGGCACGTTATTAAATAAGGTCGGGCACGCTTAGAGTATGGATGAAATGTCCCCCGATAGATCTATAAAGACACGGAAACCGCAACCTTCTCATCGACGGGTAGACAGACACTTGGTCTTTATTTATCAAATGCTGGAACAATCATTAGATATACTGGAAGATACAGCAGCAGATATTAGACATGATTTAAGGGTACTTAGTTTATTATTGATGTTGAATGTAGGCAGGGCCTTTTTTGGTAGAAAAAGCACAGCAGGAATTCATTTGCATATTAGGCCACACACCCTGATGGCACCAGTGTCTCAATGGGGACTCAGTTGGATATTTTTTTAAAAAAAACAAAAAAAACAACCCTAAATGTAGATGACCGCCGTATTAGTTGATAGAGATTATTAAAACTTGTGTATCGGCATCATTTCATAGTAATGTATGGAAGAAAGCTTGATATCATAGTTATTGTTATATTATTGTTGATTAGTAATTTTTAAATGGCACGCTGGTTAAATGTAAGATTTTATTTTATTTTATTTTATTTTAAAAAGGGCAAAATGTCATTGCAGTCTCACTTGTCAAATGCTTACTATAAGAAACAGAGTCTCGAGATGTCTCGGAGATCCTTCCTGGATTTTGGAATTCAAAATGATCTGGTCTTGTTTCCAAAACGGTACTGGAACATTGGGCTTCCTCTGTTGTTTCTCTTTGGTTTAAATTTCCAAATCTCACAGAAAGGGTTGTGCATGGGCCGCTTCCTGCGGCCTGCAGTTCCTTCGTGTCTTTTCACACATTTGTTGCTCATATTTAAAGCCCTATGAGTCCTGGGATCAACATATCTAAGAGACCACCATATTTGCCCCAGAGAGCCTTGTGCTTGATGGACCATCATTTACCGGTTGTCACAAGCCCAAAGAATGTCCGCTTAGCCTTGACCAGGGCCAGAGTCTTCTCCACCCTGGCCCCAGCCTAGTGGAACATGCACCCATCTGAGCTCAGGACCCTATGGGACCTATTACAGTTTCACAGGACCTGTAAAACACAGCTGTTCTGCCAGGCCTTCAGTTGAGGGTGCCCAATGATTTGGCTTCCCTTGCTGAAACTTTCCAGCTGTATGCTGCCCACATGAATAAGAGCTCTACTGCTTCTTGGTTCGTGGCCTCGTTGCTCCAGACATTTGGGATTGTTGAACCTTATTGTAGTGCCTGCCTTTTGAATAGTTTTAATTTTTTACATTTGTTATATTTGTTTTAAATGGTTTTGTAAAATTACTGTTGTGACCCGCCCAGAGCCTCCTTGCGGAGAGGGCGGGCTATAAATAGAAATAAATAGATAAATATATGTGCTTGTTGATGAAGGAAAGGTCCCCTGTGCAAGCACCAGTCTTTCTGGCTCTGGGGTGACGTTGCTTTCACAACGTTTTCATGGCAGACTTTTTAATGGGGTGGTTTGCCATTGCCTTCCCCAGTCTTTTTTACACTTTCCCCTCAGCAAGCTGGGTACTCATTTTACTGACCTCGGAAGGATGGAAGGCTGAGTCAACCTTGGACCAGCTACCTGAATCCAGCTTCTGCCGGAATCAAACTCAGGTCGTGAGCAGAGAGTTCAGACCACAGTACTGCAGTACTGCTGCTTTACCACTCTGCACCACGGGGCTGCTTTTTTGGTGAAGAAACATTGCCATAAAGAGAGAGTAAGAGAGAGAAGAGAAAGATCTTGTGTGCGTTTGTGTGTGTATAGTTGTATGAAGATTATTTTTGTTTTGAGTGCACGCAGCTCTGGACCATGGGCAAAACACATCAGAAAATGGAATCGTTCTTATATATGATCACATCAGGATCCCACCCCCCCAGGGTTTTATCATTATGCATAAGCACATGGAGAAAAGATGTGCATGAGCTGAAGGAACACATAACTGTAGCAAGCTGCATGGTCAATTAGAATTAATTTCAGAAATCATGTTTGCGAAACTGAAATTGGGAAAAGAAGAAGATGATATTGGATTTATATCCCGCCCTCCACTCCGAAGAGTCTCAGAGCGGCTCACAATCTCCTTTACCTTCCTCCCCCACAACAGACACCCTGTGAGGTAGATGAAGATATTGTATTTATATCCCGCCCTCCACTCCAAAGAGTCTCAGAGCAGCTCACAATCTCCTTTACCTTCTTCCCCCACAACAGACACCTTGTGAGGTAGATGAAGATATTGTATTTATATCCCGCCCTCCACTCCAAAGAGTCTCAGAGCGGCTCACAATCTCCTTTGCCTTCCTCCCCCACAACAGACACCCTGAGAGGTGGGTGAGGCTGGAGAGGGCTCTCACAGCAGCTGCCCTTTCAAGGACAACCTCTGCCAGAGCTATGGCTGACCCAAGGCCATTCCAGCAGGTGCAAGTGGAGGAGTGGGGATTCAAACCCGGTTCTCCCAGATAAGAGTCCGCACACTTAACCGCTACACTAAACTGTCTACAAAAGAAATGTGACACAGAAAAACCCCAAATGTAGAAGGGAATCAAGTAGGGGAATCTGCCCATCCTTGGTGCTGATGTTTAATGGTAGCCCATAAGTTTTTGTGAGAGGCCCATTGGGAAAATGTCAGAATATATTAGGATGTATCAAATAATCTCACAGCCAAGCATGGTGTAGTGGTGAAGAATGGGAGACTCTAATCTGGAGAACTGGGTTTGATTACCCACTCCTCCAAATGCAGCTATCTGGGTGACCTTGGGCCAGTCATAGTTTCTCATAGCTCCCTCAGCCCCACCTACCTCACAGAGTGCCTGTTGTGGGAAGAGGGAGGGAAGGTGATTGTAAGACACTAGCAAAAAAAGCAACTCTTCTTCATAGTCAGCGGTAAATGCCCAACAGTTATCCTAATCTCCATTGTTTTCTGTCACAAAGCAACGTTTACAATGCAAAGCAGACATGAAGTTTATGTTTGAGGGTTTTCCCTTGATTCTTAGATATATATTGCATGGTATTCTGAGATGGTTTTTCAAAGAACAGGGAACATCTATATAAGAGTGAGGTTTACACTGAAGTTCTAACTAAGCTGAGTAGATGTCAGTGGTGTGAAACTCATTTGTTATGAGGGCCGGATCGGACATGAATGAGGCCTTGCTGGGTTAGGTCATGTCGAGTTGGGCTGAGCCATGTTGGGCCAGGCCATGTGCGTACCTATTTAAGATTAGGTAGCAGAGATATAAATTTTATAAAGAACACAGATAAACATATATATATATATATATATATATATATATATATATATATATATACTTACAACATGCTTAAAAAGTTAGCACTCATTGGTTTTAAAGATGCTTTCTTTGTATTTCTCCCATGGGATCCAGGGAACTAGGCAAAGGAAGCTGTGGCTCTTTCCTTCCTTTCCTAGGGAACTGGGGGCAGAGGAGCCAGCCAATAGAAAGAAGAGAGGCTTGGCTCAGTTGCACTGCTGTGCAATTGAGAGAGCCCGGCAAAGCAAGCTCTTCCTCCTCAAGGGAAGAGCCTCAGGCAATGGAACATATGGACATATGAAGCTGCCTTCTACTGAATCAGACCCTTGGTCCATCAAAGTCAGTATTGTCTTCTCAGGCTGGCAGCGGCTCTCCAGGGTCTCAAGCTGAGGATTTTCATGCCTACTTGCCTGGACCCTTTTTGGGGATGCCAGGGATTGAACCTGGGATCTTTTGCTTACCAAGTAGATGCTCTATCACTGAGCCACCGTCCCTCCCCCGTTGTGGGAAGAGGAAGGGAAGGTGATTGTAAGACACTAGCACAAAAAGCAACTCTTCTTCATAGTCAGCGGTAAATTAATGGAGGAAATAGAGGTTTTGCTTTGTAGCTCCTATGCAGTTGAGCAAGCCTGGCAAAGCAAGCTGTGATGCAGAAGGAAGCAAGATATAGGGAGAAGGATGCAGATGACAGCCAGTTGCTTGGGGGCCTGATAGGAGCCCTCCGGGGCCTGATTTGGCTCCCAAACTGCATGTTTGACACCCCTGGTTTAGAAGAATATAGCTGTGTTTAGATTTACACAGCAAGGCTATATCATATGCAGATGTTGGCAGATAATTGTTTTCTTAGTACCTCAGCCTTGTCTCCCACTCTGGGCTACTTTGTACCACTCCCACATTTCCTGTACAGGCTCCTCGGGCTCCATTCTGTCAATGCTGTCATGAATTGAATGTACTGACTTGACATGTAACATGCCCATGTTTCCAAATCTAAAATAGCCTTGAGAGCCAGTTTGGTGTAGTAGTTAAGAGTGGCAGACTCTAATCTGGAGTACCGGGTTTGATTCCCCACTCCTCCAAATGCAGCCAGCTGGGTGACCTTGGATCAATCACAAGTTCTCTGAGTGCTGTTCTCTCAAACGCAGTTCTCTCAGAGCTCTCTCAGCCCCACCTACCTCACAGGGTGTCTGTTGCAGGGAGAAGGGAAGGAGATTATAAACCACTGTGAGACTCCAAGTGAAGTGTGGGGTATAAATCCAATCTCCTCCTTCTCCTCCTTTTTCTTTTCATATTAATATTTTTTGTAACTGTAGGAGCAACTTCAGTCCTGAGGTAAACCAGCTTGTTTGCTTCAGAGGCAGTCTTGCCGATCTGTGGTAGAACAGACCAGGCAGATAGATCAAGTCCAGTAGTCAAGGAGAGACCAACAAGATTTGAGGACAATGAACGTTTGAAAGGCCAAGCGTCCTTTGCCAGGTATTTGAAGAAGGGAGCTTTGACTCTCCAACGCTTATACCCCCAAATCTTGCTAGTCTCCAGGGTGCCACTGGACTTGAATCTTGCTAGCTTGTTTGCAGTTCTAATCTTGATAAAACTTTATCCTCTAAATCAGGGGTACTGGTCCGTGGCCTGTTAGCAACCAGGCTGTGAGTTGTATAATTATTGCATTATATATAACAATGTAGTAATAATAATAAGAAGACAACATTGGATTTATATCCTGCCCTCCACTCTGAATCTCAGAGTGGCTCACAATCTCCTTTATCTCCTTCCCCCACAACAGACACCCTGTGAGGCGGGTGGGGCTGAGAGAGTTCTGACAGAAGCTGCCCTTTCAGTGGCAACTCTGCAAGAGCTAGGGCTGACTCAAGGCCATTCCAGCAGCTGCAAGTGCAGGAGTGAGAAATCACACCCAGTTTTCCCAGATAAGAGTCTAGACACTTAACCGTCACACCAAAATAAAATGCACAGTTGTGTCATCCCAAAACCACGCCCTCCCCACCCAGTCCATGGAAAACTTGTCTTCCACAAAACTTGTCGTTGGTACCAAAAAGGTTGGGGACCACTGCTCTAAGTGCTGCTCATCAAAGTCACCTCACATTTTTGGCTTTTTCTGTAGCAGCATCAAGACACCTGTTTAAAAGTAGAGACTGCCATTTTGAAATAAGAAGATAATAAAGGAATACTTCATCCTGTACGTTTTTCTCTGCAAAGGTCCCTATCCTTAATTTCTTTTTGGTGCTTTTTTGTTGTTGTTGTTTTTAGTTACTTTTTTTTATAAAGGCCCTACTGTGCAAGGAGAAATTTCTGGGCTGTCTTTGAGGATGGATCCAACCACTTTTCCATTCATGAAAAAGGAAGATGATGATCTCCTTGGACCACCAAAAAGGTGGTATTGTGAGGATCAGGGCTTTTTTTGTCGCAAGAACACCTTTGCCTATTAGGTCATACCCCCTAATGTAGCCAATCCTCCTGGAGCTTATGGTAGGCCTTGTAAGCTCTTGGAGGATTGGCTACATCGAGGGTGTGTGGCCTAATATGAAAAGGAGTTCCTGCTGCAAAAAAACCCAAAACAAACCTTGGTGAGGATCTTGAAGCCCGCATGGACAAAAGCCACAAGGGCCAGGGGCTTTCTTGATAGCAGAACTAAGCTAGATCCATCCCCTAGCATCCCAAATGGTTTCAGATGTCACGAAAAGACTTTGCACTCCCTGAGATCCTGAACAGTCACTGCAGTCAGAAGAAGAAGACTGCAGATTTATACCCCACCCTTCTCTTTGAATCAGAGACTCAGCGGCTTACAATCTCCTCTATCTTCACCTCCCACAACAGATACCCTGTGAGGTGGGTGGGGCTGAGAGGGCTCTCACAGCAGCTGCCCTTTCAAGGACAACTCCTGCGATAGCTATGGCTGACCCAAGGCCATTCCAGCAGCTGCAAATGGAGGAGTGGGGAATCAAACCCAGTTCTCCCAGATAAGAGTCCGCACACTTAACCGCTACACCAAACTGGCTCTCAGACCAATGGCTCTCAGACCAACTAACAGACCAATGGACTGACTAGGTAGGAGGCAACTTCATCTTCTCACCTTTTCCCCCAACACACCTTTCCAGGCTCTCTGCATGTGTTTACAAGGGCAATTACACTTCTGGAACTCAGCAGGTGGGAAAGCGCCTGGGAGATCTCGAACAGAAAGCTGGTGCTGCAGACAGGATTAGCCTTCCTCTGTTCATCCTTACAGCCTCCCAAGGCCGCTCCCCCCCACACACACACACAAACCATCGTCAAGGCTTCATTACATACATTTCTGTGTACTGGGTTGTTTGCCCCTTTGACTAAAAAGAAAAGGTCATCCATTGTTGCTGTTTTTCGTGGCGCATGTAACTTGCAACAATAATCATGTTGAGCTCGTGTCTATCCGGCACATCCTTTACAGCGCCGGGATTCACTGGCTCGTTAAATTGGGAAACAGGCCAGCTTGAAATCCTGCTGATTCCTTTTTTTTTTTTTTGTTACCCAGCCCAACGCCTTCAAAAACAAACAGATGTGCTTGGTTTTTTGATCTGTTTCCCTGTTTTTTTGGATTCAGTCAGTATGGTACCTCAACAACCAAACAAATCTTTATGAAGGTTTATTTTCAAAGAGTTTTAGCTTGTGATAACGTGTGGGGTAAATGGTTAATTTCAAAATCAAGATATTTATTACGATCAGGTCTTGAATTCAGCAGGAGCTCACGGGAGCGCAGCTCCTGAACCTCCAGCCAGGGTCTGCACGCAGTGGGGACTTCTCTCCCCACTGCACGCAGATCCTGGGGAATGTGCAAATGAGATATGCTACTGAGCTTCTGCAACTATTCTTCTACGAAACGACCCCTGATTACGATAGTAGATCAGAATAAAACAAAGAGATATCAATGGAAGGAAATAATAATACCTATTGCTTACTGGATTTGCTTCAAGGTGCTGGTTATTACCTTTAAAGCCTTATATGACCATGGATCTGCATACCTTAGGGACTGCCTTTCCCCGCATGTACCCGAGAGAGCACTTTGGTCGGGGTCGCAGAATCCGCTCTCGATCTCCAGCATCAAAGAGGCCAGACTCAAAATGACCAGAGCCAGGGCCTTTTCTGTTGTTGCTCCTGCCTGGTGGAATGAGCTGCTGGAGGAGGTTAGGGCCCTGTGAGAGCTTCCACAGTTCCGCAGGGCCTGTAAAACAGCGCTCTTCCGCCAGGCATTCTCAAATCAAAGTAGATAACAACAGGAAAGCAGAAATTAATCCACTTGGCCCACCTCGAACATCATATTGTGACTGGGGATCTTTTTCCAATAGGACATCTAGCATGGGTACTTGAATACTAAAATTTTAACACCGCCATCATCAGCACGTCAATATATTTTAATGCAAGATCAAATAGCACCTATCGTCGTTTTATGTAATGGTTTTATATGTTTTTTTTTTTAATTTATGATGTACTTGTATTTTTTTTTCTTTTCGTCTGTTAATATTGGTCTTATGACCTCCTAACGTGAGCCGCTCTAAGCCTGCTTTGGCGGGGAGGGCGGGATACGAATCAAATAAATAAGTAAGTAAATAAGAAGAAGATGAAGATATTGGATTTATATCCTGCCCTCCACTCCGAAGAGTCTCAGAGCGGCTCACAATCTCCTT
This sequence comes from Heteronotia binoei, assembly GCF_032191835.1. NCBI lineage: Eukaryota > Metazoa > Chordata > Lepidosauria > Squamata > Gekkonidae > Heteronotia > Heteronotia binoei. The sequence goes on from NC_083233.1 coordinate 16,016,643, forward strand.
TCCCTTCATCCTCCACAACAGACACCCTGTGAGGTAGATGAAGATATTGGATTTATATCCCGCCCTCCACTCCGAAGAGTCTCAGAGCGGCTCACAATCTCCTTTCCCTTCCTCCCCCACAACAGACACCCTGTGAGGTAGATGAAGATATTGGATTTATATCCCGCCCTCCACTCCGAAGAGTCTCAGAGCGGCTCACAATCTCCTTTCCCTTCCTCCCCCACAACAGACACCCTGTGAGGTAGATGAAGATATTGGATTTATATCCCGCCCTCCACTCCGAAGAGTCTCAGAGCGGCTCACAATCTCCTTTACCTTCCTCCCCCACAACAGACACCCTGATAAAACTAGATAAAAATACTATTTCGCTGTGAAATAGTGTCATGAAATTGTGTCATAACTGTTGTGTCATAAAACTCTCTGGCGTATTGTATAAGCAGCCATGAAAAATGTTGCACAGTGAACAGTTGTTTGAGAGTTAGTCCCTTTCAGAAGACTCTCTGTGGTTTCTATATCTGAATGTCCAGGGCTGTGAAGCAGAAGGGCAATGAACTTTACACGGATATCCACGTACATATTATAGTGTAATAGGATATGTTCAACTGATTCAGTCTCATTAGATCCACAGATATATGGTATTTGATCCAAGGTGCTCATTTGCAGAAGACTAGAACCTGGGGTTGGAATTGCCAATGGGACACGATGAAACTCACTAGGTGACTTTGGGTCAGTCACAATCTCTTAGCCTAACCTACTGCAAAGATTATGAGGATAAATGGAGGGTAAATGGAGAAGCATACAGTAGTGGGGAAGCAAGCATACAATAGAACAATATAGCACGCAAGCAAGTGGTCTTTGACCAGAGACCAATGTAGATTTTTTTTTCTCCCAAACTCTTTCTCTGTGGTATAAAAAGACAGTTAAAAATGGGCACGAACCACAAAAATGCATGAACCACAAACAACAATGAACCCAGTTGGCTCGCATACAAACTGAACCAGGTTTGTGAGGTTCATGCCCAAAACAGCTGAGCCATGAGGGCAGCCTGATCCCGCAGCTCAGTTGCTTTTGGCTCTGAACAGCTGAGCCATGGGAGCAGGCTGCCCCCGTGGCTCAGCTGTTTAAAGGGGCTTTCTTGGGCAGCCCGCCCCAGCCAGCTCATCTTGGAGCCATTTAAACCTTGTGGCTTTTTTGCAAGGAGCAGAAAGCGGTGGTTTAAATGGCTCCCCAACACTCAACTTTTTAAAAAGAACCTCTTTTTTTTGTTTAAGCCCCTGCTTTCTGTTCTTAACAAACTGCCACAAACTGCAACAAAATTCCTGGAAGTGCATGGTGGTTCTTCAGTTCATGAACATTGCATCACGAACCATGAACTGCCCAAAATTTGTGGTGAACTTTCATCCATCAGCCGGTTTGTGCCCATCCCTAGAGTAGGGTTGCCAAGTCCTCTTCATCCCCCAGCGGGGGACATTCGCATACGTGATGAAATGGCGTCACCCTGAAGTGACGTCATCAAAATGGGCTGCTGTAGGCATTTCCGGGAAAACTCTATGGTTTTCCCAGACACTCTAGCCTTTTGGGAGGTTAAAACTCTATGGTACCTATTGTACCTTAGAGTTTTACCTCCCAAATGGCTAGAGCGTCTGAGAAAACCATAGAGTTTTCCTGGAAACACCTAAAGCAGCCCCGCATGTGTGCCGCTATTTTGATGACGTCACTTCCGAGTGACATCACACCAGCGATGCAGGGGAAGGTTGAGAACCTCCCAGGCTGGAGATTCCTCGCCCAGACCGGGGGCTTGGCAGCTCTACCTTAAAGACAGTGTGAAGGTGTGTTGCAGCATATCAGCCAACTGTTCAGTATGGCTCCAGACTGTCTTCTCTGGCAAGCAACACCACTTCTGGGTCTCAAACTGCAAGAGACCTCTCTGTCACCTGCGAGCTGAAATCCTATGTGGAGCAGGTATGAATAAATGTTTCCCATTTGGTTTCTTTTCATTTTCATATTTGTTTATGCTGATAGATATTTATTGTATACAAATGTTGTACTGGTTTTTATTCATAGATGTACAGAATTCCATATAATGCTTAAGAGCAAGGTCAGGAAGGATTTTTACAATTCCACAAAATGTGTAAAAAATGAATACTTGAGGTTTGTAAAATGAATAGTCATTTGCATCCTAATCCGTTCACTTGCCCACCAGAACTGATTGTTGTGGGGGATTGTATCCAAACACAGAAGTGAAAGGCAAAACTCTAGGAAACCTCTACCAATCTCTGTGGTTTTTACTATAAACATTTGAGTGATTGCTAGCGTGTCTCCTAGAAGTGACATAATTTCCAGTTATTGGTGCAACAGAAGGGGGCTCTTTTTTTGAGGTGTTGTCTATGGCAGGCCTTGACATATGTATTACGTTTGTATTCATTGCTTTGTTTTCTAATTCTGGAATCCACCTTGAACTGAATGAGGCAAATATGTGGTTGGTAACATATATTGGGAAACATGCATTCGCTTTATAGGGAAAATTCAGTCAGTAAGGACTCAAAAAATATCTGGGGACTTTGGGTCTGGAGCCAGGAGACTTTGGGAGGTGGAGCCAGGAGCAAGGGTGTGACAAGCACGATTGAACTCCAAAGAGAGTTTTGGCAATCACATTTAAAGAGATTGCACACCTTTTAAACGTCTTCCCTCCAAGGCTCCTTACTGATAGTGGCCAGTCATTGCTTGTTATGTATACAAATCATTTTTTTTTTAGATCAAGTATTGGAATGATCACAGAAATAATATGGAACATATATCTTAAAAACAGTTTTGAAAAATCATCGCTGGTCTATGGCAAAGGATAAGTTTTTTTTCTTCATCTGCTATATTACCTTTGTATTCATCAGCTGATTGACTTTACCATTCCAAACCTGCAAAACATTTTAAAAAAAAAAAACATGGCATCTGATGATATGCGTGCTATTTTTTAAACTAGCTTAAAGAGCCATCTGTCCCCTCTGTTTTTTCATCATCAGTGATTTTTCCTTCCCAATAATTCACAGCAGCTGCCTTCCTTCCTTTTCTTTCTTTTTTAAATTTTCATTTTATTTATTTTTTTGCCAGTCCTTTACATTTTGACGTTGGGTGACGTATTGACTTTTTAAAACTCACACTCGCAGCTACAAAGCTTGACAAATTTCAGTCCAAACTGTTTTAACATGACTGTTCTCCCCCCCCTCCCCCACTCCCAGCAGCATGCTCTGCAGATTTCACATTTAGCGGGAAGGAAGTTTCAGCTCTTAAACATGAAACTTGTTTTTCTCCCCGTAGTGTTTGACTATGTTAATTTAATGCAGGAGTGGCCAATGGTAGCTCTCCAGATGTTTTTTGCCTACAGCTCCCATCAGCCCCAGCCAGCATGGCATCTGGAGAGCTACCGCTGGCCACCCCTGATTTAATGTATGGAATGGAAACATTTATTAGGCTTCTGTTTTGGTGTTCAAAGCAGTGTGCAATATGTTAAAAAAAAACAATCCAAAGTACATTAAAAATCAGGGCTTTTTTGAGCAGGAACACACAGGAACGCAGTTCAGGCTGGCTTGGCATCAGAAGGTGTGGCCTAATATGCAAATGAGTCCCTGATAGGCTTTTTCTTTAAAAAAAGCCCTCAGTGAAACAATGGTGATTTCAGGGGCGTGGCCTAATATGCAAATGAGCTCCTCCTGGGATTTTTTTTTAGAAAAAACCTGATTAAAATAATTTTAACAAACTATTAAAACTGAAGCAGCAGCAGTTAGAATGCAGCAATATTATATCTAGTAGCCATAGGAGGCCTTCCCGAGCTGATTTTTAAAACAATGTGCGACAGGAGAGTTGTTGAGGCAAGCCTCCTCAAACCTGAAGTATTTCCTCTCACAGCTTCTCTCTCAGTCCTCAGCTGCCCTGGACCAAGGTTTGCTGAGAAGCAAAGGGGCCTGGATGTTTAAAATACCTCCCCAACCCCTCTTTGCCTGAGGAAGTTATTCCAGTAGTTAAGTGCTGACACCCCCCTGACATCACCATTGTTTCAGATAGGGCATTTTGTGGAAAAGGCCCAGCAGGAACTCATCTTAGGGTTGCCAGTCCCCAAATGGGGGCAGGGGATCCCCTGGTTTGGAGGCCCTCCCCCTGCTTCAGGGTAATCAGAAAGCGGGGTGGGGGGGGGAGGGAAATGTCTGCTGGGAACTTATGATTCCCTATGGAGGCTTATTCCCATAGAAAATAATGGAGAATTGATCCGTGGGTATCTGGGGCTCTGGGGGGCCCTGTTTTTTGAGGTAGAGGCACCGGATTTTCAGTATAGCATCCAATGGCTCTCCAAAATATACTCCCTAAGTTTCAAAAAGTTTGGACCAGGGGGTCCAATTCTATGAGCCCCCAAAGAAGGTGCCCCTATCCATTATTTCCTATGGAAGGAAAACATTTAAAAAGGTGAGCGGTCCCTTGAAATGTGATAGCCAGAACTCCCTTTGGAGTTCAATTATGCTTGTCACACTATTGCTTCTGGCTCCGCCCCCAATGATGCCTGGCTCCACCCCCAAAGTCTCCTGGCTCCACCCCCAAAGTCCCCAGATATTTCATGAATTGGACTTGGCAACCCTCTCTCTCTCGGCTTGACTTCGCGAACGAAGATTTAAGAAAGGTTCAGTAGTCCATGTCTGCTGCAGGCTCGCTGGTGGCTGACAAGACCAATGCGGGACAGGCAGGTTCGGCCACAGTGGCTGCGGGGAAAAGTCTGATCATCTGCATATTAGGCCACACGCCCCTGACACCAAGCCAGCCAGAACTGCGTTCCTGTGCATTCCTGCTAAAAAAAAAAAAAAAAAGAGCCCTGAGTGTTGACATCCCTATGGGGTTGCCATGTCAACTGTGACTTGATGGCTCTTGTTGGGTCAGGTTTAGGGTGGCCATTTTTACCTTCACTTAGCAGAGTGCTCTTTCTGAGCCTCAGCACAGCGGCGTGGCCTAGGCTAATGGTTACCACGCTATCTCACAAATTGCCGAGAGCCTCTTCTTTAAGTTAACAAAGCAATGCTGGTGGATTTATTCAAAGAAACATAACATATAAGTTTAGCGGAGAGAAAGAGTGACTATCTATTCTAGCTAACTATGGATATATACAGGGCTTTTTTTTTTTTTTAGCAGAAACACACAGGTTCCAGCTGGCTTGGTGTCAGGGGGTGTGGCCTAATATGCAAATGAGTCAGTGCTGGGATTTTTCTACAAAAAAAGTCCTGTGTGAAACAATGGTGATGTCAGGGGGTATGGCCTAATGGGCAACTGAGTTCCTACTGGGCTTTTTCTACAAAAAAAGCCCTGCATATATATTTATATATTCCTTCGTAGGTAGGTAGGTAGGTAGGTAGGTAGGTAGGTAGATAGATAGATAGATAGATAGATAGATAGATAGATAGATAGATAGATAGATAGATAGATAGATAGATAGAGAGGCAGGCAGGCAGGCAGGCAGGCAGGCAGGGCTTTTTTGTAGCAGGAACTCCTTTGCATATTAGGCTGCACACCCCTGATGTAGCCAATCCTCCGAGAGCTTACAGGGCTCTTCTTACAGGGCTTTGGAGGACTGGCTACATCAGGGGGTGTAGCCTAATGTGCAAAGGAGTTCCTGCTACAAAAAAAAGAGCCCTGTATATACCATTGCACATATATATGTGTGTGCATCGCAAATCACGGTTGTGGTAATTGACAGTAACTGGTTTTGTGAGTACTAATGGCAACAGAGCCACAAGTGCTGCTGTTGTACCCTAGCCTTCCTGTAAGCAAAAGGGATACATACATCTAGGTTTATAGATCAGGTTAATGAGCACCAGTGGAATTTCTTTTATCTTTCTCCAATTGGGTGACGATTAATGTTAATCAGAGCATTTGAAATGTCAGCCTTGATTTGCAAATTTGGAAATAATCACTTGTTTTACCACCTTATTGAAAGACGGACTCTGTTATAACTATGCCGAGTATTTTTACCCATTTCCATAATTAGGAAAAACATTATGCTGCAAGCATAAATCAGCACGTAATCGATAATGATGAACATGTTTAAAAATACATTAGGAATTGATTCAGCCATCTTGAGCAATAAAACAAGAATTGATCTGAAAATAAATTATGTGTGCTCTTGCCAGGAAAATTTCAAAGGGGGAATGTTAACCCTAGATCTGCCAAGGTGCATATTTTAATAGTGTCATTCTCAGCAGAGTGACACTTCTGAGTCCGTTGACCTTGATGGAGTTGGAAGAGCTTCGGCTTGCACTGTAACCAGGCCTCATTTTGGGTAGAAGCTCCATAACCTCTAAACTGTATTGTGCTCTGTTATGTCCTAGGCTCAAATGGGAGAACTGTTACTTTTGGAGGGAAGCCGAACAAGCCAGAGCTTGAACTCCACACCAGGGTTCCAGAGAAGGCCTAAGCGTGCCCAATCAGGGGAAGGATTGAAACATAAGTAGCCAATCAACATCCAGGCTCATACTGTTCCCTGATAGGCCCTTAGGGCCCTGTAAATAGCCAATCCATGTAGATAGTTAAGGACCAATCAGAAGGGGGCAAGAATTGTATAAAGGAGCGGGAAGTTTGAACAGAGCTCAGTCTGTGTGTGTGTGTTCCTGAAGTAAAGGTTGCTGAAATCACTCTCCGACTCTGGTCTCTTACTGCGCCGACCCCAGTACTTTACATGCTCTTTCTTTCTTACCTCCCTCCCCCAAAATAATTGCTTCTGGGCTTCATTGTTTAAAGCCCCGTGAGAATTTTGCTGAACTTTAAGGTTTGACAAACTTTTTAATACACACACACAAAGGAAAAATAGCCAAAACATATAAAGCAGATGGATGGAAATCTTCATCATGCCACTATAGTCACATTTGTTGTTCATTTGCACAGTCAAGTCCGACTCTTTGCGACCCCATGGACAGAGTCACTCCAGGCCCTCCTGTCTTCCACCATCCTCCAAAGTCTGCTCAAATTCGTGTTTGATACATCAGTAATGCTGTCCAGCCATCTCATCTTTTGCCATTCCCTTCTTCTTTGCCTTCTGTCTTTCCCAGCATCAGGGTCTTCTCCAGGGAGTGCTCCCTTCTCATTTGGTGACCAAAGTATTTGAACTTCAGCATCTGACCATCCAGGGAACAGTCTGGGTTGATTTCCCTTAGGACTGACTGATTTGATCTTCTTGCAGTCCAAGGGACTCTCAAGAGTCTTCACCACCACCACATCTCAAAAGCATCTATTCTCCTTTTTGCATAGATGAAAGTAATTTAAAAGTATGCTTGCAGCCACCACCTCCACTGAAAATGCACATCCTGAATTGCTGAAGTCAATGGGGAAGTGCTTGTATGTGAGGAAAGCTCCATGTATACGCCAGAACTCTCATGGGGAGAGAGCAAACATGGCACTACGGAGGCATGTTGCCTTCAGGGCATAGATGTGGTCACCTAATTCTTCCGAAGGTTGCTGGTTTCACGTCCACTCAGCACACAAAAGGCGCTGTAGGCTAGGCTTCCCAACCCTCCCACCCCGGCGGGGGACCCCAGGGTTTCCACCCTCTTCCCCCGCTCCCCAAAAAAACGGAAGCGGGGGGAGGGGGAAACGGCGCCGGGGAGCATGGCGAGCCGCCTGATCCAGTAGCGGGCGAGGCCGCCACGCCGCGCCTCTGCCGCCCCCTCCCCGCCCACCACAGCTGCTCCTCCGAGATGGGCCCAGGCTGAGCCCATCTCGGAGGAGCAGCCAAGAGGCGGCAGCAGCGCAGGGGAGGGCGAGGCAGGCCAGGAGCATGGCGAGCCGTGAATCCGGGCCCTTCTAGGACCCGGACTTGCAGCTCGCCACGCCCTGGCCCACCTCCACCCCCCCCCCCGCTTCCACCCCAGAGGCGGAGCGGGCGAGGCTGCTGCGCCGCTGCCACCTCTTCTCTGCTCGCCGTGGCTGCTCCTCCGAGATGGGCTCAGGCTGAGCCCATCTCGGAGAAGCAGCCACGGTGAGCGGAGAAGAGGTGGCAGCTGCGGGGCGGCTCGCCACGCTCCCCGGCGCCGTTTCCCTCCTCCCCCCTAGCTCCACCCCAGTGTCTCCTGGCTCCACCCCCAAAGTCTCCTGGCTCCACCCCCAAAGTCCCCAGATATTTCTGGGGTTGGACTTGGCAACCCTACTGTAGGCTTCTGCTAAGGTGCAGAAAGTTCAGGTGATATATTTTTTTTTTCTAGAGAGAAGTGATTGTTCTTGTCATTCAAAATCCCTTGCATGTTTCTGTTTCACTGCTCAATTTTTTTAAAAAAAAATATGAGAAATGTCACGGGTGAATTCGAAATCACATTTTGGTTATGAAATATTAACGCCGATATAAAATTTAAATGGTTTGAGTTTGTTAAGCCTCTCTTGACTGGTTTGATTTTGGCAAATTTCAAGTATGAGATTTCATAGACATACAATACACGTGTTCCATCATATCCTGTCAGATAAGAATTTATAGGTCTGAAAGGAATGTTTCTTCCTTATACTCAGATCAGGCTGCTTTATGGTGGATTTGGGTCAAATGGGAAAGGTCAAGGGCATTGACCACAATAGGGCTGCATTCAGATGGGCAATTTGGACCGACACAGAAATGGTCCATGTCCAGATTTAAATGGGCATGTTCGAACATGCACTTCTGGGTTCTGCCTCGCTCCCCCCTTACCTTGTCCTTTGCCACTTCAAAAAGCTACCAGGTAGTAAAAAAAAAAAAAGGTAAAGGTAGTCCCCTGTGCAAGCACCAGTCATTGCCGACTCTGGGCTGACGTCACATCATGACGTTTTCACAGCAGACCTTTTTATGAAGTGCTTCGCCATTGCCTTCCCCGATCATCTACACTTTCCCTCTAGCAAGCTGGGTCCTCATTTTACCAACCTTGGAAGGGTGGAAGGTTGAGTCAACCTTGAGGCGGCTACCCGAACCCAGCTTCCGCCAGGATTGAACTCAGGATGTGAGGAGAGAGCTTGGACTGCAGTACTGCAGCTTTACCACTCTGTGCCACAGGGCAGGTAGCAAATAGCTGGGGCACTCCTGGGGCACCTTTCCCGGCCATCTGAACTGCCAGGGAGCTCCAGGAAAGCGTTGCTCAGGCGCTTGAGCAATGTGACTGCTCCTCTGGGGCATGCGCAGCTCACCCCTGTTCCAGCAGTGGGCCGTGCACTGTCTGACTGCTCCAGGGCGCTTTCCACTAAACCGGCTTTCTTCCATCTCAGAAGCTTTCTTCCATCTTCCACTATACTGGCTTTCTTCTGAGATGGAAGACTGCTGCCCCAAGCTGTCATCTGTACCCAGCCTTGGTAAGCACATACCTGCCACCCTGCTAATTGAAGATCCTTCTTGGATAAGGATCTGGGAGATCCAGGTGTGAGTAGTTACTCTGCCACAGAAGGTTTATCACATGAATCTGCTTCATTGTGTGGTGGTTGTGAGAATAAAATGGAGGCAGGGAGAACAATGTTGTAAGCCGCTTCAGTCGCCATTTAAATACTTTAATTTCGTAATAATGTAGGTTTGCAGAGCAGAGTAACCACCAACTGCATAGACAGGATTATTTGGAGGTGGGGATAGCGGTTGTACATGAGCATTCAGAGATAGTGGGGGATACAGTGCAGAACAGAGAACTGTTACAGTAGAAAACAGAAAACGTTTCTCCCCCAAATCCGCTTCCTTGCACCCGTTTAGATTTAACACGTTACATTTAGAACTGATTCTCATTGTTTCTTCATGGCAGTACAATTGCATATGGTTTTGTAGACTACTTCTCATTCTTAAGAGAGAGAGCCAGTTTGGTGTAGTGGTTAAGTGTGTGGACTCTTATCTGGGAGAACCGGGTTTGATTTCCCACTCCTCCAGTTGCACCTGCTGGAATGGCCTTGGGTCAGCCATAGCTCTGGCAGAGGTTGTCCTTGAAAGGGCAGCTGCTGTGAGAGCCCTCTCCAGCCCCACCCACCTCACAGGGTGTTTGTTGTGGGGGAGGAAGGTAAAGGAGATTGTGAGCCGCTCTGAGACTCTTCGGAGTGGAGGGCGGGATTTAAATCCAATATCATCTTCTTCTTCTTCTTCTTCATCTGACTCGTATTTGCATAATACACACTCCATCTCTTCTCAAATTTTGTAACTGATTGTTTCTCAAATAAATAGCTAGTTTCGCCATCACAGCATATCCAGCAAGTTTATTTCCCCATTACTCTATGTGTCGACAGACATCTGCTTGCCACTTCACTGCATAAATAATTCTAGCTGCTTTCACCATGTATTTAAATATCTTTTCCAAAAATGCGGCAAATTGTTAGGCAATAGACCTAAACTTCTTGGCTTCCATTCTGCATTTCTCTCTGTATTTCTTTCCAATGTCTTTTTGCTTTTTTTACACATCCACCACATATGGAAGAAAGTTCTGCCTATACCGTGATACTTCCGACATTTTCTTTTGTAGTTTTTATTTGCTTTCTCAATTTCCTTTGGAGTTATATACCAGGGGTGGCCAACGGTAGCTCTCCAGATGTTTTTTGCCTCCAACTCTCATCAGCCCCAGCCAGCATGGCCAATGGCTGGGGCTGATGGGAGTTGTAGGCAAAAAACATCTGGAGAGCTACCGTTGGCCACCCGCTATATACCACCTAAAAAAAACATTTTGTAACCATTTTCTCTGAACGCCTGACTGGCTGCGAAGCTGATATCTTTTCCCCATAGCCGTTTCCATTGATGCATGGATATCCATTTCAAGTTCTAAGAGACTGTATTCCAAAAAGTGTAAGCAGACGGTGTGGATGAAGAGGACTACAAAGCTTTTTAAGCTGGTTGTCAGCTTGTTTGTTTTTCTCCTTCCAAGGCCAGCAAAGACCAGGGGGGGGGGGGGGGAGAACTTACAGAGGCAAAGAATTTTAAAATCAATAACACCAAAGAATAATAAAAAAATGAGAAAGCCAGGCAGCCTTTGTGTAACAGTAACCCCATTCTAGTGGCATATCTGATTCAGATATGACTGTGCCGCGCTCATCTATCCGTGAACACCGAGAGATTACAGGGAAAAAACACTCTAAAGATTTAATTAAAATCTGTTCTTTCGCATTTAATACTGCCTAATGCTTTTAATTAATCTGAATACCCTTAATTATGCCTGTAATTTTTAACCATGTGTAAATAGCTAATTAAAGTATTAGACCCCCCTCCTCAGACGGGGGCGGAATGAAACATCTAAAAATGCGCGCAGCTGATTAAAAAGGATTACACAAAAGGTCTGAGGTACGGGTGGTTATCGGAGTCTTGCAGGGTGCTTTTCAGCCAGGCTACAGAAGGGCAAGGAAAGAGAGGAAGGGAGGGGTCTGATGCCAGGTATCCTTTTTAAAGTTTGTGTCTGCGGTGACAGGAAAATGAGACCTACATAAGAATGCATTTCCCCCCCCTCTCTCTCTCTCTCTCTCATTTTTCCCTTAAAGAAGAAGAAGAAATTGGATTTATATCCCACCCTCCACTCTGAATCTCAGAGTCTCAGAGCAGTTCACAATCTCCTTTATCCTCCTCCCCCACAACAGACACTCTGTGAGGTAGGTGGGGCTGAGAGAGCTCTCCCATAAGTTGCCCTTTCGAGGACAACTCTGCCAGAGCTCTGGCTGACCCAAGGCCATTCCAGCAGGTGCAAGTGGAGGAGTGCGGAATCAAACCCAGTTCTCTCAGATAAGAGTCTGCACACTTAACCACTACAACCAAAAGAGCAGCAGCCCGGAAACTGCTTTTAGGATTGCCAAGTCCAATTCAAGAAATATCTGGGGACACTGGGGTGAAGCCAGGAGACTTTGGGGGTAGAGCCAGGAGATGTTGGGGTGGAGCCAGACTGTTGGGGTGGAGCCAGACTGTGACAAGTATAATTGAATACCAAAGGGAGTTCTGGCCATCACATTTAAAGGGACTGCACACCTTTTTAATGCCTTCCCTGCATTTGGAAATAATTAAGGATAGGGGCACCTTCTTTGGGGGCTCATAGAATTGGACCCCTGGTCCAATCTTTTTGAGACTTGGAGGGTGTTTTGATGAGGGGTACTGGATGCTATGCTGAAGATTTGGTGCTTTTACCTTAAAAAAACAGCCCCCCCCCCGAGCCCCAGATACCCATGGATCAATTCTCCATCCGTCTCCATAGGGGATAATGGAGTGCACGGCAGACATTTCCCTCTCCTTCCCCCCCACCGCTTTCTTATTACCCTGAAGTGGGGGGAGGGCCTCCAAACTGGGGGATCCCCTGCTCCCGCCTGGGGATTGGCAATCCTATGCTTTATTGAGCAGAAACCCGGGGAACAATATTATGCTTCATAAACATGAAGCTGCCTTTTATACCCAGTCAGGCTCCTTGAGAATGTTGGGCAACTGAGAGGGAGCTCCAGTGTGGTGTAATAGTAAGAAGTTTTGGACTAGTAGCTGGGGAACCCAGGTTCAAATCCCCACTTGGGCCATGAAAATTCACTATTGGACTAGAAGTGTTGGACTAGTATCTGGGAAACCCAGGTTTAAATCCCACTTGGGCCAGTCACACACATACTCTCTTAGTGGGTCACACACTCTCAACCAAGCCTACCTCACAAGGTTGGTGTGAGGATAAAATAAGGTTGCTAATCCCCAATTAGGGGTGGCGAATTCTGTGGTATGGAGGCCCGCCCTCCCTCCAGAATTGTCAGAAAGCTCGGGGGTTGAATGTCCTCTGGGCACACCATTATACCCTATGAAGACTGGTCTCCATAGGGGTATAATGGAGAATCAATCCATGGGTATCTGGGGCTTGGGGCCTGTTTTTTGAGGCAGAGGCACTAAATTTTCAGCATAGTATCCGGTGCCTTCCCTCAACCCCCCCCCCCCTCCAAGTTTCAAAAAGATTGGACCAGGGGGTCCAATTCTATGAGCCTCAAAAGAATGTGCCCTCAGCCTCCATTATTTCCAATGAAGGGAAGAAGAAGAAGACTGCAGATTTATGATGACCAGAATTCCCACTGGAGTTCAATCATGCTTATCACAACCTTGCTCCTGGTCCTCCCCTAAGGTCCCCAGATATTTCCTGAGTTGGATCTGGGAACCCTAGGATAAAATGGAGAAGAGACTTACGTAAGGTGCTTTGGACCACCATTAGGGGAGAAAAGCAGGGTATAAATGAATTAAATACATAAACTGATGTTCCCTAGAGTTCCCACCCTCCACATCAGTTCTCCTGGAGAAAATGGCTGCTTTGGAGAGTGGGCTCTCTGGCATTGTACCTCACTGAGGTTCCTCGTGTCCCCAAATCCCATCCTCCACAAGCTTCACCATCCCCCCCTCCCTGGGGTGGGATGATCCTGTGTTCCCAAGTGTTCCAGTTAGACTTGGGAGCATGATGTGGGGCTTCTGTCTTCCCTCCAATACTGTTTACCCAAGGTAAAAGAGCTATGATGGGCTGGGGGTGGCAGGGCCGGTGCATGGGAGTCGGCAAACTAGGCGGTTGCCTAGGGTGCCAGCTCCCAGCAGGGAGCCTCTGACTGGGCTCCGAGGAGTCAGAGGGCTCCCCCAGCCCCTCAGATCCCAGAAAGAACAGCGCTTCCCGGCGCCCCCCAAACTCGGAGAGTGCCATGAAAGGGAAGTGCCACATGTCTCGGCGCTGAGGGGTTGGAGGAGCTCCCCGGCCCCTCTGAGTGGTGGCTGGGCTCAAACTCAGAGCACCTGGGCGAGCAGGCTGGGCAGCTGCCTGCTCCGTTCCTCCCCTTCGTCGCTGGCCTGCGTCTGCCCTGCCACTGCCGGCGTCTCTGATGCTGGCCAAGGGCTTCGTGGTGCCTCCTCCTCCATGCCGCCCAAGCGGTGGAGATGCATTTCTTCTTCAGCAAAGAAGACACCAAGGTAGTCAGGTCGGTAGCGGCTCGGCTTGGAGGGCTCAAGGGGCGGACAGAGTAGCCTGGAACCTGCCAGAGACCCCCAACTGCCCGGCGTGATGACATCACCGGTGCGCACACACTAACTTGTTCTGGGAAGGGGGCGCACAATGTGCACTGACTGCACCATGTGAAGCCCTGTGTTGTGGCAAACAGAGCTGGGAAACCTGCCCCTAATTCATGTCAGAGGTAACCTCTAGTTTGAGAGAGAGAGACAGATTTCTCACAGACACATTTTAATCCGTGGCTCCCTCCAGTTCCCCTCATGGCTTCCTAATCCTTAAAAAACAGCATCACAAAGCTGCGAGGGAAACTGGAGGGAGCTGTGGAGAACCGGGTTCGATTCCCCACTCCTCCAAATGAAGCCAAAGGAGAGTTTCAAAACTCTCTTAGCCCCATCTTTCTCACAAGGTGACAACTGTGGACGGGGAAAGGGAAGACAATTGTAAATCGCTTTGAGAATCCTTAGGGCAGGGGAAAGTGGGTATGCGAACCAACTCTTCCTCTTCCCCTAAATCAAAAGATCTGGATCCTTTAATGGCTTTCAGTACATAGAATCATAGAATCACAGCGAGGGAAGAGGTCATGGAGGCCTACTAGCCCAACCCCCTGCTCAGTGCAGCATCATACTAGAGCATCCCTGACAAGTGTTTGCCCAGCTGCTGCTTAAAGACTGCCAGTGAGGGGGAGCTCACCACCCCCCTCGGCAGCTGATGCCACTGTTGAACAACTCTGACTGCAAGAAAGGTTTTCCTAATATCCAGCTGGTACCTTCCTGCCCTTAATTAGACCCATTCTTGCAAGTCCTCTCCTCTGCTGCCAGCAGGAACAGCTCCCTGCCCTCCTCTAAGTACTGACGCCCCTGGCCTTCAAATACTTAAAGTGAGCAATCATGTCTCCCCTCAACCTCCTCTTCACCAGACTGAACATCCCCAAGTCCCTCAGTCTTTCCTACTAGAGCTTGGTCTGCATGCCCCTGATCATTCATCTGGCGTTATATTGTGATTCTAACACAGAGTGACTCTCCAAGAGTCAAGGGGGGGCGGGGAGCCTTTCTTTCTTACTTGTAGTCCTTTGACTTAATATTTTGGGGTTGAACCTGGAACGAACTGCATGACTTCAATGTTCATGTAACTTTATCTTTTCAACTGGACCATTTTGTTAAATATGCTTTGTCCTTTAAGAGCCATTCTGGTTTAGTGGTTAACTGCGCGGATCTAGGAGAACCGGGTGTGATTCCCCACTCCTCCACTTGCAGCTGCCGGAATGGCCTTGGGTTGGCCATAGCTCTTGTAGGAGTTGTCCTTGAAAGGGCAGCTGCTGTAAGAGTTCTCTCATAAGAACATAAGAGAAGCCATGTTGGATCAGGCCAATGGCCCATCCAGTCCAACACTCTGTGTCACATAAGAACATAAGAGAAGCCGTGTTGGATCAGGCCAGTGGCCCCTCCAGTCCAGCACTCTGTGTCACATAAGAACACAAGAGAAGCCATGTTGGATCAGGCCAGTGGCCCCTCCAGTCCAACACTCTGTGGCACATAAGAACATAAGAGAAGCCATGTTGGATCAGGCCAGTGGCCCATCCAGTCCAACACTCTGTGTCACATAAGAACATAAGAGAAGCCATGTTGGATCAGGCCAATGGCCCATCCAGTCCAACACTCTGTGTCACACAGTGGCCAAATATATATATACATATATATACAAGCATCGAGGCACTGCTGTTGAAGACACAGCTGTGCTGGGCAGGGCATATTTCCAGGATGGAAAACCACCGCCTTCCCAAGATTGCCCTGTATGGCGAATTTTCCACCGGCCATCAGAATAGAGGGGCACCAAAGAAGAGGTACAAGGACTCCTTGAAGAAATCCCTTGGTACCTGTTGCATCAACCATCACCAGTGGTCTGACCTAGCCTCAGATCGCAAAGCATGGAGGCACACCATCCACCAGGCTGTCTCTTCCTTTGAGAACGCACGCATAGCTGGTCTTGAGGACAAAAGGAGACTGAGGAAGAATCGCACTGCTACAGCACCAACCCCAAATCAGACTTTTCCCTGCAGCCACTGTGGCCAGACCTGCCTGTCCCGCATTGGTCTTGTCAGCCACCAGCGAGCCTGCAGCAGACGTGGACTACTGCACCTTTCTTAAATCTTCGTTCGCGAAGTCAAGCCAAAAGATATATACACACACACACACTGTGGCTAATAGCCACTGATGGACCTCTGCTCCATATTTGGTAAAGTTTGGTAATCTCAGCCCCACCTACCTCACAGAATGTCTGTTGTGGGTGGGGGGAAAGTAAAGGAGATTGTGACTGCTCTGAGATGCTGAGATTCAGAGTATAGGGTGGGATATAAACCCAATATCATCTTCTTCCTTCCTGTTAAGATCTGTAATTGTCTTTTACGGTTTTATGTTGGATATCTGTTGCAAAAATATTTGTAACCCAAAAAAGCCCTTAGAGTGTCTCATTTAGAAAAAGGGCAGCATAAATTCTAACTGCCAAACAAATCCAGTGTTGGAATCAAACAACTTTAAATAATGTCCATGCTCTTTTCCATTTCTGGGCAACCTTGTTACACATTTCATACAAATAGGGCTTGCAGCGTCTGCCACGCAATAAAATTCAATTGAATTTACACATCTTCTAGTACCCCTTCATCCCTAACCATACAATTGAATAATCTAAATCAATTGATACTAGGTAATAAACTCCCTTGCACAAATTTTCAAAGATCATTACCAACAATTGTAGGATATGAAAATAATGTTCTGCCATGTAATTGCTGAAGTGATATGCTAAGAGACACAGTACTGCAAACAAGGTCTGTGCGGGCAAGATTTTTATTTTATTTTCAGGGTCTCACGTGAGAAAGGAAAGATGCCTATAATACATTTAACCTTTACTTTCTACGGTTATGTGTCCATATTATAAACTGAGCTGAGCCAGCTCTTAAGAAAGCAGCAGCAGTTTATTCAAGAAGAAACAGTCACAAACAGCACAGGCCACTTCACTCCATATATACACTGTGGCTGAGTTAAACACTGTTCCCTTTAGTCGGCTGCAATCCCTCCCATTGGTCTCTCCAGGATCTGACATTTGCATTTCCTAGAAGGAATGCCTCATGTCCCGATTGGCCGGTTCTAAGAGAACGGCCAATCAGAATGCAGGCATCAGGATCCTGGAGACCAATGGAAGCATGCTTCAAGTTCAGGTCTATTAACAGTGAACACTGAACACAACAAATACATAACAGTCCACATTCGGGGGAATGTAGCCTACTGTCAGTAGTAGTAACTGTACCATACTAGTAGTACCCTAGTAGTAACTAGGGTTGCTACTTAAAGACAATGGCAAACTACCAGCTGCTCTTTTGTCTTGAAAAGCAAAGCCACGATGGAGTCACCAGACATTGGTTGCGACTTGACATTTTGAGCATTTTCGCACTGACCTTACTCAGGAGCGATGTCCCTCTTCACTGCACAGCATCTGCGCGGATTTCGCACTAATTGCTCCGCAGAACCCGGAAGAGCTGCAAAGTCCCGTGGCTTTTGCGTCGCAAATGTAAACCGGCCAAAAACCAGTTTACATTTGCGACGCAAAAGCCGCGGGACTTTGCAGCTCTTCCGGGTTCTGCGGAGCAATTAGTGCAAAATCCGCGCAGACGCTGCGCGGTGAAGAGGGACGTCGCTCCCGAGTAAGGTCAGTGCGAAAACACTCAGTATGTTTAAACTGCTGCACCAATCCAACTGTGGACTGAATGCATAGGACTAGATTAAAAATGTGATAGATGGAAGCAAGCTTCCCTATATATATATATCTCTAAAGGTAGGTAAAAGCAGTCCCCCACACAAGCACCGAGTCGTTACCAACACATGGGGTGATATCACATCATGAGTTCCCCATTGCCTTCCCCAGTCATCTACACTTTCCCCCTAGCAAGTTGGGTCCTCATTTTACTGACCTCGGAGGGATGGAAGGCGGCGTCAACCTTGAGCCGGCTACCTGAGCCCAGCTTCCGCCAGGATCGAGCTCAGGTTGTGAGCAGAGCTTGGACTGCAGTACTGCAGCTTTACCACTCTGCGCCACAGGGCTCTCTATGCATATCTCTAGCTGGATATAAAGGAGTGCTGAGAGAGCCTACGTGCCAGCTGCATTTAGGAGAATGAGGAAGTTTAAATTCACTCCCCTTCCCACTAAATATACAGCAAGGGAGGATTACGAGTTTTTAAAAGCCTGCACACTTTTGGAGCTGGTGTTTTAAAAGCTAGCCCCTTTCAACACCTACACTCCAGCATAATGGATCAGTGAATATAGGCTCATGATTCCGAAATACGAGATCAATACTGCTAGGTCTCCATAGTCCCATAGAACTTTGGAGTGCAGCTAAAGCATATTTGGGATGTTTCATTCATTTTGATCTATGTTGTCTAAACAAAATTTTCCCAGGCCGTAGTTCTTCAAAGGGCTCAAGAAAGTGCAGAGTGATGATGGGGTTTTATTACTGAATCAACAAGATCAAACAGCGGTAAAGAATATACAGCAGTCATTTATCCCCCACCCCACCCCACCCCCCCGCAACACTGTAGAGATAACAGATAACGAAAGATATACTCATATACCTCAACAGCAGGGGTCGTGGTGTAGAAAAATAGGTGGCAGAGCGCATTAGCATAACTCATTAGCATATGCCACCACCACCCCAGTCAAAAGCAACCCCATTCAGGAAAAGAGACCCCTGGGCGAATGAGACTTGCTCGGGCTGGCTAGAGATCCAGCCAGCCCAAGCAAACCTCTATTGTCTGGGGCTCTCCTGGGCTGCCCCCCTCAGTCAAAAGGCCAGCAAGCCACCGCTCAAAGTCACATAAGAAGTGGAGAAAGGGTGGTGCGAGCTTCTCCAGGGGTTAATGAGGGCTGCTGGGGTTATGGCAAAGCCCCTGGTGGCTGGCTGGCTGCCCGCTCTCCTAATCCAAGGATTGTTATGCAGCTGCACCTACTATTCCATGAACAAGGTAAGTGGGGAGGAAGAGGGGGAACTGTCAGAAAGGTTCAGGAGCTGCGCTCCTGTGAGCTCCTGCTGAATCTGAGGCCTGCTCAACAGTAGTAGTGTATGTGCATTTTTGCTTGTATAAATTCATGCTTTTCAGAAACAATTGCCTATGTCTTTATTTTGAAGCATTAGAATGAACCAAAGAGCATACAAACATTTTTTAAAAAATCCCTGGGGAAATGATTGCTTTATAACATGCAAGTAAGTCTGTATTTTGCTGAAAACTGACTCTTCATATATCAAAGGCTTCAGAAATGCTGTGTTCAACAAAGAAATCTCTTTCCCAGATTCCACCCCCCCCCCCCTTAAAATTAAAATGCAGTTTAGAAAATAATTTGAGGCTCATTTCACATATTATCCATGCAGGGTGTCATAACAGTGCAAAGGAACAGGCGTGAACTCTGATTCAAATCCCAATATTTTCTCTAAGGTTGGTCAGGGCACTTTTGCTAAGACTAAAAAGACTTGTGGTTTCTCTGGGCGCTGATTTGCACAGTACTTTTTTAACCTGGTGAGGTTGTGAGTTTGCTATTCAGTCCACGTTGGAAGAAGTGGCTGATGATTATGTGTTTCGTTGCTCCGCCAAGTTGTGGCTCACCGTACTTTTAAAAAGCAACCGCGAACACATTTTTGTGGCAATCTCCTAAGCATGTAAGTAAATTTGCGATCTGGCTACTAATTGAGAACTGATCTGCACGGTCCTAAAAACATGAAGCCTGGCGTTTTCCTTGGCATGTGCCGAATGATCCAGGCACGATACAGTCTTGTATCACCGCAAGGTGATGAATCCATCTGTGTGTGTGTGTGTGTGTTTTAATGGTTTCTTGTCATTATGGATGCGAAATCAACAACTGGTGAAATTCACTTTCAACCACAGGGAAGTCAATTTTTAAAAGCTTTATATAGCATTTCATCTGAACATGCAGTTTTTGAGCTTTCAAAAAATGTAAAGTTCAGGATTAATCCAAAATTCCTCTCCAGTGTTCTTCCTGGATTTTAGAAAAGAGCCAGAGCCCAGGAGCACCTTAAAAACTAACAAATTTGTCGCAGGCGATGAGCTTTGGAGGGTCGCTGCTCACTTTTTCAGATATCTCACGAAAGTTCATCCCCTGCCTCAAATTTTGTCTTGAAGGTGCTGCTGGACTTTTGCTCTTTTGTACTGCTACAGACACACTAACATGCCAGGCTTTTTCTGTAGCAGGAGCTCCTTTGCATATTAGGCCACACACCCCTGATATAGCCAATCCTCCTGGAGCTTCCAGTAGGCCCTGTACAAAGAGGGGCGTGGCCCAATATGCAAATGAGTTCCTGCTACAAAAAAAGAGCCGCTCTAATATGGCTACCCATCTTGATCTATCTTCCTGGATTTTGGTATGTTAGCTCATAATGTTTTACTTGTGAACTGGAGGGAGTATACTGGGTATCTCCCCTGACTTTATTTCCTAATGATGTATGGAACACTGTACTTCTGCAGTTTGCAATAACTACCCATCCTTTTCATTAATATTTCCCTCTCTTATCAATTACTGAAATGCATCTTGCATTGATAAAGCACTACAAAAATTCATTCTTGGTGTAATTATATGTATAGTGCTATCAAGATCCTTTTCATGTGATTCTTTACCATAACAGAGGAATGCATGTCTGTATCAGTAAATGACCGTACAAAAAAAGAATACAGCATACATTGTATCGGGATTTTTTTCTGTAGAAAAAGCCCAGCAGGAACTCATTTGCATATTAGGCCACACCCCTGACACCAAGCCATCCGGAACTGTTCCTGTGCATATAATCACACCTCAGGTATTATTTTTTTTTTTTTGCCACGGTTTGTCAATTAGTACCCTGGCAGGTCAGATGAAAACAAAATGGATTAATTTTCCAGTTCTCAAATGAAGTCTAACAAAAAAAGTTTATAGTTAAACTGAAATTAAGGAGGAGCAAAATTCTAGGGCAATAAAGAAACTAAAGAAATGTGTGCATTTAATTTCTCATTCGGACAGGGTCAGAAGCCTGGGGGTGCTACTGGAGCCGTCCCTAAAGATGGAGGCCCAGATAGCGGCCACTGCCAAGTCCGTGTTTTTTCATCTTAGACGGGCAAGGCAGTTGGCCCCCTTCCTGGACCCCGACGACCTAGCAACAGTGATCCACGCTACGGTCACCTCGAGGTTGGATAACTGCAATGCCCTCTACATGGGGCTGCCCCTGTGCCGGACCCGGAAACTGCAGCTGGTGCAGAATGCCGCGGCCTGGCTGTTATTGGGCCTCCCAAGATGGGGGCAGATTCGGCCGGGTCTTCGGGCTCTGCACTGGCTCCCAATAACATACCGGGTCCGGTACAAGGTGCTGGTTATTACCTTTAAAGCCCTATATGGCCTGGGACCTGCCTACCTGAGGGACCGTCTCTCCCCACATGTTCCCCAGAGAGTACTGAGGTCTGGGACCCAAAATCTTCTCAACATCCCCGGGCCCAAGGAAGTGCGTCTCAAGACAACGAGAGACAGGGCCTTCTCTACAACAGCCCCTATGTGGTGGAACCAGCTACCGGAAGAGGTGAGGGCTCTGCGGGATCTTACCCAGTTCCGCAGGGCCTGTAAGACGACCCTCTTCCGGTTAGCCTACCCCTGACTGGATAAATGTAGCTTTCTAGATTTCTGTGATAACTCTATAGTTAATACTAATTTTAAGGTTTTAGGTTTTTAAATGCTTGATTTTAAATGTAACTAATTTATTCCAATTTTATTGTTTTGTTGTCTGTTGTAAGCCGCCCTGAGCCACTCGTGAGAAGGGCGGGATATAAATCCCGGAATAAATAAATAAATAAATTGTGGGGATACAAATATGAATATCTGAAGAAGTGTGCATACAAACAAAAATCTTATCTCTTGAATACAACTTTGTTGATCTGAAACACTGCTGATTCTTTGAACTTAGGCAGATCATGAGGAGAGCAGGATGATTTGTATTAGTGCTTAGTTCTTACAGCCCGTTGTTTACACGCCCAGGGAATGCTATTTACCGCTTCGGGATCAGGCAACTATTTTTCTCCAGGCCAGTGATCCTGGATGGGGTTTTTTTTGTTTGTTTGTTTTTTTTGGGGGGGGAGGGGGTTGCTATATTCTGGGTGTGGAGCAGGTGTCATTGGGGATATGGGGGGAGGTATTTGTGAGTTTCCTGCATTTTGCAGGGATGACCCTGGAGGTTCCTTCCAACTCTATGATTCTAAGGGGCCACTGGACTCAAAGTGTGTTTGCTGCTTCACGCTAACACAACTACCCATCTGAATCTACAGGAGGATAAGGTAGAGTTGAGTCCAGGAACACCTTAAAGACCCACAAGAGTTTCAGAGTATATAAGATCTTGAGAGTCAAAACTCCCTTCATCAGACACACTGTGTCTGAGTGCTACTGGACTTAAATCTAACTCTTCTTTGCAGATCAACATGGCTACCCTTTGAAACTATCTTCATGGAAGAATAACAAAGAGATGCAGCTCCTGGTAACTTTTCTCCATCAAAACTCAGGGTGCAAACTTAGTCTAAGGCCTATTATGCATGGGTGTTTTCCCTTGTTTTCACTGTTGCATGTCAACCGGGTTTTCTTTGTTGTCCTGTAATGATTTCCCTCCCTTTAGCACTCAGTTCACTTTTTGGTCCATTTTTTCGGGTTTTCTGAAGGACCTTTTGTGCTGATTTCCCCTTGTTTCAATTACAAGCTGAAGATAATTCAAATGCGTACAGATTCCCTCAGATTTCCCCCCACATCCTTTTACTGCCCCTCAAAGGTCACTCCCCCTCACACATCAAGGATGTTCTGTCCACTCTGCACCTTCCGCCATCCTTCCCCCTTCATCTGTGTATAAAGCTGCCAACCCCCTGATCCAGGCAGGGAATCTCCCGCCCGGGAGGTTCTCAACCCACCAGCCCACATTGGGCCAGTGGATGGAACCTCCCCCTACGTCGCTGGCATGATGACGTCACCCAGAAGTGATGTCATCAAAATGGCGGCACCTGTGTGGGGCCGCTCTAGGTGTTTCTGAGAAAACTCTATGGTTTTCCTGGATGCTCTAACCATTTGGGAGGTAAAGCTCTATGGTACAATAGGTATGCTGGAGCATTAGTGAAAATTAGTACAGCTGTGCTGGAGCATTAGTGAAAATAGCCGCCTTTTTCAGTTTAGTGACACAAGATTAAAGAAGTATATTCAGACACACAACTTATGTATAATTTTTTTAATTATTTCTGA
Source organism: Heteronotia binoei (assembly GCF_032191835.1). Taxonomy (NCBI): domain Eukaryota; kingdom Metazoa; phylum Chordata; class Lepidosauria; order Squamata; family Gekkonidae; genus Heteronotia; species Heteronotia binoei. The sequence continues at coordinate 16,039,856 of NC_083233.1, forward strand.
TCTTCAGTCATAATAAACTATAGATTGATGGATTGAAAAAGCTTACCAGAGCTTCTGCCTGAGGACTCCTCCCACACAAATTGCAGCCCTGGGAAAAGCAGAGGTGCATGGGCACACACACACTGCCAAGGATCACAGATTGCAATACCAGTGTCAGGGGGTTCTACCATGCATCCTCTACACTCAAGTTTCCCCATCTTATGAGATCATGTGACTCTTTCCCAGTTTTCACAGCTGATAACACAGAAGAGAATCCCCTGGTGCTTGGCGATATGATAAGCAGGGCTTCCCAGTTGCTTCTCAGTTTCAAAAGCAGTCTGGTCGGTTTCAAGTTTGGGTTTTCCCTCCCTTTGCCTGAGTTCCTTACCGTTCCAGTTCATTCAATGAACTAACACTAAAAACCAGGCAAAAAACCTGAAATAGGAGAATTTAAATGGAAGGTGCTTGGTGGATGCTACTGTGCAGTTGTGATAGGGCAGTTGTGTAATGGGGGTGGGGTTGTGTGTGTGTGTATGAGAGAGAGAGAGAGAATTTGTGTGTGTACCTGGAACTCATGGCAATATCTGGTGACTGACCCCTACTGGGGGCACAGAGGATATTCAGAGATGTGGCTGGATAAAGCCTGCCCCTACCTCCAGGTTCTGGTATTCTAAGAAGTTCTCCCATCCAAGTACTTGCCAGAGTCAACCCTGCTTAGCTTCTGAGATCTGATGAGATCAGGCTTGCCTGGGCTATCCAGGTCAGGGCTGGCAATTGCATTTTTATTATTTTTTTTTTAAAAAACAACAATTTTGCACACCACGTCCCATACATCACAAGTGACGTTCCACCCCCAGTTTTAAAAAGTGTGTTTTCTTGATTGTAGCTGCAGAATAAATAATCAGAGGAAAAAGATGTGTGTAAAGTGGGCATAGAATCCAAAGTCAAGATTAAAGTCTCAATGCTCTGTAAATCTGCAGTAAAATATGCAATAAAATGTTGCAAAATATGAGGGCGCAATGGGCCTAACTTAGGACACAGGCGAGAGGGGGGGGAGAGAAATTTTTGATATATATTTTTATTTTGCAATTTTTATAATTTAATGTTCAAATCTCTTCATATACATTAAGCTATTCTGTAAGTACTGATAATTAGTTTCCTCTTCCGCATGTACTTTACAGGTGATTGCATTCATTTTACAAAATCCCTCCAGACTCTGGAAAATCTTAGAGGAAAAGTTCAATTTCCTTTGTATTCATTGACATTTTGATTTAATTAACTGAAATGATAATATCTCCCCAAAGAGTGGGCAATTATAATTGGTGTAGATTTGTGTTGGATTTTTTCCCCCCCTAACCAAAGTCTTATGCCACATTCAGATCCTTAAGGCTCCTTCCTAACATTTATTTACCATAGGAATGTTCTTTTACAAACTGAACTTCTAGTGTAAACACTTCCTGTTTATAGAACTTTTGTAAAGGAAACCTATAGCAATCCTAGTTAAGGAATGGCTCTTTGCTATCAGAATTTCCTGCGGTAGCCCCCTGCATCACTTAAAAAATAGATCCTGAGAGTTTAGGGGGCAGAGACTGTTGAATAATGCAGGATGTATGAAAAGTAGTGGGTCAGACGCTATAGTGATTCCAACATAGCTCTTTTATTAGTGAAAACTCAACTGAAAACATAGTCAGCTAGTCACAACTATATACATGGAAACTCCACCCAAAATGCACCTCCAGCAATAAACAACCCAATAGAAAAACAGAATCCTCATTTGCATGGGCTTCATTCAAATGGATATTACCTAATTGGCTGGCTCAGCAAGGGCGGCCAATCTGAGTGCAGCTGCAAGGAGCCTCTCAAACAATGGGCCTCATTCAAATGAATATTGCCTGATTGGCTGGCTCAGCAAGGGCAGCCAATCTGTGTGTAGCTGCAAGGAGCCTCTCAAACAGTGGGCCTCATTCAAATGGATATTACCTGATTGGCTGGCTCAGCAAGGGCGGCCAATCTGAGTGCAGCTGCAAGGAGCCTCTAAAAACGATGGGCCTCATTCAAATTGATATTGCCTGATCGGCTGGCTCAGCAAGGGCAGCCAATCTGAGTGCAGCTGCAAGGAGCCTCTCAAACAATGGGCCTCATTCAAATTGATATTACCTGATTGGCTGACTCAGCAAGGGCAGCCAATCTGAGTGTAGCAGCAAGGAGCCTCGCCAACAAAGGGTCTTCATTTGATGCTCCCAGTACATTACAATGTAGCATGGGGGTCTGTTCTGAGCAGAGGAAACCAGTAGGAATCACTCTCCCCTGCATGACCAAAAGTACCTTCCAGTTGTAGAAGCACTGATACAGTCCATAGCTATTTGATAAAACTACTGATGATTGGAATTACGGTGGAAATCCTGGAAAGATTAATACAAAGAACCCTCTCCTCATATAATAATAATCCCCATTTGTAAGGATCTCCAGAGGGTTTAAAAGAAATCTGTTTCTCTAGACAGAAAGACAAAACAGTACAGGGAACAGGAACTCTCTGAGTGTCTTCCATGTCCTTCACCTTTATGTGAGCACAAAAAATGGTGAGATCTGTTGGCCAGACCTCCTAAAGGTTCTTTGCCCTGCCTCTATGCACATCAATGGGTGACATCGGATGTGCTTTTTGGCATGTTATAGCCACCCCCACTCCCAGATTTAATGTACACAATCACACACACTCACATCTGCCTCCTGCAGTCTGCCTGTCCTTACCTCATCATAGGAAGAGCTGGGAACAGAATAAAAAGCCATCGGGAACTTCCTGGTAGCAAACTCCTTGCTGCATTCCATGGTATGTTTCCAGCCAGCTGAATGCATGCGTAGAAGCTGTGTGAATGCTCTTCTGGCTTGTATGCATCTGGCCTGAGCCTGTCAGGGGAGGGTGGGATATAAATATAATAAAATAAAATGCCTGCCTTGGCAGCCCAGCATGCACCATCTGATGCTTCAAACTGCACCGGCTTTTTCAAAGCTGGGAGACCACTGCAGTAACTTCCTAGTGTTATCCCACCCAGTGTATGTGCACCAAGAAGTAAGAAGTAAGCTCTTGTCCCTTTGGGAATCCATGTTCTTGTGTATTCTGGGCTAGCATCAGGGTGTTGAACATGTGGCCCAGGGGCTAAATCAGGCCCCTGGAGGGCTCCTATCAGGCCCCCAGGCAACTGGCTGTCGTCTGTTTCCCTCCCCCTCTCTCTTGCTCCCTTTTGCATATCAGCTTGCTTTGCCAGGCTTGCTCAATTGCACAGGAGCTGTAGAGCAAAACCTCTATTATCTCCATTGGCTGAGGCTTCTCCCTTGGGGAGGAAGGGGGGAAGGCAGAGCTTGCTTTACCAGACAATCTCAATCGCACAGAAGAGCTACTGAGCCAACCCTCTCTTCCTTCTATTGGCTGAGGTTTCTCCCCCTTCTGGTCCCCTGGGAAAGAAAGGAAATAGCTGGAGCTTCCTTTGCCCTGTTCCCTGGATCCCATGGGAGAAATATAAAGAAAACACCAATGAGCGCTAATAGTCTAAGCATGTTTTAAGTTTTTTTTAAACAATCTTCAATTCCATTTGTCTGTGTCCTTTATTAAGTTTATATCTCTGCTACCTAATCTTAAATAGGAACACGCCCAGCCCGACATGGCCCAGTCCCACAAGGTCTCATTTATGTCAGATCCGGCCTTCATAACAAATGAGTTTGACACCCTTGATCTATTGCATTGCCAAGGGTTATCTTCTGAGACCCTGTTTTGGGTGCCTCTACTTTCTGAGGTTAAGAAGGTGGCAAACCGAGAGAGGGCCTTTTTAGTTCATGGTGAGAAGACTATGGAAGATTATCTGCCACCTATCACTGCCTTCCGGCAGCAAGTGAAGACTTTTTTTGTTTGTTTCATTTGACATTCCATCAATAATTTCTCCTCCCTGTTCTTTGTTTTTTAGTTGACGCTTCTCTGTTTTTTTATATACATAGTTCTGGCTTCTAAACTCGTTTTTATGTTGTATTTTTTATACTGCTCTGTTTTTGTTGTTAGCTACCCGGAGGGGGTCCTGATTGGGGACAGGTGGAATAGAAAGCTTAGGGATCCTATTCTGCTGCAGACAGTTGCAGTGGTGTAAATTGGGGCAGGTAAAGAAAAAAGAGTAGAAACTAGTGTCAAAGTCATGTGCTCAAGAGAAAAGAGAGTGGCTCATTAGGCAACGTATTTAAGCCCAAAGAGCATAAGATAGGGTTGCCAAGTCCAATTCAAGAAATATCTGGGGACTTTGGGGGTGGAGCCAGGAGACATTGGGGGCGGAGCCAAGAGCATGGGTGTGACAAGCAGAATTGAACTCCAAGGAAGTTCTGGCCATCACATTTAAAGGGACAGCACACCTTTTAAAATGCCTTCCTTCCATAGAAAATAATGAAGGATAGGGGCACCTTCTTTTGGGGCTCGTAGAATTGGACCCCCTGGTCCAATACTTTTGAAACTTGGGGGGGGGGGGGTATTTTGGGAAGAGGCACTAGATGCTATGCTGAAAATTTGGCACCTCTACCTCAAAAAACACACACCCCCCCCAGAGCCCCCGATACCCGCGGACCAATTCCCCATCATTCCTTATGGGAATTGTTCATGGAGGTGCATAATGGCTGTGGGGGTGGGGCTTCCCCCGCCGGCCAGCTGGCTGGGGGAGGGGGGAAGCCTGTAAAACCGGGGGATCCCCCGCTGGGACCTGGGGATTGGGAAGCCTAGCATAAGAAGAGAATATACATGACATTGTCATACACAAATGGCAACCTATAGAGTTTTTTTGTAATAAAACAAGTCCAGAGTTGTCTTGAATGGTGGAGGGGCTTTACAGGGTGCTGTTGAAGGCTGGAAAAGAAGTTTGAAAGCTGTTCTTCATGGGGGGGGGGGGGAGTGTAGCGTTGGGTTGGGTTTAGAGTGGTTGGACTGGTCAGGCAACCGTCCTTACCTTCACTTAGCAGAGTGCTCCTTCTGAGCTTCAGCGCAGCAGCATAGAGTTCTTTTCCAAATAATAGAGCATCCCCTGCATGATGTGCCCAGTGTGATGACATCACTTCCAGATGATGGCACCATGACATGCACACTTTTTACATGCACAGAAGACTCCAGGAATGGGGACTGGAGTCCTCCACTCCCAGGAAGCTGAGACCTGACAATTTTTGATAGATTGATTGATTGATAGAGAGAGAGAGAGAGACAGACAGACAGACAGACAGACACGGTCAAGAAGAGCTGGACCTTATTTGTCCCTCATTTTGACCTCTGCATACTCTGTTACTTCCGACATTTTGATACCACAACATGTTCTGACATCTGCATTAGAACAAAGTGGGTTTTTGCTAGTCCTAAAATGGCACGGATCTCACCTCTCCCAGCGCATGCTTTGCTGCAGTGCCAGAAAATGCCAGCAGCACATGATGAACGTCTGCCTGGGAGCACTTTTTTGGGAAGCTTCTGGTGCAATTTTGAAAACAGCTGAAGCATTGGAAGAAATTGTGCTTATTTTAAGCAATCAGCTCCGAGTATAATGAGACAGCAACAGGAAGTGTGTTGCGATGAACAAATAAAAAGAAGACAAATGTTTGTCGCTGTTGATCAGCAGGGCATGCAGCTGCAACCTTCTAAGGGGGGGGGGAGGGAAGAATTGTCAGCTCTTGGTTTATCCGTCTAGGGCTGGCTATATCCAGCTCAGGCACTCTCTTTAGGATGTGGAAGGTGACTCTTTGGGGGAGTTAAACGTAGGACAAAGAGGCATCGAAAACTTGGATTTCAGTTATTTGCACGCGATTTGGGGAGTCTGTAAGGAGAGTTTTGCTTTGGCCCTTTTGGCTAATAGCATACCATTCCAATTTAGCTCTTAGTCAAAAGCAATTCCTGCATGTGCCTCAGTTGAAGTCATGGAGGCCTAAATGCAACACTGGAAGAAAGATATGTAGTAGTAGTCAGGGCTTTTTTTGTAGCAGGAACTGCTTTGCACATTAGGCCACACACCCCCGATGTAGCCAATCCTGCAAGAGCTGACAGAGCTCTTATTATAGGGCTTACTGTAAGCTCTTGGAGGACTGGCTACATCAGGTGTGTGTGACCTAATATTCAAATGAGTTCCTGTTACAAAAAAGCTGTGGTGGGGGTAGTACTAGTAGTGGTGATGATTAGGGCTGCCAAACCCCCAGACCGGGCGGGAGTTCTGCCGCCCTGGAGGCTCCCAACCTGCTGGCCCACATTGTGCCAGTGGGGGGAACCTCCCCCGATGTTGCCGGCATGATGATGTCATTGCACTGGTGACGCCGTGCGCCATCCACTCTAGCCGTTTCCAGTGAAATTCTATGGTTTCCTCAGACACTCTAGCGATTTTTGGGGGGGACCCTATGGTAGGCTGCGGGGGACTTGGGAACCCTGGTGGCGGCGGCGGCAGTAGTAGTAGTAGTAGTAGTTGTTGTTAGTAGTTGTTGTTAGTTCTTGTTGTTGTTAGAAAGGTAAGAAGCAATGATGCCCAGTCTCTGCTGGTTCAACTCTTGGCCTGCTTGCAAGTTGCAAGGAGCGTTTGACACACTGTCCATATGTTCTGAAAACATTGAAGAGAATTTGATTACTTAAAAAAAAAAAAGCCTATTCATGCATAAGGACTCCCTTGTCACAACTGCTGCTCTATCCCTTCCCTCCAGGCCATTGCCTGGAAGAGTTAAAAGACTTAATAAAACAAATTTGCACGTGTGCGTTCTCAGAACATTATTTCATTTATCTCAGTAACATCAACTCTAGCTGGTGGTTGCTCTTTGAGGTCTTGGACGGGGGGGGGGGGGAAATTTGCTGCTAGAAATCCTTTAAACCGGACATACCTGGAATGCAAGGCTTTTTTTGTAGAAAAAGCCCCACAGGAACTCCTTTGCATATTAGGCCACACCCCTGACACCAAATCAGCCAGAATGGCGTTCCTGTGAGTTCCCTAAAAAAAAAGACCCAACCCCCCCCCCCAAAAAAAACCCTAAAAAAAAAAACCCTGGAAATGACAATTGAACCTGGGACTTCCAGATTTTTGCTTCATTCCTTCAGGCACTATGTTTGTTACGCCGACTGCATTTGTTCCAATTTTGGTGAATATTTCAATATTAAATGTTTTGTGACTGGGAGTTTTAAGGAGAAATGTTGAGGGGCAAATGCATTCTGGTTCTAGAATAGCAGCTTTGAGAATTTTTTTTGTTAAAAAAAACCTTCAGAATTTTAATTGGGTGGATTTCTATACTTTTAAAAAATGAATGAGAATCCAAATTGCTTTTAATTTTTGTTGCGTTTTGTATGGCACAATTCAGTCTTCAGCTTTGATGAGCTACTATGAAGTCCCAGTATGTGTATGGAAATTTGGAATTAATTTGCAAAAAACTCAATTACAGTTCCATTGCAATTTCTCCCATTTTGGCACAATGGCATTATTCATATTTATCATTCTGAGGATTAAAATGGTTTGGGACTCATCTGAATAATGATGGTGGTAGGATAAACATTTAAGGAAGGTGCCCGTCAAGTTACTATTTAGGAATTCCTAATTCCTTTCAAACGTGTAAGTCTCAAAAAAGAATGAGACATCTGTGTACAGCCGCTCCGTTGAAGCTATTATTCTATATATAGGCGCCATACCATGAAGGAGGAATTGTTGGAAAAAAATTCTTCCTAATGAAACTGAAGCAGTGTCTAACAGAACAATGTGTGAGCTGTGAGTCAGAGCTTGCCAGCTGTGGATTTTTATACAAGAAGGTCGAAAATGTAATATAATGGGAGAGGGGAATAGCCATTCTCTTATTAAAGATCAACCACAAAGGGAAATGCAACTCTCTTCTATATTAGGTCTTCAATTTCTGTCATTCTGTGGCAGCGTTCAATCCTTTCTCCTTTCATTTTTTTTTCCCAGTGAGAAGTATTTTGAAACTATATCTGACAAAATGTGACCTATTTTCCTGTACCGATAATCAAAACATTCCAAGTGCCAGTCATTGCAGCTGATGTTGCATTGTTATCCTAAACAATCAGAAAGTGAAAGGGGCCATATGTTCTTAGTGAGATGTACATTTTTTAGATTAATAGATGTGTGCTGTAAGGGGGTATGGGAGAGATATATTACATATATATAAGAGATGAATAGAGAAGGTAAAATAAGTCAAGATTTATTATAAGCTCTCCAAACATTTATTTCCTTCTTTTTTAAAACAATTCTAAAACTCGGGGGGGTGGGGAGGGAACCAGACATGCTCTGACATTTTCCATGGCAGGTATGCAATCCCATAGTCCTCCAAACTGTAATGTTCAATAGTGTTTCATTAGTATACTCTTCATTGTGCTGATTATTATGCATTATTAATTCAGATCTGTGCCTAGGAGATGTACTGTATGTAATTATTTTTCCTTTCAAAACATAATAGCTTCACACCGCGCCGGTTGCAGCCACAATATTTCATCTCTGAATGTTCCTTCCAACATTCTGGGGCTGTGACAGAAATTTGTATTTGAACAGAAAAGCTGTCAAGAAGGGGCCATGGTGCTATCCATCAGGTTTTTAATCCTGACCATACTTTAATGCCAGCGAGCTTGGCTGTCCAAGACACTAAACAAAGATTGAAATTATGCCGTCTGTTCTTCGACTTCAAAGGCACCGAGTTGGCCTGGAATCCAATGGACCTTTATTACACTCTATTAATTTCTGATTAGGTCTCAGCTATGCTGAATTCGGCGCTGGTGTCACAATGGGTTAGGCATGCAACCCTGACTCCGAGATCAAAAAAATAGAACCCGTCACTTTCCATAATTTTACAGGAGATTCTACCAATGTAAATCCTTTTTCATCCTGTCTCCCTTTTATGTCTTTTAATGAGTTTTTCCACTAGGAGTGCAGAATCTTAATATCACTTCCAGAAACGCTAACTGATATTGTAACTCTTGGCAACTCCATTGGCAATCTAATTATAGCATAATTTACAACTGGTCTATACAAATACCTAGTATCCTGGGTGCACTTGCTTTTAAATAGCTTTATTTTAAGGGGCAGGAAGCAGGTATGTTTGAGAATAGATACGGCAGAACGTTTAGGATCACGTGAGATAAGCCGCAGTCTAACAAATGGCAGGTACTTGACAGGCAAATTACACGTGGATTATCGTTTGTTAAAATTTCATCACAGAAAAAAATAGTTCAACTATTAAGCAAGCAAGTACTTTACATGGAAGATTAGCATATTTCCTTACAAAAGGGTTGCGCTTAATTTAGATGCATTGACTTCTTGCCACCACAGATGACCTTTATGTCTAATCAAAGTCCCTTTGAATCCGAATCTCCAACCTTTTATCTCTCCTGACAGCTTTTAATTTGAAGGCCTGTAATAAAGTCTATTAAAATTCAACGTGTATCGGTGTTTAAAATGTGGCTGGGCTTGTCGGAGTTTCAAATGTAAAACTTTGAATGTCAAAATACACAGAGAGAGAGAGAGAAAGAGACATCAGTTTAAAAAAACTATCTGAAATTTTTTCAAGTCAATGGGCTATGAAGACCAGGGCTTTTTTGTAGCAGAAACTCCTTTGCATATTAGGCCACACCTCCCTGATGTAGCCAGTCCTCCAAGAGCTTACAGGGCTCTTCTTACAGGGCCTACTGTAAGCTCTTGGAGGATTGGCTACATCAGGGGAAGTGGCCTAATATGCAAAGGAGTTCCTGCTACAAAAAGAGCCCTGATGAAGACTCTGGAAGAAGTCCAACCTGGATAGCCTAGGCTAGTCCGATCTTATCAGATCTTGAAAGTTAAGTAGGGTTGGCCCTGGTTAGTATATGGATGGGAGACCACCAAGGGATACTATGGTCACAACATGGAGGCAGGCAATGGCAAACCACCTCTAAATGTGTCTTGCCTTGAGGGTCACCTTGTCAGCTGCAACTTGATGACAAAAAACGCCTGGTTTTTTTTGTTTATTTCAAATATTCTAGCCTCACTTTCTCCCACTACACATTGAACCCACAATACAACTAAAAATCAGTAGTAACATTCAGGGCTTTTTTTTTTTTTAGCAGGAACGCTCAGTAACAGCGGCGTCACTAGGGCGGGGCCAAGGGGGCCATCGGCCCTCCCCCAGAGCATTCTCATTGGCCCCAGGCACTGACCCATGGTCCCCCCCAACAGGAAGGGGCTGGCCCTGGGACTAGAACGCTGCTGCTGTGTGTGGGCTGGCCGGGATTCTGAAACCGGGGCCGCGCTGCCGCCGGCTCAGCTAAAAGCGTGTGGGTGAGTGGGGGAAACTTAAATGCTGCAAAACTGGTATCTTGGATTACGGATGAGGGAGGGGCCATGTGAAGTGGGCAGGGTTGTGTGCGGAGGGGGTGACGCAGCCCTCCAAAAGGGGTGATGCCCAATGGGGGGGTGACTTGAATCAGTTACGCCCCAGGGTGCAACCCACCCTAGTGACGCCTCTGCTCAGTAACACAGTTCCGGCTGGCTTGGCATCATGTGATGTGGCCTAGTATGTAAATGAGTTCCTGCTGGTCTTTTTTTACAAAAAAAGTCCTGTGTGAAACAATAGTGACATCACAGGTGTAGCCTAATATGCAAATGTGTTCCTGCTGGGCTTTTCCTAACCCCCCCCCAAAAAGCCCTGATAATGCTTAAACCTCTGTAAAATAAAGAGAAAAAAACCAATATAACTGCTCCAAAACAGTGCATGCTTCCTAGAAATACTTAACAAACCTGGGAGTGGTAAGATCCAGGTGGGCAGCCCACTCTCTATATATGTAGGACCAGGGGTCGTTTTGTAGAAAAATAGGTGGTGGAGCTCATCCAGGGATTGTCATGCAGCTGCACCTACTATTCAATGGACAAGGAGGCGGAACTCTCAGAAGGAGGAAGTGGAACTCTCAGAAAGGTTCAGGAGCTGTGCTCCGGTGAGTTCCCACTGAATTTGAGGCCTGTGTAGGACTGCTAATGAACTGTACAATTTATTTAAAAACATCCCCTTTTAAGCTCATCTGCATTCTCATTTTCATTGCTCTTGCAGTAAGCTGCAGGAAAATATGCCCGACATAAAGCACAAGTGATTAAAATGAGAATGCAGTCGTGCACTATGTGCAGTTTCCCTAAAGGTTGATCATTGGGTTGCCTAAGTCCAAGAAGTCCCTTCCTGGTTTTAAATTTGGAATGACCTATAACTAACTCTTTCTCACACCGATTTCTCACTTACCTTATGCCGCTCTCACGTTCGCCTTCTCAGTGCGGCTTCCTTCCGATTTCCCACTATCTGCCTCGGGGATGCAGCAAGCATCGGCGTTTTTGTGCAGCAAACAGAAACCGCTGCGCGAAAATGCCAATGTTTGCTGCAGCTCCAAGGCAGCTAGTGGGAAATCGGAAGGAAGCCACGCTGAGAAGGCGAACATGAGAGTGGCGTAAGGTGAGTGCAAAAGCAGTCTCTCTCTCTCTCTCTCTGTATTTTTGTGTGTGTGTACCTGGAGGTCATAGGTGACCTCTAGTGACTGACCCCTACTGGGGGGCTGGAGGATGTTCAGAGAGGTGGTTGAATAAAGCCCACCACTGCCTCCTGAGTTCCAAAGAGGTCTCCCATCCAAGTAGGTGCCAGAGTCAAACCTGCTCAGCTTTCGAGATCTGACAGAATTGGGCTTGCCTAGGCTTATCAAGGTCAGGGCGACCAATAGCGATGGCTTTATTTACTTTTTCTGTACAACAACAACAACCCCATCCCAAGAAGTGCTGCCTTATCAATTCTGTCTCTTAAGCTGCTCTGTGTAAGGGTTTGTTCTCCAGCCCACTGGCTGCTTTGGGCGCCTCTTTCCCTCTTCAAGACAGCGTCAGAATGCTCACCAGTCTAGTTAAAATTCCGAACATCAAACCCATACTACTCAAAAAGATACTGACAGTCTCATTTCCTGGGCTTGCTAACAGTGATTTTGAAGGATGGGCAGTTGGTGGGGGAGGAGAGAAAGATGCAGGTGAGCGGGGCTTTTTTTGGAGACTAGTACACACACCGGGACATCTGGGAGCCGATCTGCTGAGGAGTTTTTTTTTTGTCTTAGTTTCAAAACGGAGGCAATCTTCCACGAGTTTTCTCGTTCTTCACCTGAATGTCACACATCTATCCAAGCTGCTGAAAGAACCTTTGGAAATCTTTCTTCTTCTCTTCTGATTGTATCATTTGAAAGGAAAATAGATGTTTCTGCCATGAAGGGAAAAAAGGCACTCCAACTCCAGAGAAATCTACCCATGATAGGAGGAAGGGCTGTTATTTCCTCTTTAAAGGAATGTCAGTTTTCTTTGACTAGCATAGCCCCTTCAAGCGAGTTTGCTATTCAGAATTTTCTATGCTGCTTTATCAATCACTGTCTTTCATGGGTGGGCCTCAGATGTTGAACAGAATGACAAATTAAATAAAGAAGCAAACACCCACTATGGCATTTCAATAGGCATGCGTTTAAAAAACAACATCTCTGTTTCTGAAACTAGTTGGGACCGGAATGGAGTTCTGGACCACTTTGCACATTGTTTATGATAATGAGCATAATGAGTCCTCCCGAGATCAGCTCAGCTGCAGCTTCAATCAGTGCCATCTTTAGGGGCCATCCCCTAGTCCCAAAATCTGGACGGGCCCAACTGATTTCTGTTTACTCAGTAATGAGTTCACAATAACCACAACATCCAGAACAGCTCCGGCATCCAAGGAAACCAGCAAAGTGAAGTAGTTTAGAGTGTTGGACTTGGATCTGGAAGACCCTGGTTCATAAGAACATAAGAGAAGCCATGTTGAATCAGGCCAATGGCCCATCCAGTCCAACACTCTGTGTCACACAGTGGCCAAAAAAACCCAAGTGCCATCAGGAGGTCTGCTAGAAGCCCTTCCACTTTGCCCCCCTTCCCCAAGCACCAAGAATACAAAGCATCACTTGCCCCGGACAGAGAGTTCCAACAATATGCTGTGGTAATAGCCACCGATGGACCTCTGCTCCATATGCTTATCCAGTCCCCTCTTGAATCCCTGCTCTGCCATGGATGACCTTGGGCCAGTCACACGTTCTCAGCCTTTGCTGGGTTGTTGTGAGGATATAATGGAGGATGATGGAAGCTGTTTTGGGTCCCCATTCAGGAGAAAAGTAGCATGTCAATGAAGATAGTAATACAATAGAATCTGCATTCTGAAAATAGAGCTGCTCAGTTACCCAGTGGTGTAATGGGGAGAGGTTTTTAAGGGGAGGGGCAGAAGGGCTCAGGTTCAATCCCTGGCATATCCAGTTAAAAGAACCAGGTAGTAGAAAGTGATGTGAGAGAGTGATGCTCAGCCTGAGACCTTGGAGAGCTGCTGCCAGTCTGAGTAGACAATACTGACCTTAGGGTTTGTAGAATCTTTCGGGATCAAGTGCCGTGTTCTACGGGAGAAAGTTTTCCTTCCAGACGTTTCGTTCTCAGCTGCGGAGAACATCCTCAGTGGCGTTGCAGCCGGAGCAGGCGCTCAGACCTTCTTGGCTGCTGTGCATTGAGGATGTTCTCCGCAGCTGAGAACGAAACGTCTGGAAGGAAAACTTTCTCCAGTAGAACACGGCACTTGATCCTGAAAGATTCTACAAACCCTAATAATGTTACCAGCCGTGAAAACCTGAAATCTTTGATAATACTGACCTTGATGGACCAAGGGTTCAATTCAGTATAAATCAGCTTCATATGTCCATGTGCTGACTTATACTCATGGTCATGGGCTGGGAACATGCTCATATGTGTCAGAATAAAAAAAAAATGATGATAATAGAACAGTTCCTGCCGCTATCCTACCACCGCACTTCCTTTTCCAAAGGAACCTGCTCTTCCATCGAAGGAAGTTCCACATAAGTTGAAAGATACCATCTTAGGCTGGATAGGGGCCTTGAAGGATGCTTGGATCTACCCCCATTATCTTGCGAATACTATTTCTGGCCATCAAAATCCTGCTGAAACAAGTTTTACATCCCTTGCAAAAGATGTTTAGTCTTACCCAAGGAAGGATATATCAGAGTGGAGGGACAACCAACTTGCATCGCTGTGTTTGCCCTTGCACTCGTAACTCGATGCATGGATGAATCACTAAGGGAGACACTCTGAGAGTGGCTATCAGAATTTGGAGAAATGAGAACAGCAGAGGACATAATTGCCTTGTGCTCATATTTCTCGCAATCTGAGCTCCCGTCTTCCTCCAAGGTCAAACGTCCAAGGTGAAATATCTCCCGCTTAGGACCAGCAGAGAGGGGAAGGTTTCATGTTGGGCACTGCAGTCAAGAGTGAAATGCACTCAGTACCCCCAGTATCCCCTGAGTACCCCCTTTCGTCTGCAGATGCCATATGTCAATGATGTCTAAAATCACATCAGTACATAGAATGAAGGCAGAGTATGTGATGAGGGTCTCTTTGGTGTAGTGGTTAAGCATGAATACTCTTTGATTCCCCACTCCTCCACTTCCACTGGAATGGCCTCGGGTCAGCCATAGCTGTCCTTGAAAGGGCAACTTCTGGGAGAGCTCTCTCAGCCCTTCCCACCTCGCAGGGTTTCTGTTGTCGGGGAGGAAGGGAAAGGAGATTGTAGCCGCTCTCTGTCCTTAAAAGGGCAGCTGCTGTGAGAGCCCTCTCCAGCCCCACCCACATCACAGGGTGTCTGTTATGGGGGAAGAAGGGAAAGGAGATTGTAGGCCGCTCTCTGTCCTTGAAAGGGCAGCTACTGTGAGAGCCCTCTCAGCTCCACCCACCTCACAGGGTGTCTGTTGTGGGGGAGAAAGGGAAATAAGATTGTAGGCCACTCTCTGTCCTTGAAAGGGCAGCTGCTGTGAGAGCCCTCTCCAGCCCCACCCACCTCACAGGGTGTCTGTTGTGGGGGAGGAAGGGAAAGGAGATTGTGAGCCACTCTGAGACTCTGAAATTCAAAGCGGAGGGTTAGGATATAAATTCAATATCGTCATCACGATCATGATCATCTTCTTCTATTAAAGAGTATCTAAAGGGTCGGGGACAAAGGGTTGCGACTGGGGCTGAGCTATCCCGGAGGTGCACACTTGATTGCGGAGTGCCTCAGGGGGCGGTTCTCTCCCCGATGTTATTTAACATCTATATGCGTCCCCTTGCCCAGATCGCCTGAAGGTATGGGCTGGGTTGCCACCAGTATGCTAATGACACCCAGCTCTATCTGCTTATGGACGGCCGACCGGTATCCGCCCCAGAAAATCTAGACCGGGGGCTACAGGAAGTGGCTGGGTGGCTCAGACTGAGCGGGCTGAGGCTAAATCCAGTGAAGACAGAGGTCCTTTGCTTGGGTCGTCGGGGTCCGGGGAGGGAAATCCCCTGCAGTTGGCCCCCTTCCTGGAGCGCGACGATCTAGCAACAGTGATCCACGCCACGGTCACCTCGAGGTTGGACTACTGCAATGCTCTCTACATGGGGCTGCCTTTGTGTCGAACTCGAAAGCTGCAGCTAGTGCAGAATGCCGCGGCTCAGCTGCCGTTAGGGCTCCCAAGAAGGGAGCACATCCGGCCGGGGCTCCGGGATCTGCACTGGCTGCCAATAACTTACCGAGTCCGGTACCAGGTACTGGTTATTACCTTTAAAGCCCTATATGGCCTAGGACCTGCCTACCTGAAGGACCGTCTCTCCCCACATGTTCCCCAGAGAGTACTGAGATCGGGAACGCAAAACCTCCTTGTTATCCCCGGGCCAAAAGAAGCCCGTTTAAAATCTACCAGGGACCGGGCCTTTTCTGTTATGGCCCCTTCCTGGTGGAACCAGCTGTCGGAAGAGGAGGACCCTGCGGGACCTTGCTTAGTTCCGCAGGGCCTGTAAGACAACCCTCTTCCGGCTGGCCTATAACTAACTGGCACAAGAAACAAAGTGTGGTTTTACTAGACCTCTGCTGTCCCTAATGTTTTAAATGTTTAATTATTTTAACTGTTCAAATGCTTAAACCCTATTTATGTGGGATTCTGTGTTGTAAGCCGCCCTGAGCCACTTGCTGGGAAGGGCGGGATATAAATCATAAAATAAAATAAAAAATAAAATAAATAAAATAAAATAAAATAAAAGTAATTACATCACAGTAATAATTTTTCAGAGGGAAACCCTCTTCGCCGCAAGATTATCATGGCACAGAGCACAAGAAAACATTTGAAATAATTTAGTTCTTTGGGTCTGCAAAAATGGCTCGGGGGCGGGGGACAAATTCAACAAGTGTTCCTTTATCCAAGCCAGTACAAGTCCTGTGTGGGAATCTTGTTGTGCTTCTACTGTTTCCAAAGACGAAATCATTCTGTGGCCGTGTGATGGAACGGATTGTATTGTGTGATGAAGTGGGGTGTGCGTGTGTGTGTGTGAGAGAGTTGTTCAACACAAGCTCTGTTGATATTCTCCAAGACAGTCTCTAGAGATCACCCCGGACATCGCTCCTTGACACTCAGCCATATACTTCAAGATCGGAAGTAAACTACAAGAGTGAAATTATGCAGCACTCCGCTGTTAAATTGCTGCGTTAAGTGGTAGCAAAGTTGAAGTAAATCATGTGAGTCATACTTATTAGGCCAAGACAAGTCTGCAAGAGGGGGGGACATGGTTTCTCAATGCAGAAATGGTGTGCAAAAGGATAGATGGGTGGCATGAACGTTAAGACAAAAATGGAAGAAATTGTGACACCTTGGCACAAATAGGACTGAAAGAGGCATGACTCTCACTATCTTTCCCATTCTACCGGCGTGTTATAGCATCTCATAGTTTTGAAAGCAATTTGCACAGTCGCTCATTTTACTATTGGGCTCTTCAGCCTTTTATAACTAATGTGGCAAACAACAAAAAAGATAGAGCAAGAGAGCCAGTATAAAAAGGTAAAGGTAGTCCCCTGTGCAAGCACCAGTCGTTTCCGACTCTGGGGTGACGGTGCTTTCACAGTGTTTTCACGGCAGACTTTTTATGGGGTGGTTTGCCTTCCCCAGTCATCTACACTTCCCCTCCAGCAAACTGGATACTCATTTTACCGACCTCAAAGGATGGAAGGCTGAGTCAACCTGAGACGGCTACCTGAAACCAGCTTCTGCCGGGATCGAACTCAGGTCGTGAGCAGAGAGTTCAGACTGCAGTACTGCAGCTTTACCACTCTGTGCCACGGGGCTCTAATAAGAGCCAGTATAGGAAAGGCCATTTATGCAACTGGAAAAGTGTATAACAGTACTGATAAGTGACTTTTGATTACAGATCAATATAGTTTCTGCAGCCTGAACTCTGGGCTTTTCCACATTCTTATTTTACTCACTTGTAAGTTCCTGTATCTTTGAGGCGGGGGGGCGGGTTCTGTTCCACACAGGTTTTCCTCCCTCTAGTCTCTCTCTCGGCTTGGCTTCGCGAACGAAGATTTAAGAAGGGTGCAATAGTCCACGTTTGCTGCAGGCTCGCTGGTGGCTGACAAGACCAATGCGGGACAGGCAGGTCCGGCCACAGTGGCTGCAGGGAAAAGTCTGATTTGGGGTTGGTGCTGTAGCAGTGCGATTCTTCCTCAATCTCCTTTTGTCCTCAAGACCAGCTATGCGTGCGTTCTCAAAGGAAGAGACAGCCTGGTGGATGGTGTACCTCCATGCTTTGCGATCTGAGGCTAGGTCAGACCACTGGTGATGGTTGATGTGACAGGTGCTAAGGGATTTCTTCAAGGAGTCCTTGTACCTCTTCTTTGGTGCCCCTCTATTTCGATGGCCGGTGGAGAGTTCGCCATACAGGGCAATCTTGGGAAGGCGGTGGTTTTCCATCCTAGAAATATGCCCTGCCCAGCGCAGCTGTGTCTTCAACAGCAGTGCCTCGATGCTGGTAACCTCTGCCCGCTTGAGGACTTCAGTGTTGGTCACAAAGTCACTCCAGTGGATGTTGAGGATGGTGCGAAGGCAGCGCTGATGAAAGCGCTCAAGGAGTCGCAGGTGATGACGGTATAAAACCCACGATTCGGAGCCATAGATGAGGGTTGTAGGATATTACATCTGTATATGTCTAGCATTTCCCTGACCTGGATCTCATCAAGCCAGCCCGATCTCATCAAGTCTTAGAAGCTAAGCAGGTTTTGCCCTGGTTAATATTTGGACCACTAAAGAAGCCCAGGGTTGTGATGCATGGAGGGCAGTGGCAAGCCACCTCTGAACATCTGTTGCCTTAAAAATCCATGGGGTTGCCATAAATCAGCTGTGACGTGATGGCTCTTTCTCCCACCACCAGCATGTCCAACGTATCTCCCTGCAGATTTAAACTGCAGGTTATATGCCAGACATAAAACAGTGTAATACTGAATTAACCACTAGAGGCAGTGAAACGTGTAGAACAGGGGAAAAACAAAAGAAACAGGAATTTGCAAGCAAGGAAAATGAGAACGCAGAAAAAAACCACTGGTTGATGTAGATCCTTCATTAGGCACCGGGCGTTTTTGGTAGCAGGAACTTCTTTACATATGAGGCCACACACCCCTGATGTAGCAGATCCTCCAAGAGCTTACAAGGCTCTTTGTGCAGGGCCTACTGTATGCTCCAGGAGGTTGGCTGCATCAGGAGGTGTGCAGCACCGGCACAAGGTCAGCACCCTAGGCAAGGCTGTGCCCCCCCCCCCACATCTCACCTCCCCGGCAACACAGTGCTGCTCCTATGCCTCAGAGTGTGCCACCACTGGCCTGTCATCCCTCTGCCTCCTGGCTTCTGGAAGCTTCCAGAAGCCAGGGGAGATGGAGCAATAGCAGCCGGGCGGCAGTGCAATTCCTGCTCGCCTATTTCCTTCACCACAGAGGCAAGGGGGGGGGGAGGGCCCAACCCGGCAACCCCTCCCAGGGCCACACCCCAGGCAGCCGGCTAAGGCTGCCTAATAGGTGTGCCAGATCTGGAGGTGTGGCCTAATATGCAAAGGAGTTCCTGCTACAAAAAAACCCTGGTTTAGGCACACTCAAAGTCTCACAACAAGTAATAAATATACACAGGAGCACCCAGCATAATTGTTTTAGAGCACTGGCATAAATCTGTTCATGTTCTCACCTGAATTGCAAACAACTGCGCACCTCTATCACTTACCTGTCTGTAACTTATTGCTAAGAAGCCCTTTCCTCCCACAAAACCCTGACATGCCTTTCACATATCGGTTGCTGTAGCATCCCACCTATGGTTAGGGCTGCCAAGTCCCCTACGGGCTGCAGCGGGGAACTTATTTTGCATGTGCATTGCACGCGCAGTGCAATGATGTCACCCAGAAGAGACGTCATTGCACCGGCGACATAACTCACTGGCCCCTCTAAGCGTTTCCGGGAAAACTCTTATGGTTTTCCCAGAAATGCTTAGAGGGGCCGGTGAGTGATGTGGTTTTCCCTGATGCTCTAGTGATTTGGGAGGGGAGAACTCTATGGTACCTATTGTATCTAGTGAGGGATATGGTTTTCCCTGATGCTCTAGTGATTTGGGAGGGGAAAACCATTGTACCGTAGAGTTTTCCCTCCCAAATCGCTAGAGAGTCCAGGAAAACCATAGAGTTTTCCCAGAAACACCTAGAGCGGCCAGTGAGTGATGTCGCCAGTGCAGTGACATCACTTCTGGGTGACATCATGGTGCTGGTAACGTTGGGGGAGGTTCCCCCTGTTGGCCCAGTTTAGATTGGTGGATTGGGAACCTCCAGGGCAGGAGAACCCCTGCCAGGCCCGGGGGCTTGGCTGCCCTACCTATGCTTCCGATATTCCTTAACTTAAAGCTTTTCTTTTCTTTATTTCCTTTTCTCAATATTTATCTCAGGCTGCTTTAAAGCTGTTTGCCCACTTCCAAAAAATATACCTCGCTCAAGGGCTAATTTCCCAAGGCTCCTTGGAGCTGTACTTGCGGGTCCGTAGAGGAAGAAATTCTGTGCCATTGTCTTTTGCAGGCTGTTCGATTTATGTACATCCAAGAGAGAGGAGGCTTCCAGTGTAAATAGATCAGACAGGCTGTCAGAGGCAAATCAGCAGACGAAAAATACCCTTTATCCTGAACAATGCAGACAAATGCATTTCGAATAAAGGGGGCCTTGTTCACAATGGCAGCCCGGCATTGGATTTGCACTTAACTTTAAGCAAATACCATTGTCGGAGGACTTACTGAAATGAAAACGGCCTTGCCGGTGGTACAGGATGAAAATCCTTCTGCATGTTATGTTTCCAAACAGTAACGAACATGCGCTGTTGGTAGAATCGTGATGTCCTCTTGAACAACCAACGTTGAAGTCACGGCCACCAAACGTCTTTGGAATGCAAATTTATCCAATTCTTTGAAATACATACAGTCTTGAAGCTGACTTTTCCTGGGGTCACCATCTTTCTAAGCAATCAGATATCTGGGCTTTTGTCCTCAGAGGATGCGGCTTCTCCCACGCTTGGAAAAGGTGTTATGCAGGCCTCGGATTCAATGGGAGCTCACAGGAGCATAGCTCCTGAACCTTTCTGAGAGTTCCACCACCTTCTTCTGAGAGTCCCACCTCCTTGTCCATTAAATAGTAGGTGCAGCTGCATAACAATCCCTGGATGAACTCCACCACCTATTTTTCTACAAAACGACGCCTGGTGTTATCACTGTTCAAAGGAAGTTGATGACCTCTTCATTTTTATATGTAGCTTGATAGGTACACATTAGGGTTGCCAATCCCCAGGTGGGGGCAGGGGATCCCCTGGATTGGAGGCCCTCCCCCCGCTTCAGGGTCATCAGAAAGCGGGAGGAGGGGAGGGAAATGTCTGCTGGGAACGCTATCATTCCCTATGGAGACTTATTCCCATAGGAAATAGTGGAGAATTGATCCACGGGTATCTGGGGCTCTGGAGGGGCTGTCTTTTGAGGTAGAGGCACCAAATTTTCAGCATAGTACCCAGTGCCTCTCCCCAAAGTACCCCCCATGTTTCAAAAGGATTGGGCCAGGGGGTCCAATTCTATGAGCCCCAAAAGAAGGTGCCCCTATTCTTCATTATTTCCTATGGAAGGAAGGCATTTAAAAAGTGTGCAGTCCCTTTTATATGTGATGGCCAGGACTCCCTTTGGAGTTCAGTTCTGCTTGTCACACCCTTGCTCCTGGCTCCACCCCCAAAGTCCCTAGATATTTCTTGAATTGGACTTGGCAACTCTAGTACAGATGCTTGCTGAAAAGGCGTTAGTAGACAGCTGATGTTAAGAACCCAAGGATTGTTTTGTAGAAAAATAGGTGGTGGAGCTCATTCAGGGATTGTTATGCTGCTGCACCTACTATTCAATGGACAAGGTGGGAAAAAGGAGGTGGAACTCTTAGAAAGGTTCAGGAGCTGCACTCCTCTGAGCTCCCACTGAATCCGAGACCTGTTAATACCTCTTTGTGAAAGGTGTGTGTTGCAACTTGCTGGGGAGCAGGAATGGAAGCTAGCAAGAATCTGAGGACTGGCATTCTTTGCAACCGGCCAACAAGAAGCATGTTTGGGGAACTTTCAAGGAGGGCATTTTTACAAAGGGATTAGAACAGTAATATAATGGAACAGCGCAGGAGATCATATAAGGCTTAGTAATGTAGTCTATAAGAGCCCCGTGGCACAGAGTGGTAAAGCTAAGCTTTGCTCACGACCTGAGTTCGATCCTGGTGGAAGCTGGGTTCAGGTAGCTGACTCATGGTTGACTTAGCCTTCTATCCTTTTGAAGTCGGTAAAATGAGTACCCAGCTAGCTGGGGGGGCAGGGAGGAGAGTATAGATGACTAGGGAAGGCAATGGCAAATCATCCCGTAAAAAGTCTGCCGCAAAAACATTGTGAAAGCAATGTCACCCCAGAGTAGGAAATGACTGGTGCTTGCATAGGGGACTACTTTTACCTTTTCAATGTAGTCTGTTATAGTATTTATGGTAGATTTCACCAACCTTTTCACTAGGATTGCCAATCCACAGGTGGGGGCAGGGGATCCCCCGGTTTGGAGGCCCTCCCCCCGCTTCAGGGTCATCAGAAAACAGGGGGAGGGGAGAGAAATGTCTGCTGGGAACTCTATTATTCCCTATGGAGACTGATTCCCTTAGAAAATAATGGAGAATTGATCCACGGGTATTTGGGGCTCAGGGGGCGCTGTGTTTTAAGGTAGAGGCACCACATTTTCAGTATAGCATCCAGTGCCTCTCCTCAAAATAACCCCCAAGTTTCAAAAGGATTAGACGAGGGGGTCCAATTCATTGAGCCCCAAAAGAAGGTGCCCCTGTCCATTATTTCCTATGGAAGGAAGGGATTTAAAAGGTGCACCGTCACTTTAAATGTGATGGCCAGACCTCCCTTTGGAGTTCAGTTATGCTTGCCACACCCTTACTCCCGGCTCCACCTCAATGTCTCCTGGCTCCACCCCCAAAGTCCCCAGATATTTCTTGAAGTGGACTTGGACTCTACTTTTCACTGCAATACTCCCCCCCCCTTGCAGGGCTTTTTTTGGGTAGAAAAAGTGAAACAGGAAGTCATTTGCATATTAGGCCACATCCCCTGACATCACCATATTTCACATAGGGCTTTTTTGTAGAAAAGGCCCAGCAGGAACTCATTTGCTTATTAGGCCACACCCCGGATGTAGCCAATCCTCCAAGAGCTTACAGGGCTCTTCGTGCAGGGCCCACTGAAAGCTCTTGGAGGATTGGCTACATCAGGGGGGTGTAGCCTAATATGCAAAGGAGTTCCTGCTGCAAAAAAAAAAAGCCCTGCCTTAGACCAGTCTTCTTTTGCATTGTTTCTCCAGTTCTGTAAGCCTAAATCCTACTGCATTGTTTCTTGGATGCATTTGCTGTCCGAATGAATTGTGTATCATACTTCGTAATGCACTCTGAGTCTCAGTAAGAAAGGTGAATAATAATAATAATAATAGTAACAGTAATAATAATAATAATTATTATAATAATATAAAGGCATATAGAAATTATGATTAACTTTAATGAAAGCATGAAAGGGGGCTGTTGTCATGGCCATTGACCCTCCTGTGTATGGACACTATATTTTCTCGACACTCTGTACTCTGTTTGAAAGCATTTGGAGGTTTTCAAAGAGAGGCCATCTGACAGTAATGCTAATTCTACGAACTTAGGCAGATCACAAGAGGGAGGGGAGGGAGGGTTGCACCAATGCTTAGTTCTCATAGCTCTTTCTTACACGAAATTCTGTTCACCGCTTTGGGGTCAGGTAGCAATTTTTTTCCAGGCCAGCTTAGTCAGGGTTCCTGTTTTGTTTTGTTTTTCCTTCCACCTTCTGGGCTTGGAGCAGGGGTCACTGGTGTGTGTGTGGGGGGGGGAGGTGTTTGTGAATTTCCTGCATCGTGCAGGGGTTGCACTAGATAACCCTGGAGGTCCCTTCCAACTCTATGATTCTATATCAGACTTGTATCTTGAAAGATGGAGGGTGGAAAGTCAGTATAGCGAGCCCTATATTGTGAGAAATTGTTGCACAAGCACCAATATATGCTTTCCAAAGATTGAAATATCATCTTTGAAAGCATCTTGGTTATTCAGGTGAAAGTACAGTTATATGATATTTAAAAGTAAATAATCCAGGCACACAATGCACGCTAAGTTCTTTTTTTTTTTTTTTTGAGGGTGCGCGAGAGATGTTTCTCTTTTGTGGTTAAAACAATTTTATTTGGTAACATATGGTAACAAATTATATTTCTTGCATCATTAATAACTTCTTTTATCTATCCCATATATTACTTTCTACCCACCCCTCCCCCCCGTTACTTGACCCCCACCGATGTTATTTACTTAAAGTACTTATGTTTAAAGGTACCCTTAACTAATAAAAACAAAAATTAATATTCTTCTTTTTTTCCTAAGACTTAATCATTATCAAAAATTGTCCAATGTCCTTTTATTCTCCACTCTTTTTCTACATATCTTCTGAACTTTTTCCACTCCATCTTAAAAACTTCTAAATCGTAGTCTCTTAAAATTCTTGTTAATTTGTCCATTTCACTCCATATCATAACTTTTACAATCCAGTCCTATTTCTCTGGTATAATGCACACTAAGTTCTTAACTCCGGGGACTTTTCAAGAGCAGTTACTGAACTGCAGCGTACTAATTAATACATGACCTTTAAAAATAAATCTGAAAATACAGACAGTTAACCACTCACGGTCTGTAGGGATTTGCATTCTAAGCTGAAAAATAGCCAAAAACACCTAATCAGACTTTTTGGCTATTCTTTCAGCTGGATCTAGATCTAAGAATTTTTTTCAGGATCACTGGGTTTTTAAAGGGATCACAGTCCTTTTAAATGCCTTGTGGCATTAAATGCACCATCTGGAGAAGGCATTTAAAGGAACTGCAAGTCATTTAAATGCCTTCAGAGTTCGATCACAGCTTGGACCCCCTGGTGCAATCTGTTTGAAACTTTTTCAAGGCAAGATACCAGCTGGTGTGCAGCAAATTTGATGACTCCATCTCAAAAAAAAAGCCCACCCTCCCCCAAACCCTGGATACCCCCCAATCAATTCCCTATAATGGTCCTCATAGCGTATAATGGAGTTGTAAAATCACAAAATTCAAATACCATACCAGTATTGGGATTCAGGAATATCAGAAAATACTGATATTTTTGGAATTCAATGTACCCGAACTTCAGAAATACCAATTTTCACTCCTAATGGTCTGGGTATAGCAGGACAGATTTTTATTTTAAGGGCTAAAATGTGTCTCCACCTCATTTACACCACTCCCTCCACACTCTTGACCTGCTTTGGCCAGGTGCATCCTGGGAGCTTTCCTGGAAGGTATTCTGGGAAATGTCTAGGAATCACCTGAAGTCTTCCTAGCAACAAATTCCTTAGTTTGTTTTCCTACCAGGTCTAGGGTTGCCAATCCCCAGGTGGGGGCAGGGGATCCCCCGGTTTGGAGGCCCTCCCCCCGCTTCAAGGTCGTCAGAAAGCGGGGGGAGGGGAGGGAAATGTCTGCTGGGCACTCTTATTCCCTATGGAGATTTATTCCCATAGAAAATCATGGAGAATTGATCCGCGGGTATCTGGGGCTCTGAGGGGGCTGTGTTTTGAGGTAGAGGCACCAAATTTTCAATACAGCATCTAGTGCCTCTCCCCAAAATATCCCCCAAGTTTCAAAACGATTGGACCAGGTGGTCCAATTCTATGAGTTCCAAAAGAAGGTGCCCCTATCTTTCATTATTTCCTATGGAAGGAAGGCATTGAAAAGGTGTGCTGTCCCTTTAAATGTGATGGCCAGAACTCCCTTTGGAGGTCAATTATTCTTGTCACAGCCTTGATCTTGGCTCCACCCCTAATGTCTCCTGGCTCCACCCCCAAAGTCTCCTGGCTCCACCCCCAAAGTCCCCAGATAGTTCTTAAATTGGATTTGGCAACCCTAACCAGGTCCATTAGGACATGTATAGCTGTAATCTAGCAGACAATTGCACGAGCTCCCTGCCACTTCCAGAGAAGGGAGAAGAACACATTTTTAAAACTCAGAGATGGATTTCCCACTCGCCTTATGCCGCTCTCACATTCCTCTTCTCTGTGGGGCTTCCATCCGATTCCACACTATCTGCCCTGGGGCTGCATGTGTTCTCCGGATGCAGGCAGGTGGGAGTCCAAAGCCAGTCTAAGGTCAAAGTCCTGGAAGTCAAGCAGGGGTCAAGTCACCAAAGCAAAATCGCAAACCAGAATCAGAAGTCAATGCTCAAAAGCCACAGGGTCAGGGTGCCAAGGAATTCAAGCAGGTCAGGATCTGAAATCAGGAAGGAGCGTAGATGCAAGCCAGGGAATCGACTTGTTGCTTCCACGAGATTACCAGGTCCTGGGTGGGAGTTATATTTGAGCTTCAATCAGCCTGCTCCCTGGGTGGCAGCGACTCTGCTAGAACTCAGGGCTGAGAAATCTGAAGCATCGGCGTGCCTCATGTCTCCGCTCTGAAAGTTCCTTCCGGAGCCGGCTCTGAACTCTTGAGATAGGAGGGGGAGAGCTTGGAGGAGATTGATTGTCAACAACCTGCACTGGTGCCTGGAATGTGGGGAGAGTGATTGATGGGCCAGCTGCTGAGGAGCTGGTTGTCAACTCTTCCAGGTCTGTTAACCCTTCCAGCTCCCCCTCGTCAGGGCTCATGACACTGCAACTAGCTTCACCTTTTTCACGCGGCAAACAGAAAGTGGTTTTTTAGAGGATCTTGTTTGTTGCGTGAAAGAGGCGGAACGACTCGCAGCCCCGGGGCAGATAGTGTGAAATCCAACAGAAGCCCCACGGAGAAGAAGAGAGTGAGAGCGGCATAAGGCTAGTGAGAATCGGTCAGAGTGTGAGGAGATTCTCCACAGTGAAATACTAGGGTGCCGTGAAATTTGAGAATGAAATAGGATCCCAAGGTAACAATATGAACATATTTGAACATATGAAGCTGCCTTATACTGAATCAGACCCTCGGTCCATCAAAGTCAGTATTATCTACTCAGACTGGCAGTAGCTCTCCAGGGTCTCAACTCAAGCTGAGGTTTTTCATGTCTATTTGCTTGGACCCTTTTTAGTTGGAGATGCTGAGGATTGAACCTGGGACCTTCTGCTTACCAAGCAGATGCTCTACCACTGAGCCACCGTCCCTCCCTGGGAGACCTGTTTGATTGGTCTTCAAACTGACTATACGAGTGGCTTAGGCTGGCCAATAAAGGAGTTTCTTGGCATTTCCTACCCACATCCTTGGCACGAACTTTTCAAGATTTCTCCATTCCTGTGAAAAGAGCCAGTTTGGTGTAGTGGTTAAGTGTGTGGACTCTTATCTGGGAGAACCGGATTTGAATCCCCACTCCTCCGCTTGCACCTGCTGGAATGGCCTTGGGTCAGCCATAGCTCTGGTAGAGGTTGTCCTTAAAAGGGCAGCTGCTGTGAGAGCCCTCTCCAGCCCCACCCACCTCACAGGGTGTCTGTTGTGGGGAAAGAAGGTAAAGGAGATTGTGAGCCGCTCTGAGACTCTTCGGAGTGGAGGGCAGGATATAAATCCAATATCATCATCATCATCATCAAAAGCTGTTTGCAGAATCCAGGAATTTATAAACAGACATGCTCATCACTGGCCGAGTGATTTCTTCCTGTGTGCGAAAATACGAAAGGAGATTTTTTTGTAAAAAAAAAAGGGTTTGAGGAAGTAGAATAAGCTGTAGCAATGAAGTCCCCAAAGTAAATAATAATTTTAAAAATCAGCTCTACAAGCCCAAGGCATCGAAGGGACCGTCTTGGGTTCCTCCTGTGTAAATGTTGGCTTTTGGGGTCCTCCGCTAGAGAACCTGTAAGATGAAAGCACATTATATAAAGCAACGTGTGATGCAAATGGATTTCCAATTCAGCGTTTCCAACTTTAAAGGATGCAATATTAATGATTTAGTCGAGTGCTAGTAGTCGTCTTCGGCTTCTGCCAGTAATGACAAGAGTTTCCTTTCTAATGTTCAGTTCCCGCTGTGCGAGTCGAGATTTTAACAAACTACATTAGCTGCGGGCTCTCTGACACGGCATCACACTGAGATAAACACAATTAACAAGATCTGTTTAAATTTCCTTTCTTCTACATTTATTTATTAATGGGCTTTTAAACTTCTGACAATTTCTTTTTACAATGCACTAAAACCTCCCAGTACTGGACTGCTCCGACCCTGAAAGCTTTCTCATGTGAATGTTTAGCATTTAGATCACGCTTTGGAGCATTTGAAGCGCTCCACGGACGGACGTTGCCTCAATAATGCCTGCAACAGTCCCGCAAGGCTGGGGCTATTTATTCGCATACTGTGGATGGCAAATTGCCCAAGGCCTCCTGGTGAGGGCCTGACAGAGGGGATGAGAACCAGGGACTTCCTAATTTGCAGCGATAGTCTCTTAGCCACAATGTTGCGCCAACTCTCCATTCAAAACATTCCAGTCTACCTTATGGAGACCTGGGCTACGATCACACACGCTAAATAATGCACTTTCAATGCACTTTCCAACTGGATTTCACTGTGTGAACTAACCAAATCCAGTTGGAAAGTGCACTGAAAGTGAATTGAAAGTGCATTGAAGAAGAAGAAGAAATAGGATTTATATCCCACCCTTCACTCTGAATCTCAGAGCGGTCACAGTCTCCTTTACCTTCTCCCACACACACAACAGACACCCTGCAAGGTGGGTGGGGGCTGAGAGAGCTCTCCCAGAAGCTGCCCTTTCAAGGACAATTCTGCGAGAGCTATGGCTGACTCAAGGCCATTCCAGCAGCTGCAAATGGAGGAGTGGGGGAATCAAACCCAGTTCTTCCAGATAAGAATCTGCACACTTAACTACTACACCAAACTGGCTCTCTCTTTGGTGTGCGTGATTGCAGACCTGGACAGCCCAGACAAATTCACTCAACTTGTAATGCCATAAGGATGGCCTGCTTCATCCCCATTCTCTCGGCAAGCCCATTCGATCAGGGCCCCCCATTGTGGTGCCTGTGATACCTGCCATACCTTTCCTGGTGTCCCCCAAGTGTTTTTAGAAAGTGGGTGGAGCTAGATGGGGCTTTTGCTCAACAGGATTTCGATTGGCCATTGGTTGATTGATTTTAAAAAAGTATCCTGTTAAGCATAGCTTCTGCCTGAAATGTCGAACAGTTATTATTAGAGTTACATATAACTTACACTCCCTGACATTTTGCAGTTGGCTCTGGCTCCAGCAGCAGATGTTGTATGGTTGGCTCTGCCTCCTGCAGCAGCCATTTTGTAGTCGACTCTGTCTTCTGTGGCAGCCATTTTGTGGTTGTGCCCATCACACTATGTCAAGAATTTCAAAGGTGCTTATGGTTTCAATAAGGTTGGGAACCCTGCAGTCAATTAGAAAACTCAGCTCTAGAAGGCAAGGGTTGAGCCTGATGAGAGGTTAAGGTTGCAAGCATTTATGCTACTGGTTAGGTGCTGGCAGGGCTTTTTTTTTTCTGGAGGAACAGGGTGAAACAGATTTCCGGAACCTCTCCATGGCTGAACATGAGTGAACAGTGTGATGCGGTGGCTAAAAAGGCAAATGCAATTTTGGACTGTATCAACAGAAGTATAGTGTCCAGATCACATGATGTGATGGTATTGCTTTACTATGCTCTGGTAAGACCTCACCTAGAGTATTGTGTTCAGTTTTGGGCACCACATTTTAAGAAGGATATAGACAAGCTGGAACGGGTCCAGAGGAGGTCAACGAAGATGGTGAGGGGTCTGGAGACCATGTCCTATGAAGAAAGGTTGAAGGAGCTGGGGATGTTTAGCCTGGAGAGGAGGCGGCTGAGAGGTGATATGATCACCATCTTCAAGTACTTGAAGGGCTGTCATATAGAGGATGGCGTGGAATTGTTTTCTGTGGCCCCAGAAGGTAGGACCAGAACCAACGGGTTGAAATTAAATCAGAAGAGTTTCCGGCTTAACATTAGGAAGAACGTCCTGACAGAGCGATTCCTCAGTGGAACAGGCTTCCTTGGGAGATGGTGGGCTCTCCTTCCTTGGAGGTTTTTAAACAGAGGCTAGATGGCCATCTGACAGGGATGAAGATCCTGTGAATTTAGGGGGAGGTATTTGTGAGTTTCCTTCATTGTGGAGGGGGTTGGACTAGATGACCCTGGAGGTCCCTTCCAACTCTATGATTCTATGGCAACAAAATTCTCAATTTTTTTAAAAAAAAGTTCATGAGGGGCACCCCCTGTGGTTCTCCTTCATTTCCCTCTTGAGAGTTCCGGTACCTCTTTTTCCAGAAAAAAAGGCTCTGGGTGCCAGAATTGGGTTCACTTCAACTTCTGCACAACATACCAGAGGCTGAAGTCTTAAGCTGCTTGTTAGGAAGTAACTCCTTTCAAATCCAATGAGATTTCCTTCAGAAGAGAAGGTCAAGCTGAAGTCATGTTAAGGTGTAAATAGTGTTGAAGAATATACTAGGGTGGTACATAAAGTACAGTATTAGAATTACCAGGTCCATTGAACCAGCTGGTAGGGGATCGGGATGGAAGAAGCCAGAAATAAACATGATGAGCCTGGAAGTGATGTAGGGACACTGGAAGTGACACTCTGATTTGTGGGCAAAACATCTATTGTAGAATTAGCTTCTACCATAGAGTTTTGCCCAAAAACCTGTGAGTTACCCCCTGATGTCACCAACATGCCTACATCAGTTCCAGGTTACCTAGGCATGTCATGTTTATTTCTGGCTTCTTGCCTGTTTGGGAGAGTAATTCCCCTCCACTGGCTGGTGATGGAGAGAAGCACCCAAAACCAGGGGATCCTCACCCCCACCGGGGGTCTGGAAGCCCAATACAATATTGTGGCAACCTGTGAACTACATCAGATCCACCAAACCTTTCCCTTGCTATCAGAATTCTGTTCATAGTTCCTCTGTGACCCTTACTTAGCAAGTAGATATCTGTAGATGCCACGACTAATCTAACCAGAGATGCTCCCCATACTGAAGTATCAAACTGGGAGTACATGAAGCTGATCCCGAGACAGATCTATGAAATTAAAGAGCTGATTTCAACTAAAGAATATTCAGATATTCCACTGCTCTTCTGAATGATTGTTCACCGTTACCTGAGGCATCCCCTTTATGAAGTTAAATTTTATTGCGATTGTTGGCACTTCATAGTAGAAGACAGGGCTTTTTGAAAGACAGGGCTTTTTGAAAGGAAGGAAGGAAGGAAGGAAGGAAGGAAGGAAGGAAGGAAGGAAGGAAGGAAGGAAGGAAGGAAGGAAGGAAGGAAGGAAGGAAGGAAGGAAGGAAGGAATCACTGACCCAACTAAAGAAGACCCAGGCAGGGATCTTTCTGTGCCTGTGACTAATGTGTGTGGAGGAGATGCTCTTTTGCATGTATATTTATAACCATCTGAGCCATACTGAGTTGGTTCTCCGGGTCTTTTGTTACAACTGTGGACATGTGCCCCCATTTGGAAGGGTAGCTAGTTCTCAGGGCTTGAGCTGAAATTTCAGGGGTTTACATGGTGTCTTGAAGTCTTTGGGAGAAGGAATAAAATATCACAATGATGGACCTGGAAGTGATGTAGGGATGTTGGGGGGCAACACTCTGGTTTGTGGGCAAAATCTCTATGGTGGAATTAGCTTCTACCAAAACCAGAGCGTCACCCCCATGGGTGAAATTCTAGCAGGAGCTCCTTTGCGTATTAGGCCGCGCTCTTCTGATGTAGCCAATCCTCCAAGAGCTTTCAAGGATCTTTTTTGTAAGCTCTTGGAGGACTGGCTACATCAGTGGTGTGTGGCCTAAAATGCAAAGGAGCTTTTGCTAGAATTCCACCCCATGTCACCCCCAATGTCATTGATGTTCGTATATCACTTCCAGGTTGTGTAGGCACATTGTGTTTATTTCTGGCTTCTTGCTTTTTTTGGAGGGGGGGCATAATTCCTCTCCACTCAGTTCCCACCTCTGCTCTCCCTGCTTCGCCTCAATATCTGTCAGGCTCCACCCTTGGGTGCCCATGCACAGCCAGGTTTTGCCTTGACCAGCCGAGCACTGCTCCCACCACACACCACTAACCTGTCCCCTTTCCTTAATATTGTACCCCTAATCTTACAATCCTCCACCCTTTTGATCTTAGGCTTCATCCTGTCTCACACAGCCTGGCTCCACCTTGCAAAATCCTCAGGTCAGGTCTGGGTTGCCATAAAGTAACTCACTTCTCAGAGGGCCTCATTCGGATCAGTATCAAGGCCCATAGAGCGGAGAGAGGGTGCTTACACATTTTGATTGCCAGACTAAGATTGCTAGGGAATCATAGAATAGAATCATAGAGGTGTTGGTCATTACCTTTACAAGGTGTTGGTCATTACCTTTAAAGCCCTATATGGCCCTATATGGCCTAGGACCTGCCTACCTTAGGGACCGTCTCTCCCCACACGTTCCCCAGAGAGTACTACGCTCAGGTTCACAAAACCTGTTGGTAGTCCCTGGGCCAAAGGAGGCCCGCCTAAAATCCACCAGGGACCGGGCCTTCTCAACAACGGCACCTTATTGGTGGAACCAGCTGCCGGAAGAGGTGCGGGCCCTGCGGGATCTAGGGCAATTCCGCAGGGCCTGTAAGACAGTCCTCTTCCGGCAGGCCTATGACATCAACTGACAATGGAATCATCATGGATGGAACAAAATGTATTTATAGGCCGCCGGTTCTATTTTATCTTATTTTATCTTGTCTTTATTAATTTATGGTTTGATTGTATTTTTAAATGTTTTAAGCTGAAGTTGTTGAATTATCATGTTGTAAGCCGCCCTGAGACACTTAGGTGAGAAGGGCGGGGTATAAATCTTAATATAAATAAATATAAATATAAAATAGAGTTGGAAGGGACCTCCAGGCAGGGCTGGTGCTAGGCTTTCTGGTGCCCTAGGCGGGTCACCCACTAGCGCTCCCTCATTATTAAAAAAAATATAGGGATAATGAAGAGCGCCAAATTTGAAACTTTTCACATTTTTAATTTACTGATTTTTTTTAATTTCAATGTTTTAAAAAATTGTGATACGTTATAAAAAATTGTGAGAATAAGTGCTTGTCGGCCACACCAGGAAGGAGGGTGGCGGGACAGGACGAGGTGGAAGGCCAAGTCGCACACCAGGGAGAAAGGGGGTGGCTTGGCTTTGTTGAGGGCAGCTTGGTAGTGGGAGAGGATGAGGCGACAGCGGTCAGGAGCCATAATCATGTGTTGAGGAGGGGGCACCCTAGGCGACTGCCTACTTTGCCTACTCCCACGCACCGGCCCTGCCTCCAGGGTCATCTAGTTCAACCCCCTGCACGTGCAGGAAACTCACAGATACCTCCCCCTAAATTCACAGGATCTTCATTGCTGTCAGATGGCCATCTAGCCTCTGTTGAAAAACCTCCAAGGAGGGAGAGCCCAGCACCTCCCGAGGAAGCCTTTTCTACTGAGGAACCACTCTAACAGTCAGGAAGTTCTTCCTAATGTTGAGCTGGAAACTCTTTTGATTTAATTTCAACCTGTTGGTTCTAGTCCTTTCTGGGGCCACAGAAAACAATTCCACATCATCTTCTATATGACAGCCTTTCAAGTACTTGAAGATGGTGACCATATCACCTCTCAGCCACCTCTGTTCTAGGCTAAACGTGCCCAGCTCCTTCAACCTTTCTTCATAGGACTTGGTTTGCAGACCCTTCACAATCTTCGTTGCCCTCCTCTGGACCCATTCCAGCTTGTCTATATCCTTCTTAAAATGTGATGCCCAAAACTGAACACAATACTCCAGGTGAGGTCTTACCAGAGCAGAGTAAAGCGATACCATCACTTCACGTGATCTGGACACTATATTTCTGTTGATACAGCCCAAAATTGCATTTACCTTTTTAGCCACTACATCACACTGCTGACTCACGTTCTGCATATGGTCCACTAAGACCCCTAGATCCTTTCGCACATACTACTGCTAAGACAAGTCTCCCCCATCCTATAACCATGCATTGTTTTCCTACCTAAATGCAGAACTTTACATTAATCCCTGTTAAAATTCATTTTATTGGTTTTAGCCCTGTTTCCCAGCCTGACAAGATCATCCTGTATCCTGTTTCTGTCTTCTACTGTGTTTGCAATCCCTCCCAATTTAGTATCATCGGCAAATTTAATAAGCATTCCCTCTATTCCTTCATCCAAATCATTGATAAAGATGTCGAACATCCCAGGACAGATCCTTGAGGCACTCCACTTGTCACTCCTCTCCAAGAGAATGCTGGGCAATTGGTAAGAGCTGGAGGGGTGCATGATGTCACTTCCTGAAAAAGCCCAGAAATGACAGAGAAGGCGTCTAGAAATCCCTGGGAACACCATGTGTTTACTATAGAGTTCCCAGTGATTTCTAGAGCTACTTGCTGTCACTTCCGGGTTTTCTCTGGAAGTGATGTCATGATGCATGTGCTGCTGATTTTTTTAAAAAAATGCTCCCCTCAAATCATTGGAGGCCTGGCAAACATATGCCAGAGTTGGATATGATCTGAGAACTTTGTAATGTGGAGTTAGGCCCTCGGGGGTCTGAACCTCAGGGGAACCATATGAAAAGCAACACACACAAAAACCCCGGCAAGCAGGGCTGTTTTTGCAGCTGCAAGGAACATCACAGAAAAAACAATCACAGAGGCGGCAGGTGCTGCCAGGATTTTTTGGTCGCTCATTTTAATAATGACGATTGTACCTGCAGTGTTTGACTTTTATTCATATGAACATATGAACATATGAAGCTGCCTTATACTGGATCAGACCCTTGGTCCATCAAAGTCAGTATTGTCTTCTCAGACTGGCAGCGGCTCTCCAGGGTCTCAAGCTGAGGTTTTCCACACCTATTTGCCTGGACCCTTTTTTGGAGATGCCAGGGATTCCTTCTGCTTCCCAAGCAGATGCTCTACCACTGAGCCACCGTCCCTCCCCCTTCTGGGGGAGGGGTACCACTGCAAGAAACTGGCTGAGAAGAGATGATGAAGCCCCTGCATTGTAGCCGTAAACTGTCCAGCAAGGACTGTAGAGACCTAGATTTCAGTCCCAATTCAACCGTGATGCTCACTGGCTGACCTGAGCGCTCTCTCTCTCTCAGCCTAACCTAATTCTTCCCCATTTGGGCTCTCTGGTTGCTACACGACTCTGTGTTTATTTTAACTAATTGTTTTAATATTATGTTGTTTTGAAGCTCCGTGTTGCTGCTGCACTCTTCTCTTTTTATTGCCTCTGCTGCAGTCAATAGGAGAGTGATTTATAAACAGCTATAAATACACATTTTCTAGTTTTCCCGCAACTTACAGCAGTCTGGAAAATCACCATATTTTTGCTCTGGGCTCTTCACCTTGGTTGCTTCATGCGCATCAAAGGCAGCCCAACATGTCATGCAGCCCATTTTCTTGACTTCGGGGGAAGGGAAAGTGCTCGTAATTGGTGGGTGCATTATTCGCTTCCCCCCCCCCTTAGAAAGTATGTCCTCCCTGGCACATGTGCATTAATTCTATTTGCACAGATTAGAGATATTCATGAATGTCAAAGGGAGGTCATTATTCCAACATTGGGTTTTCTATAATTCAGCTAAAAGGTTCCAAGTCAAAAGTTTACACCGGATCAAATTTGATCACAGCTAGGGTAATTTTAAAAAAAATAAAAATGAAAGGGTTTTGCATCATAAATGCACTCAACTGTATGCATCAAAATATTGAAGGCTATATTCTTGCCTGGCTTCAAACTGCGAAGTATGTTGCAAAGTAAAACTGTGACACAAATATATATATATAAATAAGCTTTTTACACATTTCATCCTCTTATGTGGAGCAAAACCCAATCTGGGACAGATGGAATGACTGTATGTTACTTTATGATGAGATTTAGACATTTCAGCTAATTAGAAATGAAAGGACAAGTCTTCATTGTGTGCACCGAACTCCCCCCCTATCCAAAAAACAAGACAAGCCATAATCCAATGTATGTTTCCTTTTTTCCTACCAAAGGAGAAGGGTTATTTTGTGCAGAAGAAGTCCTGTGGTATCTTACTTGCCATGTGTCATTCTGTGGGAGTGAATTTAGCGTGCAACAATGCTAGCCAAGTTTTATAATTATTCTGTGTCAAAATGTGGAAGTGGAGGGGAGAGCTTTAAGGTTGCCAGCTCTAATTTAATTTAATTTAAATAATTAAAGCTTCAAAATTATAAACTCTTCTCACGATGGTACCTAACGCCTAAAAAGCTCTTTCTGTCTCATATAAAACCTACCCCTGAGTGCTGGAAACAATGTAAACAGGAAGGGTCTTTTTTACACTGTTGGTGGCTGTGCCCGGAAATACAGTATTTGCTGGCGTATAAGACTACTTTTTTGCCCTGAAAAACATGCCTCCAAGTGGGGGGGTCGTCTTATACGCCGGGTGCACTTCAGTTGGCATAGACATAGCTGCCCATAGTGGCCTTCCGATGCTCGCCCGGTGCCCATAGTGGCCTCCCGATGCCCGCCCACCTCATTCTACATACCATCCAGTATCGCGTGGTATCCAATGCGGTCGCGGCGGGTCATCAGCATGGCTGTGGCGAGCATCAGCAGCGAGACAGGGGTGCCAGCCTTTTCGGCGTGACCGGCCCATTCTGCTCGGCGGGAAGCAGCGGCTCTCCGGCCCGCCCCTTATCTACGCAGAGCTCGCACATGCGCACTAGTGCCGGTCACAGGGAGATGCAGGGGCGGGCCGGGTGTTCTTTTACCTTTTATTTGGTGTGTGGAAGGTGTGCGGAAGAGGGGGTAGTCTTATTCGGCGAGTATATAACAAACTCTATATTTTGAGTGGAATTGTTGGGGGGTCGTCTTATACGCCCAGTCGTCTTATACGCCGGCAAATACGGTAAATGATTTTTGGAAAGAGATTAAGCAAATGGTAGACAATATCGTAGAGGGTAATATTCCCTTTACCCCGGAATCATTCCTCCTGAATTACTGGCCAAAATTAAAACTTTCTTTAGTGAAAAAAGAGGGGGCAGCCCTACTACTCATGGCAGCCAAAATTCTGATAGCCCAATATTGGAAGAGAGATGTGTCTCCGAATAAACAACAATGGATGTCTAAGGTGTGGGAAATAGTGGCATTAGATAAACTAGCCATACAAATAAGGGTAAATGACTTACCGCAGAAAGACAATAATTTTATTGAAAAATGGCCCCTTTTTTAATCATATTAATTCAGAAGCAGAATTTGAAAGATGTATACCAAAAAAAATACATTAATTTTTC
This sequence comes from Heteronotia binoei, assembly GCF_032191835.1. Taxonomy (NCBI): domain Eukaryota; kingdom Metazoa; phylum Chordata; class Lepidosauria; order Squamata; family Gekkonidae; genus Heteronotia; species Heteronotia binoei. The sequence continues at coordinate 16,076,567 of NC_083233.1, forward strand.
GTATTATTGAAACTTTTTAAAATTAAAAATATAATATCGAACAGTAAAACACAACTTATCTGAAATATGGACGGTAAATGCATAATAATGAACAAATAGAAGACTGTAAGAGTGCTCTTATTAATATTAATATTGTTTTGTATATATTCAATGTATTTGTTTGGGTGTTTATGGTGTTTAATGTTTGTAAATGTTTTTCAAAAAATTAATAAAAATTTAAGTATATATATAAAAAAAAAAGGTTGCCAGCTCTGGGTTGAGAAATACTTGGAGGTTTTGGGGGTGGAGTCTGGGAGGGTGGGGTTTGGGGAAGGGAGGGGAGGGGCTTCAGCAGGGTATAATGCCCGAGAGTCCGTTATTCAAAGAAACTATTTCTTCAGGGGGACTGATCTTGATCATCTCTGTTGTGTATGTGGACCTTAATGGAGACCTGTTGGGTGTTCCTGCAAGGCTCATTGGAGCCATAAGGACTGAGCTTGGGGACTTAGGAACAACGGGCAGCAGGTTCCAAGTCCCTGCTGCCCTGCTCCAATTTCTTTTTTTTTGAATAAATATTTTTTTCTTTATTATAAACTCAAACAGCTTGCAGAAAAACATAAAGACCCAAAATATAAAACAACATAAACTCACCAGTAATGTTGCACACTGAAGAGCCCCGTGGCGCAGAGTGGTAAAGCTGCAGTACTGCAGTCGGAGCCCTCTGCTCACGACCTGAGTTCGATCCCAGCGGAAGCTGGTTCAGGTAGCCGGCTTAACGTTGACTCGGCCTTCCATCCTTCCGAGGTTGGTAAAACGAGCTTGCTGGGGGGGAAAGTGTTAGATGACTGGGGAAGGCAATGGCAAACCGCCCCGTAAAAAGTCTGCCGTGAAAACATTGTGAAAGCAACGTCACCCCAGAGTCAGAAATGACTGGTGCTTGCACAGGGGACTACCTTTACTCTTTTAATGTTACACAAATTCAGACAAAGTTAAATAATTAGCAAAATGGATTCATAAAAAAGGAGACCATTTTTCCATTACAGATTTATGTTGAGCTATATTAGCACGTGACTGCACCTCATCAGTAATCATACCTAGTGTAAAGTAATCCCAGACTTTGAGATACCAAGCCCATAGACTAGGGGATTGCTCATCTTCCTATTTACAAGCAATAACCGCTTTAGCTGCTTTGAGTAAAGTCATTGTAAGCTCCTTATCCTGTTTCAAAGCAAATCCAGATTCCCAGAGATTCAAAAGAATCAAACTTGGGGAGAGTGGGAACAATAACCCCTGTAATTCTGAAAATTTCCTTGACCACCTGTTGCCCTGCTCCAATCATGGGCCCCCTGCTGGTTTGAATGATCCAATCACATGCTTGCATGGTAACCCTGAGTTGTATATAGTTGGCCCCATGGGCCCAGTTAGACAATCTTGAATGCAGCCCTATACTATGCTGTACCTAATAAAGAGCTGATGATCACTACCACCTTGCCTCCTCAATGCATTGAACCCACTATATTGTCATCTGAAGGTCAATTGTAATAGCAGGAGATCTCCAGGCACCACCTGGAACTGGCAACCCTTGCAAAATTGGAGGAGGAGGAGGAGGAGGAAGCAGCTGGGACAGTCACAGGCCAGTGCTATTCCCTTCTTGACTTCCTTGCATAGGGAGAACAACTGAATATCTAAAGTACTCGATGTTTGTTTCTTTGCGTCAGATATTTACATGCCACTTCTTCTCCCCAGAGACTCAGACCACTTACAGCAGGGGTCCTCAAACTTTTTAAATAGGGGGCCAGTTCACTGTCCCTCAGACTGTTGGAGGGCTGGACTGCCGTTACTGTACAAGGCCGCGGGCCGTCAGTTCTCCGTCTTCTGCATCTCTCTCCCTTCCCCACACCACACACCTCGGCCTGGGAACTCACCTCACCTCGGTATCACCTCACACTCTGTCTCCGCCGCCTCAGCCCAGTGCCGGAAGTGTGCGTTGCTAACGCGAGTTTAGGTCGAACGTCACTTCCGGTCTGATTTTGCTATAACCCGGCGGGCCGCATAAACGTCCTCAGCAGGCCGCATCTGGCCTGCGGGCCGTAGTTTGAAGACCCCTGACTTACAGCATTGTTCTCTCTGCCTCCATGCTAGCCTTACAGCAACTCTGTGAGGTTGCTTAGGCTGAGAAAGAGGGACTGGAGCTTCTGATGCTTGCAAATGCCATGACAGGACCCATTAAAACACCCATCATCTCTCTTGGCTTTGTAGTGGAGGAGACTGAGGCGTGCAGCCATTAAGGGTGTTAGGGAGCGACCAAAATGGGCATCTTGAATTTAGCCTAGAAACAGTTGTTTCTGGGAAAGCTACATTCAAGTCCAGCATCACCTTAGAAACCAACAGGGCTTTTTTAAAAAAAAGCAGGAACGTGCAAGAACGCAGTTCTGGCTGGCTTGGCATCAGGGGGTGTGGCCTAATATGCAAATGAGTTCCTGCTGGGCTTTTTATTTATTTATTTATTCGGGATTTATATCCGCCCTTCCTACAAGTGGCTCAGGGCAGCTTCCAACAATTAATCAAGCATAAAATTTAAACAATTTTAAGTATAAAACAATTAGATACTTAAACATTTAAAACCTTAAAAACCAGTAACATTTCAATTTGATAAAAACAATTAAACCTTAAAAACCAGTAACATTACATTTCATATAAACAGATGGCTGGCCAGTTACATCAAGTTTTCATCCCAGCTAGGTGTAAGCTAGCCGGAAGAGGGTCGTCTTACAAGCCCTGCGGAACTGAACCAGGTCCCGCAGGGCCCTCACCTCTTCCGGCAGCTGATTCCACCATGTGGGGGCCATAACGGAGAAAGCCCTTTCTCTGGTGACTTTCAAGCGGGCTTCTTTTGGCCCGGGGATAGAGAGGAGATTTTGTGTTCCTGACCTCAGTGCTCTCTGGGGAACATGTGGGGAGAGACGGTCCTTCAGGTAGGCAGGTCCCAGGCCATATAGGGCTTTAAAGGTAATAACTAGCACCTTGTACCGGACTCGGTACATCACTGGAAGCCAGTGCAGAGTCCGAAGACCCGGCCGAATGTGTCCCCACTTTGGGAGACCTAATAACAGCCGGGCCGCGGCATTCTGCACCACCTGCAATTTCCGAGTCTGGGACAGGGCAGCCCCATGTAGAGGGCATTGCAGTAGTCCAACCTCGAGGTGACCGTAGCATGGATCACTGTTGCTAGGTCGTCACGCTCCAGGAAGGGGGCCAGCTGCCTTGCCCGCCTAAGATGAAAAAATGCGGACTTGGCAGCGGCTGCTATCTGAGCCTCCATCTTTAAGGAAGGCTCCAACAGCACCCCCAAGCTCCTGACTCTGTCCGCCGCCGTCAGCGGCGCACCATCAAAAGCTGGCAGGGGGATCCCCCCCCCGGGCCGCGGCGACCCAAGCAAAGGACCTCTGTCTTCGTAGGATTTAGCTTCAGCCCACTCAGTCTGAGCCACTCAGCCACAGCCCGTAATGCCCGGTCAAGATTTTCCGGGGCGCAGACCGGCCGGCCATCCATAAGTAGATAGAGCTGGGTGTCATCAGCATACTGGTGACACCCCAGCCCATACCTTCGGGCAATCTGGGCAAGAGGCCGCATGTAGATATTGAATAACATCGGGGAGAGAACCGCCCCTTGGGGCACACCACAATCGAGTGTGCGCCTCTGGGATAGCTCCCCCCCAATTGCGACCCTTTGTCCCCGACCTTCCAGGAAAGAGGAAAGCCACTGTAAGGCCAACCCCTTTTAAACCCCTTTTTAAAAAAGCCCTAGAAATCAACAAGTTGGCTTGCCAGTCCTTAGGTTCAGGGAGGGGATCTCCCAGTTTTGCAGGCTCCTCCCCAGCACTGGTCACTGATGCGCCTTTAAATCTCAAATGCGAAAATATCAGCTGAGGCTAAATCATCAAGTATTTCATAAATGTAACAACTATCAATTTAGTACAAAATATAATAAGTAACAGAAGACAGCAAGACACTACTAATGAGAGCCAGTGGCGATGGCTCGAACCACTGGGAAGAGCATGCAGGCCCAATACTTTTCTGAAAGATTCACAAGCAGAATGCCAAAATTATAGGTTCCTACAGAAAGAGGAATGTCAAATGTCTGTTAGCCCACAAAATCTTCCCAGTGAAACGTATTGTCCAAAATTTAGATACACACACAAAAAAAATGGACCTCTCAGCATGAAAGTTGCAAATCCAAAAATTTCAACTGAAGCTAAACCATCAGGTATTTCATAAATTGAACAACCATCAATTTAATACAAAATATAATAAGTAATAGAAGACAGTAAGAAGCTAATAATAAGAGCCGGTGATGATGGCTCGAACAACTGGGAAGCACACAGTAAAACTACATTTTAGAAGAAGCTTGCAAACTAACTGTGTTTTGGAATGTGTGTGCACCTTTAAATCTCAGGAGGATGAATACTGTGGGGTTGGGGAGCAGGCGGAGCCACTTGGTTCTTCCAAGTGAGTGTGAGAGAAAGAAAGAGAGCACAAGTCCCTCTGTTTGTTTTGCACTTATTTCAGAAGTCGTGTGTATAGTAAAATGGATAGTAAAGAGTTATCTAGAACCTGATCATGGGATGGAAAAAAACTCCACCCCCTAGACTGCTCTCTTCTTTACTTTCATTTTCCTGTGTTAGTCTGAAGAAGTTGGCTGAAATACAGCAGCTTGTTACATTCAGCAACTCCCATAAGTAAAGCAATTTATACCATGGCCCCAGTGAGATCACAAAAGTTTGGGCTTGCAAACTGTTTTTGTTTGGGAAAGGATTCCTTGTTTATTTCAGCAGCTTTGTAAGTGTGTGTGTATGTGTCCCTTAATAAACCCACGCTTGGAATTGCTACCAAAGCCTGATGAGGGATTTGTGGGGATATGACAAATTACACTTTCATTTTGTGGAAGTGCAACTGCTGGGGAACCCTTTGAAGACAAAAAAGAGAGAGAGAGGGGAAATGAAGAGTATATTCAGGGGAATTGCACTGCTGTATTTTTACTTATTAAGGAATGGGAAAGCCTCCCAGCTCCATCCCCAAAGTCTGCAGCCTCCACCCACAAAGTCCCCAGATATTTCCAGAGCTGGACTTGGCAACCCTACCAACAAGATTTTGGGGTTATAAACTTTTGAGAGTCAGGGCACTCTTTGTCAGAGAACTTTTGACTCTCTAAAGCTCATACCCCCGCCCCCCCCAAAAGAAAATCCTGTTAGTTTTAAAGTGCTATTGGACCCAAATCTAGCTCTTCTACTGTAGACAAAAACATTTTTTTTTCTCGAGTACTCCCGATGGAGTTTTATCTTTACAGCTGTATATTCAGGCGGATTGTAAGCAACGTTTTAGTCCCAAGGGTGACTTAAGGGCAGCCCTTGAAGAAGTCAGATTCTGAAACCTTATCAGTCATTAAAACATCATCATGAAGCCATTGACAGGATAAAATAAAAGAGGATGGCACTATCCAACAGGTGGTCAGATGAAGGTCTTCAAGAACAAAATCTCTTGTGTTGTCTCTAGAAGGCCTCTAGCAAAGGTGCCAACCTCACCTCCCAACAGATGCAGTCCCACAGCCTGTGAGTGGCAAACTAAAGAATCATTATAAGGACATAAGAGAAGCCATGTTGGATCAGGCCAATGTCCCATCCAAGTCCAACACTCTGTGTCTCATAGTAGCCAAAACCCAGGTGTCACCAGGAGGTCCACCAGTGGAACCAGAACTCCAGAGGCTCTCCCACTGTTGCTCCCCCAAGCACCAAGAATACAGAGCATCTGTACCTTGTGACTAATACCACTGATGCACCTCTGCTCCATATGTTCATCCAGTCTCCTCTTAAAGCTGTCTATTCTTATTCATCTTCCCTGTTCCTGTTTTCACAGGAAACAATGCAGAGAAGTACATGCAGCTCTATGCCTTGTAATTTATATTTCTGTGGATAATCATCATAAACCATATATAGCTGCTCATAAGGACCCTTCAGGTATATGACTTAGAATTAAGGGGTCCATTGCCCTTAATCCCGGCAACATATAAGAGCATCTTGCAAACACGGATTCATTTATTTGTTCAGGCTTACATCCCGCCCTATCCCATAAATGAGCTTGGAGCAGCTCACAAACAAATAGAATATTAATAAACAATGATGACATATAATAAGAACCAAATTTTAAAAAGCAATCAGAACAATAAAGACAAGATGGCAGCTCCAAGTCAGTGCATACGTCAAGGTGTTAGAGAATCATTTCTTTGGGCAGGGGAAACTGAGTTAGATTGAGTGGCCACCGCCTTTTCCGTTTTACTGGCCCTGCTGAACTGTAACAAGTCCTGCAGGGCCCTGACCTTGCATGGGACCATGTCCCACCAGGCCAACCAGAAAAAGGGACCATGTTCCACCAGGCCACCATGTTCCACCAGAAAAAGGCCTGGCCCTGATTGAGGCTAAGGGGACATCTTTCAGACTAGGGACTACCCGTGGTTGTTGATCAGCAGAATGCAAATGAAATGAGAAGAACCGGTTGCTTGGCAAATGCTATGGTATAAAATGTGTTGCTTGGATAGAAACAGGCACATAATTTTTTTATAGTTAGGATTTTGGGCCCCAATGTGCATTACTTTGCACTTGGCCACGTTGAACCTCCTTTACCACACTGACGTCCTCTCGTCCAGTCTCGACAGATCCTTCACAATCCTCCCTGGCTCTCACCACCCTGAACAATTTAGTGTCATCTGCAAACGTAGCCACTTTGCTGCTTCCTCCCAACTCCAAATCATTAATGAACAAGTTAAAAAGCATCAAACCCAGTACTGAGCCCTGCGGCACCCCACTGCTTACCACCCTCCACTGTGAAAATTGCCCATTTATATTCACTCTCTGTTTCCTGTTACTTAGCCCATTTTGGATTCATGAGAGGACTTGTCCTTTTACCCCATGGCTATTGAGCTTACTTAGAGAGCCAGTTTGGTGTAGTGGTTAAGTGTGCAAACTCTTATGGGATACCAGGTTTGATTCCCCACTCCTCCACTTACAGCTGCTGGAATGGCCTTGGGTCAGCCATAGCTATCGTAGAAGTTGTCCTTGAAAGAGCAGCTGCTGTGAGAGCCCTCTCAGCTCCATCCACCTCACAGGGTGTCTGTTGTGGGGGAGAAGATATAGGAGATTGTAAGCCACTTTGTGTCTTTGATTCAAAGAGAAGGGCGGGGTATAAATCTGCAGTCTTCTTCTTCTTAGGAGCTTTTGATGAACTTTATCAAAAGCTTTCTGTAAATCAAAATAACACCATCTATTGGGTCCTCTTTGTCCACATGTTTGCTCACCCCTTTAAAGAACACTAACAGGTTAGTGAGACAAGATCTTCCCTTACAAGAACTCACGCTGAGTCTTCCTCGATAGCTTTTGTTCATCAATGTGCCTACTAATTCTCTCTTTGATAACGGTTTCCACCGACTTACCCAGTAGTGACATCAGACTGACTGGCCTGTAATTTCCCGGATCTCCTCTGGAAGCCTTTTTAAAGATGGGGGTGACATTAGCTACTTGTTTACAATGTATATAAACATACACACATAAGTGTGTTTGTGTATATGGTGCATTCTAGTTTGCCTCTCTTGCTGAGACTCCAGGCAGGTCACTCCGTAGAAAAATCAATTCAAATGAACAGCAAAGACCTCCAAAAAAAACCCCAATGTGGTAAGACTAGAATGGCAGGATGAAAAAAAAATGCCAACAACAAAAAAAGACAATGAAACTCTCTAAGACATGAGATAACAAGATGGAATAAGATATGGTCAAAGAAATTGAATACATGCACAACAAACACTGAAATAGACTGCAATCCCTCTCCCTACTCCCGAGTGTTTTCATTATACTACAGTGTTCTAAATATAATGTGTGTGTAAACAATTTTGCTCTGCAGATCTCTGGAAGATGTTTCCTTTCCCTTTTATTCCCTTAGAAGCTCATTGATTTACAAATCTTGATCAGCAGAAAAAAAAATTGGGTTCTTCATTTTTTGGACATGAGGGATAAAAGGACTGACACAGATTTTACTATCACCCGAGTGACCTTTGCATCGTTATCTATATGCAAATAAAACAGAGATTCCAAGGTATAGAGTAATGCCTGATCCATAATTAGTGGCTTAATATAAAAGTCCCTAATATTCTTTCTTTATCTTTTTTTTAAATGGCATTCAAGCAGTCTCTGGAGTTCTTTTGGAAGGCTATACAAGTATATTCATTGCTCTCCTTGAAATATATTTTGAGGTATATTACAAATAAAGATTGGAAACCACACATCTCCACGGTGCCTAACAGACCTGTATTAAGGCAGGCGCCCATTCACTTTCTGAACCACACAGATAGATTCCCCCCCCCCCTTCAATTGATGTGCAACAGGCAATCCCCTTTCTCTTCTAATTCCTTTCGGAACAATCTGTACATTTCAATCAACCTGATGGACACAAAGCGTAGTCCGATACTGGCTCACAGTTTGCAGAGGAGTGGCCCCGGATCAAACCTCATTAGCAAGAGAAATTGATTACAGTATAATTAGTGCCAGTGGACACATGTAACAACTATGAAAGAACTCAATTAAGCACACTGACAGCAGGAACAGCTGGACACTGGAATGCCTCCCTTGAGAGGCTGAGTCAATTTCTCCTTGGGTTCAGGGAATGGAGGAGTGGGCGTTGGCCAACCGGTTGTTTCATGGCCTGCTCTCCTCTCATAAACCCTTAATGATGGAAGCAAGGGAGCCGCTGGGTCGTCTTATATTTTAATCCCTCTATGCAACCAAAATTGGGCTCCCCGAGAGCATGACCCCCGAACGGAAGGCAAACAGAAATGAAAGTCTGAGGCTGATTCCACACTAACCTTGCTCAGGGCCAGGCTTCTGTTTCTCTCTGGAGCAAGCTAGCGATTTCACACCAGCTGCTCCGTGCCGCCATTTTGAGCCAGGTTTACACTGCAGCACAGCAAGTCGTGGGTTGTCCCGGTGCAACATGGCGGTGTGGAGCAGCTGGTGCGAAATCGCTAGCTTGCTCCAGAGAGAAACGGAAGCTTGGCCCTGAGCAAGGTTATGCGGAATCAGCTTGAGACAAAATGTTCCTGGAGGACAATGTTCCTTCCTCTCAGCTGGATCAGAATCCCAGTTACGGTTGCTAGGTCCCAGCAGAGGATCTCCCGGTTTTGGGAGCTTCTCTCCACCACACACCAGCTGGCCAGCAGAGGAAACCCCTTTCATAAATAGTGATGTCACTGTGCAACATCCCTGGTATGATGGCATCATCTGGAAGTGATGTCATCGCACTGGGGACATCATGCAACATACCCACCCATCCCAGAACACCCACCATGCCACCATGCAGGCAAGGGGACCAGGCGACCCTTAGCATGATGGAAGGGTATGCTTCCCTTTTCTCAACTACGGTCATTCGAGCAACACACAGCTAAAGGACAAAAATATGCCCAACAGGACATAACATGTCAGAGAAGATATTTCATGTGCACATCCACCCAGGGCTTTTTAAAAAGAAAAGGCCCAGAAGGGACTCATTTGCATATTAGGCCACACCCCCTGATGCCAACCCAGCCAAACTGCATTCCTGTGCATACCTGCTCAAAAAAAAAAAAAAAGCCCTGCATCCATCCCGGAAAAGAGAGAGGAAACATTAATGGAGCTCAATTAGACTACAGATTTATCCTTAATGTTGCAGAGATCAATGGGGTCACGTGTCATATGAAGACATGATTTTGCTTTTTACCAAGTCAGACAGACCATTGGTCTGCCAAAGTCAGTTTTGTCTCCTCTGACTGGCAGCAGCTATCCTGGGTCTCAGAGGGTTTTTATATCACCTACTACCAGATGACATGACCTGGCAACACCAGGGATTGAACTTGGACTTTCTGAATGCAAAGCCAATGTGCTGTCTCTGAGCTATAGCCCCTCCCAAGATCCCCCTTGCAGCTTCCATATGAAATACCGCTTAGGTCAGGTAGTCTACAACTGAGGGTGGCACCACATCTTTCCCCAAGAACAAGGTGTTTAAGGCCATTGCTGAGTGCAGGGGTTGCTGTAGTAGGCTCACCCTATTGCTCTCCAAGGTCGTTAGAGTGACCTGGACTCCTAAAAGACACTGTTGATCTTTCCAGCTGCTTGCGAGCAGTAGACCAGGAGTCCCCAGTGGGATGCCCATGGGTGTGCTGTGCCACCTGCCACCACCTTTCTTGGCACCTATCATGGTCAGGGCAAAGTGGGACTTTTGCCCATCGAGGCCTCTGATTTACCAGTAGAGATTTAATTAGCTGTGCATTAAAAACAACAACATTGCTTTGCACCTTGGGTTTCCAAGTTCTGTGTTGGAAAAGACCTGGAGACTTAGGGGGTGGATCCAGGAGAGGGTGGGGTCTGTGGGGGGAGGGGCCTCAGCATAGTCCAAGGCCATAGAGTCCCCACTTCCAAGCAGCCATTTCCTCCAAGGGAGCTGATCTCTGCCAGCTGGAGATCAGCTGTAAAAGCAGGAGATCTCCAGGCCCCACCTGCCACCACAGCACAAGGATCTTTGCTGTGTGGCTGAAGTTAATGTATGACAGCCATTTTGTGGCAGCCATTTTGTGGATGTGCCCACCATGACATGTCAGAATTGCAAAGGTGCTCTCAGGCTCAAAAAGTCAGGGACACTTGCAGGAGGCACGAATGAATTCTGGAAACCCACAAGTACTCCTGGCCTAGCCTTTTGTTTACATGATACAGCAGGTAAATCTCAATTGGTAGGTAAATATTGCCCCTGTTTCTCTTGGAAAGGGGAAACACTGCAATATATTTGTACTGTTAGTTGACTTTCAACCTTGCCCAATCCTCCTTTTTTTAAATGACTGTTGCAGTGTTTAAGACGATTGCTAGCATTTGATATAGGCGGGCAGCCATGTTGATCTGAGGCAAAATAACAAATTTGGAGTCCAGTAGAGCCTTTAAGACTAACGAAGTTTTATGCAGAATCAGCGTTCCCTCTAAGCTGAGTTAGTGTGAGCTAGCCTAGCTCGCAGATATCTAGCCTTTGGCTCACACATTTTTGTCTTAGCTCAGGAAAAATGGCCTTAGAGCAAACGGATTGATGCAGCAGCTCAGAATTTTAATGGCAGGAGCTCCCAAAGTAGAATTTTTGCTTGCGAGAGTGCACAGTTTAGAGGGAGTATTGTTCAGAATATAATTCTGAACAAAGCTTTGTTAGTCGTAAAGGTAAGGTGCTACAGGTCTCTAACTTTGTCCTTTTGCTAGCATTTGAGTGATTAGAAAAATATACCCTAAAGGGCAACGGATTTTTTTTTTTTTACTTTTTAAAAATTGACTCTTTATACAGTTACCCATTCTTTAAAAACCCTGCAGTTTGCCAGTGCCCTCGTAGAAGAATCATTCCTCCTTTCCTAAGATCCTGCTTGGATACGTGGAAAAGTTGCCATACTGCTGCCAGGGTTTTACCGGAATCTGGGCATGTCATCTGCTATCCGCGGAGCCCATTAGCGAGCCCGGAATTTCAGCTTTTGCTTTAAAAAAAAAAATCCAGGCTTTCGGCATCTGGAGTTCAAAGGCAAAAAAAAAAAGTGATGACAGCTTTCTGCAGAGGGAAAAGGCCTGTTCTGCCTTCCCTTTGTTCCAGCCAATGAAGGAAGTAATGGCCATGATTGAAAGGTATGGAAAGCTGAGGGATGCTTTGCTTCTCTAGTCCCAGTGGGGCCTGCTGCTGTAATTGGCAGCTATGACGGTGGGGGTTTTTTTTTTGCGGGGGGGGGGTGTTACTTCTTAGGTTTTAACTGGCTTCTAAAAGTAAGTAATTTTAAGGGGAAAGTATCTCCTGCCTATTTTTTTTTTGTGTGATTGTCCAAATTATTCCAAAACAAATGTCAACAATGACATCAAAAATAAGTCTTGCTCTTTTATGAAGATGATGATATTGGATTTATATCCCACCCTCCACTCCGAAGAGCCGAAGAGCAGCTCACAATCTCCTTTACCTTCCTCCCCCACAACAGACACCCTGTGAGGTGGGTGGGGCTGGAGAGGGCTCTCACAGCAGCTGCCCTTTCAAGGACAACCTCTGCCAGAGCTATGGCTGACCCAAGGCCATGCTAGCAGGAGCAAGTGGAGGAGTGGGGAATCAAACCCGGTTCTCCGAGATAAGAGTCCACAAACTTAACCACTACACCAAACTGGCTTTGATAACGTGGGACTTTAAAAAAAAAGCAAACGTTAAAAGGCAGTGGTTATTAATCACTTTACCCAGGTTTTTTTAAAAAGAAAAGAAAAGAAAAAGCCCAGCAGGAATCATTTGCATATTAGGCCACATTCCTTGGCACCAAGCCAGCCGGAACTGTGTTCCTGCTCAAAAAAAGCTCTACCTTACCAACTCTGTGTATAAAGTTGAAAGCGGGAAGGGGGAGGAGGAGAGTATGTTTTATCTTTTTAAAACTGGGAATTAATTTGAGATGGTGGGAGACTAGCAAGCCGAAGAGCCAAATGGGGCGGCATTTCCTAGTGGCCTCGTATGGAGTTACTCCTGGATGCAGTCCTAAGGACACTTCCCGGAGAGTGAGCTCCTTTGATAACATGGGGCTTACTTCTGAGTAGACCAGTTGGATCGCTCCTTGCATCTTTGGGAGCTGTGGCAACCGGAGAGACTTTGGCTTATCTAAAAATCCAAATGAAATTCTGTAATTATACAGCAGATTTTTAAAAAGAAAATAATTGCATCCAAGATTCAGTAATGTGCTTAATGCTGGCCAAAATTCCGAGGTACAAGCTAGCTTTTCATCACAGCTCTATATTGGTATTTGTCACTCACAAAATGCTTGAAAGAAAGAGTGCAATTTCTATCACTCGATTTTATCCAAATGCCACCCTTCATCTTGTGCTTTGACTGGTGGTGGAACATCCATGAAGTTGCAGCTGGCTCATGGGGTCCCCGTTGGGTTTTCAAGGCAAGAGACATTCAGAGATGGTTTGCCATTGCCTTCCTCTCTGCAGTGACCTTGGGATTCCTTGGTGGTCTCCTATATAAGTACTAACCAGAGCTGACCCTGCTTAGCTTCTGAGGTCTGGCATAGGGTTGCCAAGTCCCTACGCCTCTGCAGTAGGGGACTCCTCTCTCACATACTTTGCAGTGTCATCTAGAAGTGACATCATTGTGTCAGGCACATCGTGCTGGGGATGCTCTAGGATTCACCAGAAAAACTCTATAGTACCATCGATTTTACTGCAAATCCTAGAGCGTCCACAGAACAACGTTCTAGGATTCACGGTAAAACGTTTACAGTGAATCTTAGAGAGTCCCTGGCATGATGTGCCCGACACAATGATGTCACTTCCAAGTGATGTCATCACACAGGGCATGATGGGGCTATTTGGGGACGGGGATCCCCATGGTAGCCTGCTCCATGCTGGCAGGTTGGGGGTCCCCAAACCCTAGGATCCCCCCCCCCCCCAGTGGGAGCTTAGCAGCCCTAGTCTGACGAGATCCGGCTAGCCTGGTTTGATGGGATGTGCCAATAAAAATGTGTTCAGATGGCATAGCCCACAATTGGCAAGAATGCCTTTGGGGCTCAGTTAAGAGTCTGAGGATTTGAATTGATATATTAATCTTGAATTTTGTACTGAGCTTCTTAATGGTTTGTGCAGAGAGACTCCGTATGACTATGCATTTCCCAATGTTTCAAACTGCAACGCTAAGCAAACCTGTTCTGCAGGGAGTCCTATTTAAAGGGACTAAGATTTACATCTGAGTAATTCATTTATTTATTACGTTCAATTTCTATCCCACCCTTCCCTGCACTGCAGAGCTCCGGGCAGGTTTCAACATGATGATTAGTTTTATTAACAAAATTAGGATTCGCTTTTTAAGGCTATGGTCCTATTTACATTTGATTAGGGTTGCCAAGTCCAATCCAAGAGATATCTGGAGACTTTGGGGATGGTACCTAGAGCAAGGTTGAACTCCAAAGGGAGTTCTGGCCATCACATTTAAAAGGTTCATGCACCTTTTATATGCCTTCCCCCATTGGAAATAATGAAGGATAGGAGCAGCTTCTTTGGGGGCTCATAGAATTGAACCCCCTGGTCCAATCTTTTTGAAACTTGGAGGGTCTTTTGCAGAGAGGCACCGGATGCTATGCTGAAAATATGGTACCTCTACCTCAAAAAACAGCCCCCCAACTCCTGATACCTGCAGATCAATTTACCATTATACTTTATAGGAATCAGTCTCCATAGCGAATAATGGAGTGCCCAGCAGACATCCGCCCCCCCCCCCCGGCTTTCTGATGACCCTGAAGCAGGAGGAGGGCCTCCAAACCAGGGGATCCCCTGCCCCTACCTGGGGATTGGGCAAACCAGAAACTGCAATGTACTGATTAGCAAACACTAGAAATAAACCACTGCGTTTTTATGATGCAAAGAAATGCTTAAGCAATTTCTTTCATAATGATGCAATTATATTATTATCACGATTTAAAAAAAGTTGTATTGATTTCAAGGAATTAGGGATAGGGAATAAGAGGGGGTAGGGGATAGGAGTACATATTAGTCTTATTCTGCGTAAGAAATACTTTCAAAAGAATATAAGTCTACATCTGCAATACTTTCTTAAAATACATAAATTGTCACATATTATTATCTCTAAACTATGCATCATCAACATTTTGATATTTTATGTTATAAATCTTTTTGTTAAAATGTCTATTAAATTTGACAATTCCAATAAAGGGAATTTTGTGTTACAGAGTACAGGGGGAAAAAAGAGATATAAGTTCACACCTATAAAAATACTTTCAAAAATATAGGTCTACATCTTCAATACTTTCTTAAATACATAAATTATCACATATTATTGTCTCTAAACTATGCATCATCATCATCATCATCATCATCATCATCATCATTTTGATATTTTATGTGATAAATCTTTTTGTTAAAGTGTCTGTTAAATTTGACAATTCCAATAAAGGCAATCTTGTGATACAAAGTACAGGAAAAAAAGGAGATATGAGTTCACACCAGACAATTATATTATTATCATCAGAAACCAAAATTCATTAAATGTCCGTAGAAAAATCAAAAAGTTATTTCACACCACTCTTGTAAGGTAGTACTTTCAAAATCAGAGACTGTTTTCGCACACAGCTAACCTCGCAGTCACAACCCTGTTCCCTCCGCAGCTTCGGGTCGGATCTCCCACCATCTGCGCCGGAGTTACAGGAAGTGCCACGGCTTTTGCGTAGCAAACGTAAACCGCTAAAACCCAGTTTACGTTTGCTACGCAGAAGCTGCGGCACTTCCTGTAACTCTGGCGCAGATGGTGGGAGATCCGACCGAACGCTGAGGAGGGAACAGGATTGTGACTGCGAGTTTAGCTGTATGTGAAAGCGGTAAGAAGGTTATTTCACATCTTGTAAGGTAGTACTTTACAGTCCACTGTCTCAGTTCTCCTTTGCTTGAAAGACGTAGACAGGACCACGCTTGTATATGATTCCAGTAGCAGACCAAAGTCTGGCAGGTGCAGCAGCTACACAGATCCTAGGTTCAGTTCAGGGGATTGGCAGCCCTGCAGTTGATTGTCCTGAAGTGTCCTGGAAACCAATGAAACCCTAGCAAAATCCTTAGGACACAGGGATGCTAGCCGCCAGGTGGAACCTGGACATCCCCCAGAATTACAGCTCATCTCCAGACTACAGAGATCAGTTCCCCTGGAGAAAATGGCCACTCTGGAAGATGGACTCTATGCCATTGTGCTCCACTGAGACCCCATCCCTCCCCCAGGCTCCATCTCCAAATCTCCAGGAGTTTCCCAAGTTGTATCGGGTATTCCTATGTAGGAAGCAGATGTGCACAAAATAGCAGCCTGATCTTGTTACAGTGGACTGTAAGGATTTTCCATTTCTGCTAAGGCTGAACGCTACGAGCTAAGATGTGTGTGGGTTGAGCGTGTTTAACGATCAAGGGTTCAAGGCTATCAGAGAAAAGCAAACAAGAACCTCCTACCCTGGGACTTCTACGGGACATTAATTGCAGAGCCATGCACTGCAGTTGCCACAGGACCAGAATCCAGGAGGGCACAGGTCCCTGCTCTGTCTATCTCTCTCCCAGGCAAGGTTCGCTGTTGTCTCTGAGGAGAGCCAGAACACATCCCAGCCTGAGCAAAGGGGATCAGGCAAAGAGATGTTTCCTATGGTTCTTCCGCAGCCTTTTTGTGGTGGTGAATAGGAGGAGATGAAAAGCAAACCTTTAACGGCACAATAATGAATGTGCTTGATTGGCAATGTCATGGGTGCTGGGGACCCTGCAGAAGAAGCCGAGCCTGCAGAGCCTGCAGAAGGAACTGTGCCCCTGCCACCTGCACCAGTGCCCCTGCCTCCTGCTGAAGAAGATCCAAGCCCCCCTGCCTCGCCCTCTCGGGTGGCTCGTGTGCGTGACCGCCTTCGTCGGGACCTCAGGGATCGGAGGAGGGCGGCACGCTCACAAGCAAGACGCTCCCTGAGCCCTGAGTGTTGAAAGGATTCTGGCCCTTCTAAGTGTGAGGATGCTTAAGTTTCGGCAGGATCCTGGCTGCTGCTCTGAGACAGCAATTAGCCCAAATGAGCAACAGGCAGCAGAGGGCTATATATCTGTGGGCTTTGGGAGGAGGCTTTGTGGAAGCAACTAGTCACATACCTGACATCCTAGCATCCACTCCGGCTCTTGACTTTGGCTTTTGGATTCCTGACTTTGGCTTGGAGCTCTGGACCCCCTGACTTCGGCTTCGGAACCTCTGACCTGTGATACCTGGATTACGATTCTGTTTTGGCGCCTTGGACCCACCTTGCTCACCAGTTGCAGACCCTGGACCGCCCCTGGACTTTGCCTGACTCAGCCCCAGCTCGTGACAAGCAAAGCTGGCAAACTATTTGCATAATGTATTTGGGGGAAAGGGGCCTGGCTGCCTTCTCCAGTCTGCTCAGGCAACAGGAAAGAGTCCCACGGACAGGAGACAGAAAATGAGCAACAGCTCCGTGTGTAATAAGCCTCTTGTCAATTTCTTCTCTTCCAAAGTTCAATAAGAAAAAGTTTCACAAAAAATTGATTTTAAATTCCAAATTCCTTTGCTGGTAGTAAATTTCTCAAAAAAAAAAGTCTGGATTTGCACATTGTATACAGAGGATACTTCAACAATTTAAACTACCAACATCAGTTTACAGGCATAACCGGTCTAAATCCAATATCTTCAATACTCTTGTTTCGCACTACTGTTTTATCCAAGCTACAGTTTTGTGCCTATAAAACAGTCATACAATTAATTATTTACTACAGGATAACTCACACATATTAAAAAAAAAAACCAACCCATCAGCAAGCATAGCCACTTACCACTATTTTGGTAATTTGAGGGGGGGGGTTAATATGTGAGAGGGGACCCACCCACAACCATAAGGCTGTCATTTATTTTTTGTAAGAAATAAATAAAATTTTCAAAACATACATCAGTGGAAAAAAGGTACAATTAAAACTTTTTATGAAATATATATACAGTGTACATATATTGTACATATCACTGGCAGTATACAGTAGGTACTGAATGTAAATACAGATTGCATTTTCTCCAGGGGAGCTGATTTCTCCAAGCTGGAGATCAGTTGTAAAAGCAGGAGATCTCCAGGCCCCACCTGGAGGCTGGCAACCCTAAATACAACATGCATTTTAGTTGCATTATAGTAATAATACTGGAACTTCTATTATATTTTCAAGCTACTAAAAGGTCATTAGCATTTTTAACATATTGCCTAATGTTTAAGAGGGTTGGTCCACTTGCCATCGGGCAAGCTGACGCCCTGGCCAGTCTGCCACTGATAGGGGGTGCCTATTTGGTGACCCAGAAAGCCAGCGCCCTAGGTAATTGCCTAGTTTGCCGAGTGGCGGGGCCATCCCTGGTGAGCTCCAGTGAAGGTGTTCGTGGGCAGCCATGGTGCCCCCTAGGTACCATATTGGAATCCCCTGATTTAGTGGATGTCCTTGCAACTTAGTGGATCTCCTTGCAGCTTTTAAGCACCGGATGTGCTTCTTCACTGTGGGTTGAGTGACCCTTCGAGCATTTGATACAACCAATATGTGAGATCACGAAATAGAAACAATTGCTTTTATTAAAACAAAATACAACCAGAGCTATGGATGCACTGTGTCTGCTGGTAAAAAAAAAAAAAAAAATCACATTATTAATGATTTAATTTCTATTTTTCCTACAGGACCCGGTTCCAATTAAAGCTGTGTTTGGACCATTGCTTTATTGCCTGGCAGTGCTTAATCTTTTTTGAAAGCATCATCATTTATTTGAAACAAAAAGAAGAACAAGGTAAGGACGGGATGTAATGAAATGCAGCATAACATCTGTCAAAAGAGCTGGAAGTCGCTTTGGAAAACTAATAATAAAGAATTCAGGAGCAGTGACATTCAGAGATTACTTGTTGGGTGCTAAGTGTGTGCCTGGGATGCATCTTAATTCATGGGAATCAGAATGAGTTGGCTTTTCTACTTTGTAATCCAAGTCTCTGAGATTTGTTGTATGTGGAGTCTGCTATTCCGGAAACCACTCGGTACAATAAGAAGCTGGGCTTCTTTGTCAGTATGTAGTGCCAAGCAAATAATTTGTTCTATTATGTAAAAGTCTCCTTTGTTCTGTTGTGCTGATCCTTTGAGTGGGAGTTGAGGGTACTTTTCTGCTAAAATGAAAAGTTTACTTTGAATGTCTGCAGAGTTGTTTTTTTTTTTTTTTTTAAAGTTTGATTTTAGTGGGCTGGCTTTTAAACTCAGTAATAAGTGTGATATATTTTGAGGAGCTGACAACCTGGGAAAGAAGATCGGGCTGGAAACCGTGGGTGTGGATTTTGGTATGAAAATTCTGCTCTCTGGATGACCTGTGATTGTACATCGATGTGCTTGCTCAGAAGCATTGACTTATTCCGGCATTATTATTTACACTGGCATTATTTTGTCAGCCAGACTAACTATAAGAGTCTGGTTTGCTATAGAGAGTTGCCATCTCCCTTTGAAGCCTTGCTAAATAAAGGGTTACTAGGCCTTCTTTGTGGTGGCCCGTTGACTACGGTACTCCCTCTGCACTGCTTTTGGCTCGGATTCAAGCTTTACATACCAGGCTGTGAATTTTCAGTTATGCTTTTAATTTTATCTTTATTTTGGTTATGCTTTTTATGGGGGGGGGGGGGAGTTACTGTAGTTTTGGGATGTGCAGACAGTCTAAACAAATGATCTGTCTATTGCTCTTTGATATCTTGTGGCTCATTTATCAAATTGTTTTTAATTGCTGACTTTATGTGGAAGCCTTTTGCTGAACAGGGGACTATAATATTGAAAAATATTGTTTGTTTGTTTGTTTTAACATAGATTTTATTTTGTTGAATCTAATCCAATACAAAGGGAACATAGAGAACATAGGGAACATAGGGAAAATAAATAACAGAAATATAAATCTAACATACAAGAGTCCAATTTTGATTATTGGATACATATAACAAACAATTTACAAAAACAATACATAATATGCTGGGTATTAAGAATTAAGAAATAGTCTACAAGTCATTGTATTAGGCAAAAAGGACATATTCCAAAAGAATTCCAAAACCGGGGCCCAAAGCAAATCATAATCTATAGCCAAATCAGTATCATTTTTGAAGAAAGGGTTATATCTATTGTCTTACCCATTGCATACTGGTCCCATAATTTATCATACCACATTTCAATCATGGGGCTATGTGGGGGTTTCCAATTTTTAGCAATCGCCATACCAACTATCGCCAACATTTTCGAGAGTAAAGATTTCTGATCTTTACTCACCAATTTATCAGACCAGATATCAAATAAAAGAAGTTTAAAATCTGCTGTAATGGTTAGATCAAATATAAGTTTTATTTGCTCTACCGCTTTATTCCAAAAGTTTGACACTGTTGGACATTCCCACCACATATTGGAAGATACTGGATTTATATTCTGCCCTGTACTCTGAATCTTCTTAGTATAACCTTTTAAAGTGAAGGACCTGTATCAGCTGTGGATAGGGTCAATCCTGATTGGCAAAGCTTTTTTGTAGCAGAAACTCCTTTGCATATTAGGCCACATCCCCTGATGTAGCCAATTCTCCGGGAGCTTACAGTAAACCCTGTAAGAAGAGCCCTGTAAGCTTGAAAGATTGGCTACATATGAGGGGTGTGGCATAATATGCAAAGGAGTTCCTGCTACAAAAAAAGCCCCGCTGGTTGGTACAAAGGACAAAGCAAAATGTTCACTTAATGCCACTAAAATCCTGTTGCAATGTGTATATGATGTTGCACGAGATGAAATTAGGGGTGGAAAAAGAAAGATATACTTTTTTAAAAAAAAAAAAAACATCAATTGGGAGTAGGGCAGTTGGAGGTTAATAGGCAGTATTTCATTTCCTTGCATCAGACGACAGAACGCCACTTCTCAAGGGACTCTTGTTGTTGATAAGCAAAGACTAATTGCTTACGGGGATCTTCTGTGGACCTGACTCATTCATAAGGCAGGTTTTCCTTCCAGTGCGGAGGCTGCACAATCGTAACTATGGGCAGGTGATGCGTGGCTGCTCTTTACTGGACATCCTGTTATAGATTTGTGGATCGGGACCAGTTCCAGGTTTTGTGGACCTCTGCAAAATGCTGGCCATGGGATCGCTCCTGTGAGCAGTGACGTGGGCAACAGGAAGGGCTGTCAAGCAAACGGGTTTGAACTAGGCAGTAGAAAAACCGCTAAGTTCCAAAATATCACACACAGTTCTTCAATTTCAATCATGCATATATTCCATGACAAAACGCAAAAATATACACAACAGTCATTCACAAAATTCAACAGAGTTTAGTCATATCCCAGAGTATACAATTATTTCATCATCTTTCCATTTGTCCCCTCCCCCAATAGCTTAAGTTCATAATATAATCATCAGTCAGCCCACACTTTTCCAATAGGGGGATAAACAAAAGGAAATACATTCAGCCTTCACAAGACGCCCATTCCAGATACTCCAAGGTGTTTCAATTCAGTCCCCCTATTCGAAAAGTGTAGATTTATTGCTGATTATATTAGGAACTTAAGCTATTGGGGGAGGGGGGGGCAAACGGAAAGATAATGAAATAATTGTATACACTGGCATATGACTAAACCTGCTGAATTTTGTGAATGACTGTTATGTATGTTTTTGTATCTTGTTATGGAATGTATGCATGATTGAAATTGAAGAACTATTTGTATATTTTGGAATGTGGCGGCTTTTCTTTTGCCTCAAGTTCAAGCTGACCTGCGTAGGGTTGCCAAGTCCCTTGCATCCTCCAGCAGGGGACTTTCGCGGAAGTGATGTCATCATGCTGGCAATGTTGCACGCGGCTGCTCTAGGCGTTTCTGGGAAAACCATAGAGTTGTCCCAGATGCTCTAGCAATTTGGGAGGGGAAACTCTATGGGTTTTGGCCTCCCAGATTGCTAGAGCGTCCAGGAAAAGCATAAGAGTTTTCCCAGTAATGCCTAGAGTGGCCGCACGCAACATCACTGGCACAATGACATCACCCGCAAATGATGTCATCGCACCAGCAACATCGGGGGTGGTTCCAATGTGGGCTGATGGGTTGGGAACCTCCAGGGTGGGAGAATCCCCGCCCGGCCCGGGAGCTAACCCTACCACTGCATTTTAGCCAAGCAGGAATTCTGCCCCAAATGGGAGGGGGGAAATTTGGTATGGTTTTGGCACATCTTCCTTGTAAGCCCCTTTGGAGGTAACCCATCTTTGACATCCATGGTTCGTTCATTTGAGTCATCAGGAGTTGCCTCTCCTGTAGGGAATCTGTGCTCTTTGCTTGTGACATGGCATGACTGGCATTGGGAAAGACATGCTGAGAATTTGCATTGAAAATGCTCTCCAAATCAACCTACCTTGTGTGGGTGCACATAAGCAAAGTGAGGATTGGCTTGTCAAGGTGTCACTGTTGGCTGCTTTGCTTGAGCACTTTGCTAGGCAGCTTTGCTGTTGCCCATTACCTTTAGATAAGCTTTGTTCATCACTTATGTTTTAGAAGCAGTGGCTGCTGTTGTGCCTCTAGAGTAGGCAGAAATCAGTGTTCCCCAAGAGTCATGTTTGGATCACTCCTTCAGTTGACAGCATGGGCTCCATGAACAAGTCCATGCCATTTCTTACGGGTAAGCGAGGAGAATAAACTGCAGCTCTCACACGGCTGTGCAAGAACATCCAGCCATTAATGTTCAAGCTGTCAGACACAGGAAAATACACAGAAATGGATGGTACATTCAGTCTCTATCTCCATGATTTTTTTTTTCTTTAAATGTGGTTATGGATCTTTTTTAAAGCTATCAAAGTGGCAGGTGCCATCAACGGGAGAAGTGGGGAATGATTGCATTGATAAATAATTCTGCCTTTTGGCCCACACTTTGTTGTTCAGTTGCACAGTTGACTCCAGCTCTTTGTGACCCCATGGACCAAGTCACACCAGGCCCTCCTGTGTTCCACCATCCTCCGAAGTCTGCTCAAATTCATGTTAATTATATCAGTGATGCTGTCCAGTCATCTCATCTTTTGCCATCCCCTTCTTTTGCCTTCTGTCTTTCCCCGCATCAGGGTCTTCTGCAGTAAGTGCTCCCTTCTCATTTGGTAGCCAAAGTATTTGAGCTTCAGCATCTGACCTTCCACGGAACAATGAGGGTTGATTTCCCTTAGAACTGACTGATTTGAGCTTTGTGCAGTCCAAGGGACTCTCAAGATTCTTCTCCAGCACCACAACTCGATAGCATCTATTCTTCTGCGCTCAGCCACCTGTATAGTCCAACTCTCACAGCCATACATTACTACTGGGAATACCATTGCTTTAACTATACAGACTTTTGTTGGCAGGGTGATGTCTCTACTTTTTATTATACTGCCTAGGTTTGCCATAACAAATCGGATCGGGTCTAGCTGGGAGGGTCTTGCCTCTTTTCCCACTCGTGTACACTTCATCACTGAGTTGGGGGTACATCACTCTGGTTACAGTGGTAAGGTCTGGCAGAGCTTTGGAGTTCTACCTTCTTTGTGGTTGTCCTGCCCTTTGCTGTTGCCAGAGGGAGATGCCTTTAGCCCTCTTTCAAGTTTGTGTTATTCGCTTTCTGTTTGGAAAGGCGGTAGTCAGCACTTGTTTTCAATTCCTTTGCTTATTTTATGTTACTACAGTCCACCGTTTTAATTGATTGATCTTCATGGTGGCTTATGATGATCTATTAAAACAATGCAAAAAACATCACTTGGGACAGAGCCTTCTTAGTGATGGCACGGCTTTCCCCAGGCAGTTTGCTTGACTCAATCTGTCTTCTCCTTGGATGAAAGGCAAAGCCTGTCCCCCACCCCACCCCCAGTCAACTGGCTTGTGATTCTGGATTCATCTGGAAAGCTTTTTCGTTAATGCTGTGATACATTGTAACTACTACTGTGTTCTTTTATTGTTTAATCTGAAGCTAGGGGTTTGCTACTCTGGGATGGGAAATTCTGGAGACTTGGGGGTGGAACTTGGGGAAGGGAGAAGGAGCTCAGCAGGAAATAATGCCATTAAGTCCACCCTCCAAGGCTGCTATTTTCTCAAGGAGAACCAATCTCTAGACTGAAGATGAGCTGTGATTCTGTAGAACTCCATTCCCCATCTGGATGCTGGCAAACCTGCTTGAAGCTCACAACATATAGCAGTAAAACCGTCTACAGCTAGCAGAATGATTCTGCAGACAGTTAAGAGTTTAAATGATCTTGGCTTAAATTAGTAGCAATAACAGAGACCTGGAGAGAAAAAGATTATAGTAACTGCAAGCTTTTGAAGGTATATATACACCCGGGCACAAAAGATGTCATAAAGAGAGATTCTTTGAGCCATTTAGAACCTTAGATATGGATCAATTAAAGGAAAAGCTTTGAAATGCAATTAGATAAAATATGGTTTTTAAGGGTTTTTTTCTCCCTTTTTTAATGTCAGTGAGATCAAGATGTGCTTTCAAATCTTATCAAGTGACATTCATTTCAACTTTAATTAAAATGCTGAATACTGGCCCTGCTTACTGGGCTCTGATCAAATGAAAATTACCCATATTTTCTTTCCAATAAGCAAAGCGATTGAGTCCTTTTTTTAATTTAATTATATGAAATCGTGCTGTGTTTCAGTCGTCTCATACTTGCAGAAGGCCTCTGTGTTGAGACTGATCATTGAATTAATTACTTAGTCACATTTTGTGGGGAAGAATAAGTAGTATAGTAGAAAGATGAGCACCAGTCTCTGAATTTTGTTGTGTACATCTGATACATCGAGCCATTCTTTCTTAGTAATGCCTTTTACCTTTGGTCTCTGCATCTGCTACAGTATTTCATGGCATGTGGTCTGCCGAATGCTGGATCAGTACTTTGTTTCTGCAGTCTTTGACAGGTAGCAGTTCTACAGGGCCATTAAACTTCCTGCAGAAAGACCCCACAAAGCTGAAGGACAGTTGTTTCCCTGCTAATCAGGTTTGGTTTTGTAATAATAAAAGGGAAGTCATGCGTAACACATCAAGCAGTTGACTTGTGGAACTCAGGGCTGTGAGACACGGTGATGGCTGCTGGCTCAGATGGATTTAAAAGGGACAAATCCAGTTTGCTTTTACCATAGAGATCCCAGTGATTCCTAGAGCAGACTGGCATCATTTCCAGGTTTTCCCGGAAATGACATGATGACCTCATTTCCAGGTCTGTGTGAGAGGATCCAACCTGTCAGTGAAAACCTGTTGGTGCCTGAAAGTATTTGTCTACTAGATTTTAATTCTAAATTTTCAGTAGGGGTGCAGAAGGGGGAAAAGGGATGTGGGAAAAAGGGGAGAAACATATATTAAATAAACTTTGGTGTAATTACCCAAATACAAAATATATGAACAGTTTTACTAATATGAATACTGAAGATATTTCTTATTCCATGTACAAATAAGTAAGAAGAATAGTTTAGCAAATACACGATGTGACATGATATATTAGCATAGTAACATGAGAATATTTCACAAGAATAATATGTGTATTAACACTGTTATCCTATCTTATCAATTTGATCTACTATAGAATAGGATATGAGTAACCTCATAATGGCAATTAAAAAATTTTCATGCTAGCATTTGCTATATTTAATAATGTCACAACTAGTTTTATCTTAAATCTGTCATATCTTGTGCCTGAAAGTATTAAAGATAATTCAAACTACACTCCGAACCATAACTGGCTTAAACTTATGTGCCTCAGACATTTTCTCCTTTGACTAACTGGAGACCTGTACTGCTGAGCTTTCTTTGAAAGCAACCTGTAAATAAATAAATCTTCTGCATTGTTTGTATACAAATCCTGGCTCAGTGACCTCCATATTCTATTTGTGCACCACAACACTTATCACATGGCAGTTACCCCAAAGCCTAGATACTTGCTACCTTAAGAACATCTGGTAACTGAGGGGAAGGTTTATAGTTTAAAGCAAACCTGGTTTGTCAGAATCATAGGAGACTGTGTGGGTCCCCTCATTTTGTAAAACAGGTCTGTCACATGTAGTATGGAAATATAAGAACATAAGAGAAGCCATGTTGGATCAGACCAATGGCCCATCCAGTCCAACACTCTGTATCACACAGTGGCGAATACACACACACACACACACTGTGGCTAATAGCCACTAACGGACCTCTGCTCCATATTTTTATCCAATCTCCTCTTGAAGCTGGCTATGCTTGTAGCCGCCACAACCTCCTGTGGCAGTGAATTCCACATGTTAATCACCCTTTGGGTGAAGAAGTACTTAACCTGACTGCTCAGCAATTTCATCGAATGCCCACAAGTTCTTGTATTGTGAGAAAGGGAGAAAAGGACTTCTTTCTCTACTTTCTCCATCCCACGCATAACCTTGTAAACCTCTATCATGTCACCCTGCTGTCGACGTTTCTCCAAGCTAAAGAGCCCCAAGAGTTTTAACCTTTCTTCAGAGGGAAAGTGTTCCAAACCTTTAATCATTCTACTTGCCCTTTTCTGAACTTTTTTCCAATGCTATAATATCATTTTATCATTTTATAATATAATTTTATCACAAGCAGTTAAAGCCCATAACAATATAATGACAGCTGCCCGAGCAGTAACAAATATTACAGTCAAAACACAAAAAAAGGTTTAAAACAACATTAAAATTGTCAGGACCAGGTAGGCGTGTCATGGTTTGCATTTCCACCTACCAGAATGTGAAAAATACACGTGTTGCCATATTCTCGCAAAATGGCAACTGCACATATCGGGTAGTGTACTATCCTAGCATGCAAGGCAGCAGAACCAAAAGTGTAATGACTCAAGAAGTTTCAGACAGCTGCCCTAAGAAAGGAAGCATTTAAAAATTCTCCTGAGTAAGCACAAGCCCTTTGTATGCGCTTAAGTAGCTTTTTGGATCCTCTCCCAAAAGCACCAAGCGCTTCCAACAGCGATCATGTTACTGTTTAAAATCCTGGAAGGTTCTTCCTGCTTATAATGGAGCGTTAGCTCCAAGCGGTTTTGGTCACTTATTTCTGGCTGTTGTTTACATCAAAGAGAGTCTATTAATATTTGGCTGGTGAAGCAAGAATGCAGACAGCTAGAAATCTATTCAGGCGATGAGAAATAACTAGGGAAAAAAATCAATTGTTTTTCCCCCCCCCACTTTCATGTACAAGACTGAAAAGAATTCATAATGCATGGATTAACTTTCGCAACCATCTTTGTCCACGTTTTTACATAGCACGAAGTTGAGCTGGTGCAGGGGCTGCATGGGGAAATCTGTCATTTTAACTTGAAGATACCAGTGGTTTAGTTTTAAAACAAGCCAGCAAACCCTAGAGATATCGGTTTTGAACATACAGATTAATTCTAAATTCTACTCTCAAAATGAGGGCAGTTTTGTACGCTTTACCCATTGGCCAAAAGGACTGTCTTAGTCCGGTAATGTAGTAAAGGGGATGTGTTAACCTTCATTGAGCAGTTTCCTTGCAATACAGAAAAAGAGAACAGAACAGATTGACAAACTGGTAGGTCTCTCTGCTTCTCTGTGATTTGTCAAAGTTCTAGAAAAAGGAACGTGCAGTAAAAATGGACATGGCACTAATCACTACAACCAGAAAGAAGGAAAGGCAGGTTTTTTTTCTGTAGCAGTCATCAGTAAAAACAAGAATTTATCTGGGCCCAAGTTTATCAGGAGGTTACTTTGACTTTTTCTTGGCTATCTGTGTTCAGGTGACCAAGACGATACAGCATAGTTATTTTGATTTCCACATTGTATCTATATCTGGGTGCCACCTGAACATGAATGGAGTTATATGGATTGTTTTAGTATGCTTTTAGGTTGTTTGGCGGGTTGGCATTATTTGGTGTTTTGTGTAGTAGTTAAGTGTGTGGGCTCTTATTTGGGACAACCGGGTTTGATTCCCCACTCCTTCACTTGCAGCTGCTGGAATGGCCTTGAGTCAGTCATAGCTTTCATAAGAGTTGTCCTTGAAAGGGCAGCTGCTGTAAGAGCTCTCTCAAGCCCACCTACCTCACAGGGTGTCTGGTTTTTTTTTTTGGGGGGGGGAGGTAATGGAGATTGCGATTCCTCTGAGACTCTGATATTTGGAGTATAGGGTGGGATATAAATCCAATTTCTTCTTCTTCTATTTATATCCTGTTCAAAGTATCGTATTGGTTGTTAAATTTCTGTTGCAGCCAATGGCTGAAATAAATTAACCAAAGCCAAACAGAAAACCATAATGGTATGTGGTTCTGACCCAGACAATCGCACATAGCAAGGCATGTTTGTGCAACTTATGCATGACAAATCACATTTGTGGATGTGCATATTGAGAGATGGGTAGGGTATTCAAGAGAATGGGAAAGAGCATCACAGTATGAATGTGGAAGTTCCATTTGCTTTGGATGGGTATCCATGTGAATGTGCATCCACAAACAGTCTGACCTCAGTGGAACCACACATGTATGCTTTTGTTAGCAGACTTATGTCCAAATCAGAGCATCTCATGGCAGCGTACAAAGCAGCATTCCAGGTTTGGGCATAGAAGAACACCTGTCTACACACACGCAAACACACACACACAAACCTTGCTGACTAACTAATCGCTGGATCATAGCTAGGAAGTCAGGTGATCACTAAATGGGACTAGTTTCTTTTCAACATAACACACACCGATGTAAAAGGAGTACAAGTTACCCACGTTTTGCAAAACTTAGAAAATGGTTTACAAAACTCCCGAATAAGAATGCTCAGGCAAAAAAAAAAAAAACAACTTGACAGTAAGCATGCAATTCTGTTGTGAGTGGCTCACTATGTTAACCGTGTGACACATAGATTCAGCTGTTTTTTCTCTAATATCACACCAAAGAAACTATAAATGCTCATAAACAACAGCTAAGACCCTCAAGAGCCTTTGAGCCATTTCGTAGTTGAATGATGATTTCATGGCTGAAGGCTGGAATTCTCGGCATTCTGAAGAACCGTACTGGGGGGAAAAAAATAAGGTGGTGATAAGAATTACAAAGCTCTAGCATGAATTCTTTAGCTACTAAAAGCAAATCTCCAAGCTTTGCTTTAGGGGAGGAGTTGTGGCTCAGAGGTTCAGTATCTGCTTTGCTTGCAGAAGGTCCCAGGTTCGATTGCTGGCATCTCTGGTTAAAAGGATCAGGAGGTCGATGATGTGCAAGACCTCAGCCTGAGACCTTGGAGAGCACTTGCCAGTCAGAGTACACATTACTGACGTTGATAGACCAAGGATCTCCTCAATATGAGCAGCTTCATGTGCGTAGAAAAAAGAAAGTAAACAAGTGTGCCATTATTTCCCCCCGCACCCCAGGCCTGCCTGTAGTAGAAGAATAGCAAAACCTAGGCAAGACTGGATGGGTGTTGTCAGGGCTTTAAAAAAAATAGCAGGAACTCATTTGCATATTAGGCCACACACCCCTGATGTAGAGGGTTGCCAAGTCCAATTCAAGAAACATCTTGAAATATCTGGGGCCAGGAGACATTGGGGGTGGAGCCATGAGCAAGGTTGGAACAAGTACAATTGAACTCCAAAGGGACTTCCGGCCATCACATTGAAAGGGACTGCAGACCTTTTCAATGCCTTCCCTCCATTAGAAATAAGGGATAGGGGTATCTTCTTTGGGGGCTCATAGAATTGACCCCCCCCGGTCCATTCCTTTTGAAACTTGGAGGATGTTTTGAGGAAAGGTATCAGATGCTATGTTGCAAATTTGGTGCCTCTACCTCAAAGAACACCCCCCCCCCAGAGCCCCAGATACCCATGGATCAATTCTCCATTATTCCCTATGGGAATCGTTCTCCATAGGGAATAATAGAGTGCCCAGTAGACATTTCTTCCCCCCTCCACAGCTTTCTAAAGTTTTCTAAAGCAGGGGGAGGGCCTCCAAACCAGGGAATCCCCTGCCCCCCCCCCTCTCTCACTCACACACACTTACTGGGTCTGGTTCCTCCACAACTTTACTTGCTCTGAAAACAAATGGAGGGTCTGTGCTCTGACGAAACTGCTGCTGACCCTTCCCCATGAAGCGTTTCCTATTTCCTGCTCAACTTTAAAGGTACACATTTTTTAAAAAGGACTTGTTTGCAGGTTTCTTAACCTGCTGGAGCTCTAGAGGTACATATGTCTGTAGGGGCAGGGCTTCCCGCCGCCGACCAGCTGGCTGGGGACGGGGGGAAGCCAGTAAAACCAGGGGATCACCCGCTGGGACCTGTGGATTGGGAAGCCTAGATGTAGCCAGTCCTCCTGGAGCTTACAGTAGGCCCTGTTATAAAAGCCCTGTAAGCTCCAAGAGGATTGGCTACATCAGGGTGTGTGGCCTAATACGCTAAGGAATTCCTGCTACAAAAAAAGCCCTGGGTGTTGTTAAACCAGGAGGTTAACCAGAAATTATTTACATACAAAAACTCTCTGAAAGATTCAGGATAAAACTTAGACAGGCACAATCAATTTAGAACAAATTGGTCTGATTAATTGGTGTGGGTTTTCCAAGAAGATTTGAATTGGCAGATTTTCCAATGCAAATTTAAATAAAGTTAATAAAAGAAGGAAAGTATACCATTTACAAGCTTGGACCATGTACAAGCACTGGAGTTTGTCCATGCTACATAGGCCATGCAGCACAACAGCCCAGACTGATAGATAAAACAGACTGTATTTACATGTGTGGGGCAGAAAGCTGTCCATGAAAAAATTCAGCCCTGGAAAATTTTCCACCCCACGTCACTGCTTGTATGAGACCTGGCATACTCTTGAGTCCTTGAGAAGATGATACAGCCACTAGCTACACATGAAAACAGTCCGTATTTTCCCGAATTGCAGTGTTACAAAACTGCCGTAAAGCTGCCATAAACTATACAGGTGAATAATACACTAAGAAGGAACACTGCCAAAAAGAAAGAGCAGTAATCTTGGTGCCAGCATGGTGTAGTGGTTAAGAACAGGGGACTCTAATCTGGAGAACCGGGTTTGATTCCCCACTCTTCCTCCATATGCAGCCAGCTGGGTGACCTTGGACCAATCACAGTTCTCTCAGAATTCTCTCAGCTAGGGCTGCCAATCCACAGGTGGGGCAAGGAATCCCCCGGGATGGAGCTGATCCCCCTGCTTCAGGGTCATCAGAAAGGGGGGAGAGGGAAATGTCTTCTGAGCACTTCATTATTCCCTATGGAGACTGATTCCCATAGGGTATTATGGAAAATTATCCACGGGTATCTGGGGCTCTGGGGGGCTATTTTTGAGATTGAGGCACCAAATTTCTAGCATAGCATCCGGTGCCTCTCTCCAAAATACCCTCCAAGTTTCAAAAAGTTTGGACCAGGGGATTCAATTCTATGAGCCCCAAAAGAAGGTACCCCTATCTTTCATTATTTCTAAAGGAGGTGAGGCATTTAAAAGGTGTTCAATCCCTTTAAATGTGATGGCCAAAACTCCCTTTCGCGTTCAATAATGCTTGTGACACTCTTGCTCCTGGCTGCACCCCCAAAGTCTCCCGGCTCCACCCTCAAAGCCCCCAGATATTTCTTGAATTGAACTTGGCAACCCTACTCTCAGCCCCACCTACCTCACAGGGTGTCTGTTGTGGGGCGAGGAAGGGAAGGTGATTGGAGGCCACTCTGAGACTCCTGCAGATAACGAAAAGCAGGGTACAAAACCCCACTCTTCTTCATCATTATCTGATACCAGGGAGTACAGTATACGACCCAGAATAATAAGAATGGCTGGATGGAGAAAGCCAGGCTCCCTTTCTCCAGGATCATCTTGCACTCAGCACTGGAATCTGTTCCTGTTGATACCTCTTGGTAACAATTAATATTGTAGTTTTTGCTGTGCTTAAATACTAACTAAACTTTCTAAGTATGTATTCTGTAGCTTGACCAAGAAATACTAGATATTATGTTGGAGAATAATAGAATTATACAGCGCTTTCTTTGTAGAAAAAGCCCAGCAGGAACTCATTAGTATGTGAGGCCACACCTCTGACATCACTATCATTTAAATACTAGGCCACACCTCTGACATCACCATCATTTGCATACTAGGCCACACCTTTGACATCACCAAAGTGTATAATGTCTTTTTTGGGGTGTGGTAACAATTCTGGTCATCACACCTCAAAAAAGATATTCTAGCATTGGAAAAAGTTCAGAAATATATAGCCACATATATATAGACAGAGAAAAAGAAAGACTGACAGAAAGAAAAAAAAATGAATGCAAGAAAGAAAGAAAGAAAGAAAGAAAGAAAGAAAGAAAGAAAGAAAGAAAGAAAGAAAGAAAGAAAGAAAGAAAGAAAGAGTTGGAAAGGAGGGAAGGAGGAACACTGCCAAAAAGAAAGAAATAATGAATGAATGAAAGGGACTGACATGAATGAATGAATGAATGAATGAATGAATGAATGGGGGGAGAGAGTTGAAAAAAAAAGAAAGACTGACAAAAAGAAAGAAATAATGAATGATTGAAAGGGAGGGAGGGGGAGACAGTTGGAAACAAATAGACAAAAAAAGAAAGAAAGAAAAATGAAATAGGAAGAAAGGAAAAGGGAGGGAAGGAGTGAAAGAAAGGAAGGGAAAAAGCAAGAAAGAAAGAGAAAAGAAAGGAAACAATAAAGAGACTGAAAGGGGATGCAAGCAACTCACATGTAAAAGTGCCGACTCCCACAAAGCCCTGGCTCTGCAGCTTGGCCCCTCGAACCCCGTTGGCCAGCTGGACGTCGGGAGGCCCCGCCCAAGCAGGGCAGGCCTCCCTGAGCCCTGTTGGACAGCGCAACGTTGGGAGGCTCCCACGCAAGCACGGCAGGCCTCCCCAAACCCTGCCAGACAGCACGACGACAGGAGGCCCCTGCACAAGCACGGCAGGCCTCCCCGAGCCCGGCCAGACACCCAGACATCAGGAGGCCTCAGCGCAAGTGCAGCAGACCTCCCCAAACCCCACTAGACAGCACAATGTCGGGAGGCCCCCGTGCAAGCATGGCAGGCCTTCCCGAGCCCCGCCGGATAGTGTGACATTGGGAGGCCCCACGCGAGTGCGACAGGCCTCTCCAAGCCCCACCAGAAACCTGGACATCGGGAGGGCCCCACGCAAGCGCGGCAGGTCTCCCTGAACCCCGCCAGGCAGCGGGGGAAGTCAATGAGGCTGAGCCAGAACGCTGCCTGGGCAAGCCAAAATGCTGCCCTGGCCAGCCGGAACAGCATTCCGGTGTGTTCCGGCTGAAAAAAAACCCTGGCATTATAATAGCTCAACAAAGTTGTAAGTATATAAATGTTATTATATTATCTTGGATTATTATTCTTTTTAACATATGAATTGCTATATTCACTGATGTTGTTTATTGACACTTACAGAAGCTTAAATTTGTTCGGAAAAGACTTGGCAATTGTAAATTCTGCAAGTACTCTCAATTGCTTTGGAGTTTGTTTGTTTTTTTCTGTTTAGTTCATTTTAGAGAGCTAGTTTGGTGTAGTGTTTAAGTGCGCAGACTCTTATCTGGGAGAACTGGGTTTGATTCCCCACTCCTCCACTTGCACCTGCTGGAATGGCCTTGGGTCATCCATAGCTCTTGCAGAGGTTGTCCTTGAAAGGGCAACTGCTGTGAGAGCCCTCTCAGCCCCACCCACCTCACAGGGTGTCTGTTGTGGGGGAGGAAGATAAAGGAGATTGTGAGCCTCTCTGAGACTCTGAAATTCGGAGTGGAGAGCGGGATATAAATCCAATGTCATCATCATCTTCTTTATTATATTTATATTTTTGTATTTCTGTAATCTTGAAGGACTACTGCTATTGTTATGACAATAATTATAATGCAGTTTAAAATAAATAAAACATATTTGGGGATACCTCTTGGGATTATAAGAAAATCTGGACCGCAAGAGTATTACGTCCTCCATCAGTGCATCTGAAATTGGGTCAGCTTGGGTGGGTTCCTGAGCCAAATCCTTCTTTTAATGATGGGGCTGTTGTGGCAATTTATGATTTTGTAATTTCTGCTCTTAGGCCTGTTTATTCCTAGTTGGTACACATTAGGGCTATCAACTCTGGGTTGGGAAATTCTTGGAAATTTTGGGGGGTGGAGCTTGGGGAGGGTGGGACTAGGAGAGGGGAGGGGGCCTCAGCTGAATATAATGCCACTGAGTCCACCTGACAAAGCAGCCATGTTCTCTCTGCAGGCTGGAGATCAGTTATAATTCCAGGAGATATCCATGTCCCGCTTGGAGGTTGGCATTCTAGTAAAGATTCCATCAGGGAAGATGGCAGGCATGGTATAGGTCAGTCTCATCAGATCTCAAAATCTAAGCAGGGTCAGTACTTGGAAGGAGACCGCCAAGAAAGGCTCTACAAAGAAAGGCACTGGCCAGCTACTTCTGCTCCTCACTTGCCTTGAAAGCCCCTTGCTGGGGTCATCAAAAGTCAGTTGCAACTTGATAGGGTTGCCAGCCTCCAGGTGCATCCTGGAGATCTCCTACTTTTACAACTGATCTTCAGCTGGCGGACATTAGCTCCCCTGGAGAAAATGGCTGCATTGAAAGGTGGACTCTATGGCACTATACCATGCTGAGGCCCAGGAGTCATTTTGTAGAAAAATAGGTGGTGGAGCTCATTAGCATAACTCATTAGCATATCCCACCACCCCCATCAGCCAAAAGCAACCCGACACAAGAAAGGAGAGCCCCAGGTGAGCGAGGCCTGCTTGGGCTGGCTAGAGATCCAGCCAGCCCAAGCAGGCCTCACTTATCTGGGGCTCTCCTTGGCCACCCTCACCCCACAAGCCACCTGCTGCCCAAAATCTCATAAAGAGTGGTGCAGGCTTCTCCAGGGGTTAATGAGGGCTGCTGGGGGTGTGGCAAAGCTCCTTGTGGCTTGACGGCTGGCCGCCCGCTCTCCTTAATCCAGGGATTGTTATGCAGCTGCACCTCCTATTCAATGAACAAGGTAGGTAGGCAAGAGGAGGGGGAACCCTCAGAAAGGTTCAGGAGCTGCGCTCCTGTGAGCTTCTGCTGAATTCAAGGCCTGCTGAGGGACCCTCCCCTCCCCAACCCAACCCTCTCCCAGATCCATCCCCAAAGTCTTCAGGTATTTTCCAACACAGACCTGCCAACCCTACAGCTTGATGGTATGTACATACATACACACATACATGCATGCATGCTGCATACAGATTCTAGTGGGGTGACTGTGCTGCAGCAAAAGGGGAGGGGGCAGTGTTGGTAGCACTGTAAGGACTAATTGAACTGTTAGTCTTTAAGATGTCACAAGACTCCCCCCCTCCCCCTTTTAAAAGTTTTTTATGCCCAATAGAGAGGGAGTTGACTTTTAATGCAGTTTAAAATAAATAAAACATATTTGGGGATACCTCTTGGGATTTGGTGTAGTGGTTAAGTGTGCGGACTCTTATCTGGGAGAACCAGGTTTGATTCCCCACTCCGCCACTTGCACCTGCTAGCATGGCCTCGGGTCAGTCATAGCTCTGGCAGAGGTTGTCCTTGAAAGGGCAGCTGCTGTGAGAGCCCTCTCCAGCCCCACCCACCTCACAGGGGGTCTGTTGTGGGGGTGGAAGGGAAAGGAGTTTGTGAGCCGCTCTGAGACACTTCGGCGTGGAGGGCGGGATATAAATCCAATATCTTCTTAAGAACCTGCAGTGGTAGTTAGTGGAGAATATTGCTGGTGCTTGCTAAGAGCAGGTACAGCATCACGCTCATCCCACCCCTGAGCGCTGAAGGTCCCTGTGGCTCTTCTCTCTGTATCCATTGGTAACCTCCTTATCAGCAGCAAGCTGCACTCACGGATGAGCTGCGTGTACCATAGAGAGCCCATCAGGCAAGGGATCGATTGCTCCCACCTGAAGTCTTGTATGAACGTGTGCCCAGTGCCAGCGGTAGACTCCCTGTAATGCCGCCTAAGCCACGAGTACCAGCTTCACTTTGAAATCTTACTGAGCGCAGCAAATGGCACGGTTAAGCTCTTAATTTAATTACTGGACATTTATTTTGATTTTGATCTGCAACCCAGTAGGAGGAGGTGGAGGCTGCATGCGCTGCAATCAGAATAGCTGATTTAAGTGCACGGTGATCTTCCGCCTAGCTATCCCTCTGCTCATAAGCCTGGAGACAGAGGGGGGCTGTGCCCCCCCCTTCTTCCCCCTCTCTTTCCCATTTATTCTGTTTTATTTTAGCACTAAAGAGAAATTCTTCCTTGAGCCTTTAATGCTGGATATTTCCT
The DNA here is from genome assembly GCF_032191835.1 of Heteronotia binoei. Taxonomy (NCBI): domain Eukaryota; kingdom Metazoa; phylum Chordata; class Lepidosauria; order Squamata; family Gekkonidae; genus Heteronotia; species Heteronotia binoei. Next base: position 16,112,412 of record NC_083233.1, read on the forward strand.
GCTGTTTTGATACGCCGTCTAATACAACTGTTTCTTTATTATACCATCAATAAGCTAGCCTTGTAAAATGTTAACATGTTAATTAGACATCCCCAAGAAGCAAGCAGTGGTGTCATTAACCTTGTCGCTTTCCATTAATATATAATTATTTTATTTTATTTTTTTGCTATACATTGGGAGCCAGTTAAACTCTCATAAGCTTTTTTTTTGCGAATGTGAACCATACAATAGACTATGTCCTTCTTAAAACTCCTTTGGATGCAGTCGCCTAAATAATGTTAATTATCATGAACCTTATAGTTTTTGTTTAGGTTTGTTTGGGGCTTTTTTTGTAGAAAAAGCCCAACAGGAACTCATTTGCATATTAGGCCACACCCTCTGATGGCATCATTGTTTCACACGGGGCTTTTTTGTAGAGAAAGGCCTAGCAGGAACTCATTTGCATATTAGGCCACACCCTCTGACACTAAGCCGGCCCTGGGTTTGTTGATGAGTAGCGTAGTACATTCAGTGGCATGGTTCCCATAGGCATTAGGGGAACAATTTCTCTAGGGCCAGTTCTACCAAGGTTGTTGGTCTAGGGGTAGGGAACGTTGGCTCTCCAGATGTTTTTTGCCTACAACTCCCATCAGCCCCAGCCATTGGCCATGCTGGCTGGGGCTGATGGGAGTTGTAGGCAAAGAAACATCTGGAGAGCCAACATTCCCTACCCCTGGGCTAGATTCATGAATATAATGCAGATTTTGTGGATTGCAGTACCAGGATCCTGGTAGTGTTCTAGCCCTCTGCAGTGATCCTTGGGTCCAGCCTCAGCTGCCTTAGAGGGTGTAATATCCCCTTTTGGCTGTGGGTTCCCAGATTATAATATTCACTCAGGCACCTGTTCTCAGGTCCATTCAGCAGAGACAAGTTGATTCAAAACATCACCCATTTATTTTCAAGGAGACAACTGCAACAATCAACAACTTCAGCTAACATACAAAACTGGAAACTGAAACAAGTTGTTGTTGTTCAGTTGCACAGTCGAGTCCGACTCTTTGTGACTCTATGGACCAAGTCATGCCAGGCCCTCCTGTCCTCCACCACCCTCCGAAGTCCGCTTAAATTCATGTTGGTTATATCAGTAACCAGGGCTTTTTTTGAGCAGGAACACACAGGAACGCAGTTCCGGCTGGCTTGGTGTCAGAGTGTGTGGCCTAATTTGCAAATGAGTTCTTCTTGGTCTTTTTCTACAAAAAAAAGCCCTATCTGAAGCAATGATGATGCCAGGGGGTGTGGCCTAATATGCAAACGAGTTCCTGCTGGGCTTTTTCTACAAAAAAGGCCCTGTCAATAACACTGTCCAGCTATCGCATCTTTTGCCATCCCCTTCTTCTTTTGCCTTCTGTCTTTCCCAGCATCAGGGTCTTCTCCAGTGAGTGCTCCCTTCTCATTTGGTGGCCAAAGTATTTGAGCTTCAGCATCTGACCTTCCAGGGAACAGTCAGGGTTGATTCCCCTTAGGACTGACTGATTTGATCTTCTTGCAGTCCAAGGGACTCTCAAGATTCTTCTCCAGCACCACAGCCTGAAAGCATCTATTCTTCTGCGCTCGGCCTTCCTTATGGTCCAACTCTCACTGCCATACTACTGGGAATGGCATCACTTTGACTATACAGACTTTTGTTGACAGGGTGATGTCTTTACTTTTGATTATACTGCCTAGGTTTGCCATAGCTGTCCTCCCAAGGAGTGAACGTCTTTTAATTCATGGCTGCAGTCATCAGCTGCAGTGATCTTAAGATGAAATTAAATCACACAGATATTAGGGGAGGGACAGACTGTTGCATTACATAAATGCATATATCCACACAATAAATATACCACAGAGGGCAGGGCAACAGCACCTAAGGCACGGTTCAGCTAATTCCTACGTTCCTGAGTCAATGAGGGCTCTGTATGACATGTGCTTTAAGAGTTCTGTGCTTCCCAGAATGCACACAAGCCCTTGATTTCAATCAAGACATACACATACACTCCTTCTTCTTGCATGCCATGGCCATGGCAGCCTTAGCATTCTTTTTTTTCCCTGTAGGCAAAAATCAGTGCCCTATCCCGTCTTCAGCTGAATTTCATCAGCAGTGGTCCTATCCATAACATGGATGTATTGGATGTATTGGTCTAGGGGAGACATTGGGGGGAGGGGGGTGGCATATGTTCCAGTTCCTGTTCAACCATGAAACACCCCTGGGTGACATCTGGGGGAGTAATGCTCTTGCAGCCAGGTTGTGATAAAACGAGGGAAGAGAAAACCATGGATCCTGCTTTCAGCCTCTTTGAGGTGGGATGGGGTGAAAGCATTACAGACATTTGGGGGGGCTGATGTTGCCCTAAAAGGCTAAGATAAGTCCTTAGTTCAAGTCAGAGTTTTCCTTCCTTCCTTCCTTCCTTCCTTCCTTCCTTCCTTCCTTCCTTCCTTCCTTCCTTCCTTCCTTCCTTCCTTCCTTCCTTCCTTCCTTCCTTCCTTCCTTCCTCTCTTTCCAGTTTGGTGTAGTCGTAAAGTGTGTGGACCCTTATCTGGGAGAACTGGGTTTGATTCCCCACTCCTCCACTTGCACCTGCTGGAATGGCCTTGGGTCAGCCATAGCTCTTATTTATTATTTATTAATTTCATTTATTATTTATTAATTTCATTTATATCCCGCCCTCCCCCACCTTGGCAGGCTCAGGGCGGCTAACAACATTCTATAAAACATACAATAATAAATAAAACATTTAGATTAACAATATAAACATTAAAACATTAAAATTAAAATTAAAACCAGTTCAAGGAGTTGTCCTTGAAAGGGCAGCTGCTGTGAGAGCCCTCTCAGCCCCACCCACCTCACAGGGTGTCTGTTGTGGGGGGAGAAGATATAAGAGATTGTAAGCCACTCTGAGTCTCTGATTCAGAGAGAAAGGTGGGGTATAAACCTGCAGTCTTTCTTTCTTTCTTTCTTTCTTTCTTTCTTTCTTTCTTTCTTTCTTTCTTTCTTTCTTTCTTTCTTTCTTTCTTTCTTTCTTTCTCTCTCTCTCTCAAAAAAAGTATTTGAAAACACCATTGATTTACAATTCTCTAGCGGAGACTTTTCTGCCATCCACTTAACAAGGAGGTTTGTATCTTTTAATAATTCACAGCAAGTTCAGCACAGGTCATATCTTAATAACGTCATATGATCAGTAGGCATTATTTCCATTTATCTCCTATTTCCCGCTTTTCTTTCTTTAGTGAGCGTGCCTATTGTCCTGTCTAAAAATTATATTGGGTTTCCCCCTCCCCCCAATTTATGACAGCAATTGCGTTCTGTTCCCTTGATTGTTGGCAGGGAATGGTTGCCACTACATATGCAGAGGGACCTAAATTTGTCTTCAGGTTTGGAATAACTCCCAATGTTGGAAGAGAACGTCATATAGTCAAAGCTGAATGATTCTGCCCAGTAAAGAGTGGGTCTCACGGCACTGGTCTCCTGAACCCCCAAATGGCTAACAAGAACCATAATGGGTGGACCACCTTGGGTGGTATAGTTTGCATGGATGATTTCCTACAGTGGACATTTAGGGGAGGAAAGGAAAAGGCACTAGCTTTTCCCCAGAATACTTTTTGCATTCCTGGCGGAGTCCTATGTTTGTTCGTTCATTGCCACCCAAATTTGTGCATTCTAATCTGGTAGCAAGTATCCATGGGGGATGCTTTAGCTCAGGAGTGTCGAACTAATTTATGAGGGCCAGATCTGACATAGATGAGACCTTGTTGGACCGGGCCATGTTGGCTGGGCCATGTGTGTATCTAAGATTAGTTAGCACAGATAATAAACCTTATAAAGGACACAGACAAACATAATTAAAGATTTTTTTTTATTTAAAAAACCCCCCTAAAAATACAACATGCTTAAAATATTAGCACTCGTTGGTCTTAAAGGTGCTTTCTTTGTATTTCTCCCATGGGATCCAGGGAACTGGGCAAAGGAAGCTCTGGCTCTTTCCTTCCTTCCTTCCTCAAGGGACCAGGAGGGGAGGAGCCTCATCAAATAGAAGGAAGAGAAGCTTGGCTCAGTAGCTCTGCTGCACAATTGAGAGAGCCTGGCAAAGCAAGCTCTCCCTGCCCAAGGAAGGAGCCTCAGCCAATGGAGAAAATAGAGGTTTTGCTGTGTAGCTCCTGTGCAGTGGAGCAAGCCTGGCAAAGCAAGCTGTTATGCAGAAGGAAGCAAGAGAGAGAGAGAAGGAAGCAGATGACAGCCAGTTGCTCGAGGGCTTGATAGGAGCCCTGTGGGGGCCTAATTCGGCCCCCAGGCTGCATGTTTGACACGCCTGCTTTAGCTGAAGTGTTAAAATATGAAGGCAGAATCTGGTGTCATAAAAACAACTAAATCCTGAGCTACAGCCATGAAGCATCATAAATGTCAGGCTCTGTAACTCTATAATACTGAAATTATAAAATACTAACCAAACGGACTTTTCTATACTAACCCTTAGCCTTTGTGATATTGTAGTTACCATGCATATCAAAGGGAACGTTTGAAGTGTTAACTTTGTTAAGGTTGTGAAGAGAGCAAAGGAATGTGACCATTAATAGATACTGCCGCTGGCCACCATCTTCCCAGGGGCTAGAAGATAAGCAGAGGCTCTCGTGTGAAAGTTTGCACCTTCACTCCCTGTTGTTTTGAGAATAATGCCTTTGTTCAGATGTTGCTTTGATGTAGATTCAATAAGACCCAGAAACACCCCTGCCAAGGTATTAGTCTCAATTTCTGTTTCAAGCTATGAGTTTCCAATAAAAATATTACATTGTCTCAAATGAATACAGCCTTGAGTCTCCATCGCCTGACAATTAAGGAGCACAATTTGGCTTACTCCAGAGTAAGTGTCTAGATAGAGCCTGCTTCGGTGGGGAGGGCGGGATATAAATTAAAAATTATTATTATTGTTGTTGTTGTTGTTGCTGTTATAGATGGGTAGCAACATGAGCATAAATCTGTACCCTCAGATTTTATCTTTAAAAAAGTTTTGTTATAAAACAAATATTTGCTTTATTTGGTTAAGCAGTATGGTGTACTGGTTAAGAGTGGTAGACTCTAATTTGGAGAATCAGGTTTGAGTCCCCATTCCTCCACATAAAGCCAGCTATATGACCTTGGGTCTCACTCAGAGCTGTTCTCTCAAGAGCAGTTATCTCAGAGCTGTCTGAGCCCCACCTATCCCATAGGTCAGGGATCCCCTCCCCAACCCCTTGGCTGTGGACTGGTACTGGTCCATGGCCTGTTAGCAACCTGACTGTGAGTTGTATAATTATTTCATTATATATTACAATGTAATAATAATAATAATAATAATCACGACAACACTGGATTTATATCCTGTCCTCCACTCCAAATCTCAGAGTGGCTTACAATATCCTTTATCTTCCTCCCCCACAACAGACCCTGTGAGGTAGGCGAGGCTGCGAGAGCTCTCGCAGAAGCTGTCCTTTCAGAGGCAACTCTGCAAGAACTATGCCTGACCCAAAGCAGCTGCAAGTGTAGGAGAGGGGAATCAAACCCGGTTCTCCCAGATAGGAATCCACACACTTATCCACTACACCAGGGGTGGCCAACGCTAGCTCTCCAGATGTTTTTTGCCTACAACTCCCATCAGCCCCAGCCATCAGCCATTGGCCACCCCTGCACTACACAAAACTAATAAAAATAAAGTGCACAATTGTATCATCCCAAAACCACCACCACCACCCCCCCAGGTCCATGGAAAAATAGTCTTCCACAAAACCAGTCCTTGGTGCCAAAAGGGTTGGGGACCACTGCCATAGGGTGTCTGTTGTGGGGAGAGGAAGGGGAAGAGATTGTAAACTGCTCTGAGACTCCGAGTGAAGAGCGGGGTATAAATCCAATCTCCTCCTCTTCTTTTTCTTCTTCTTTTTCATCTGTCAGTGATAATACAGATTTAAAACCCACAACTATTCTAGAGTTTGTTTCAAGCAAAATAGAAAGTTTAGACATTTGTCTGTCAAAGTGATATATACTATTTACATATCTTCCCCAGTTCAGGGGGGGGGGGATGATATATTGCAGCAGGTTCATACCTGACATTCAAATGATAATCACTGTGCTTATTCCTGACTTGTCAAGCTTAAGTATTTCTTTCCCATAGCGTGCAGTTATTTAACAATTTCTATTTTAATTCCTGTGGGTTTTTCCCCCGCCTTTCTCGCCCTGTGGATTTTCTTAGCTGCTGTACTTTGAAATTGACCTGGAACCAGTTACCTGCAGGGCACCAAATCTCAGCGAACCCAGGGAGGGGAAAGTCAATATCTCCTTATTGTTAACGCTTGGAGGATAAGAAAAGCTCCCCAGATGTGAAACTTTAGGGAAGAGAGGCACATTCGGCGCGTGAGAAATTATCAATACTGTGTCGCTGAGTAAAAGGAAAGGTCAAGCAAGCAGATAATAACCCTGGGATTGATTGTGTACATTGTGACTCTGTGGTTAATGTGGTCAGAGTCTTACTTGTGTGTTCTTCAGGTGTCACCTAACTTGAAAAAGCCCCAGTAATTCTCAGTGAGATGATATGTTCAGAAGGAGTGGGGTTGCGCTCCATGATACAATGCCTGCTTCCAGGGTTTGGGGTTTTTTAAAAAGATAAAGCCCAGCAGGAACTCATTTGCATATTAGGCCAGCCCGCATGGCACCATTGTTTCACACAGGGAGTTTTTTAGATAAAGCCCTGCAGGAACTCATTTGCATATTAGGCCACCCCCATGGCACCATTGTTTCACGCGACTTTTTTAAAGATAAAGTCCAGCAGGAACCCATTTGCATGTTAGGCCACCCTCCCGATGGCACCATTGTTTCACACAGGGGTTTTTTTTGTTTTTTGAGGGAAAAGCCCAGCAGGGACTCATTTGCATATTAGGCCATCCCCCGGATGGCACCATTGTTTCACCCAGGGTATTTCTGGAGATAAAGCCCACCAGGAATTCATTTGCATATTAGGCCACCCCCTGGATGGCACCATTGTTTCACACAGGGTATTTTTGGAGATAAAGCCCAGCAGAAACTCATTTGCATATTAGGCCCACCCTCCCTGATGGCACCATTGTTTCACACAGGGGTTTGGGGGAGATAAAGCCCAGAAGGAACTCATTTGCATATTAAGCCACACCCCCTGACATCAAGCCAGCTGGAACTGCCTTTCTGCTTAAAAAATAGCCCTGCCTGCTTCACACCCAGAAGGTGACAGGCTCAATCCCCAGCAGGGCCGGCTCTGCCACTGGACAAACTAGGCGATTGCCTAGGGCGCCAGGCTTCTGGGTGCACCAAACTGGACACCCTCCCCAATGTGACTCCGTGACAAGTTAGCCTTACCTAGGGTGCCAGACAGCTCAGGCCTGGCCCTGATCCCCAGCATCTCCAGTGAAAAAGAGATTTCAAAGACCTTTCCAAGACCAGGAGAAGACCCTGAACAGGTTGCACTAGAGTAGACAATCACAAACAGGGCCGGTGCATAGGAGTAGGCCAGGTAGGCAGCTGCCTAGGGCACCACCTCATGCTGTCCCCACTTAATGCCGCCCTGCCTGGGTGGGGAAATGTGCACCACGTCCCCTCGTCTCTGAGGCAGTTGGAGCAGTTCCGAATGCCTCTGAGCCGAGCAAATGCACCGCATGCCCCGCTCAGCCCCCTCTGGGTCCAGAGGGGGCTGAGCGGGGTGTACGGTGCAGCTCCCCAACCCAGCCCTAGGGCCAGACACCCTAGGGCCACCCCTGCTGACCTGGATAGCCCAGGTAAGGCCAATTTTGTCAGATCTCGGAAGCTAAGCAGGGCTGAGTCTGGCAAGTACTTGGATGGGAGACCTCCTTGAAATGCCAGTAGTATTTCAGTACCCTCCAGGCCCCCAATAGGGGTCAATCACCAGAGGTCACCATGACTTCCAGGCACAAGCACACACACATACACACACACAAATATAAAAATACCCCCTTCCAAAAAAAGGGAAAAGAGATTTTCCCATGGGGAGGGATAAGGCAAGAAGAAAAATGCATAATCTGTCCAATTTCCCATGCTTTGTTTGTATGCATGTTCCTTTCTGTGGGAGTGTTTGCATGTATAGTATCATTGATAAGTTGTTCTCTAAGGAGAAGCACAAGCCATTCCCCCAGGGGAAGTAAAAGAAAGAAACTTAGGGGAATAGGCGGAAGCCGCAATTATGCGGAGCTCTTCATAGCTGTTTCCTTTCTGATTCTAAATATTAGCTCCTGTTTGATTCAGAGCAAACTGCTTCCCCACTAACTACCAACTTGTGACACAGAGAGAAGTACAGCATTGTCTGCATAAAGAAGTAGTGGGAGATGAATCACCCCAAGTTTGGGACGATGGCTATCGGTGGTTTTCTAAAAGGAATCTAAATCATTAACAAAAAGATTAAATAACAGAGAACATAAGAACATAAGAGAAGCCATGTTGGATCCAGTCCAACACTCTGTGTCACAAAGTGGCCAAAAAAACCCAAGTGCCATCAGGAGGTCCAGCAATGGGGCCAGGACACTAGAAGCCCTCCCACTGTGCCCCCACCTCAAGCACCAAAAATACAAGAGCGAAAATACAGCCCTGTTTTACTCCTATGTTTATTGAGATCTTGGGTGTTAAATCACCCTCCTTGGAGCATCTTACTTGACATGCAGTATTGAGATGGAGCTTCCTAATCAGGAAGAGCAGCCACTCATCAATCCTTAAGTCCCTAAGCTTCTTCCATAGAAGATCCAGTTTGGTGTGAGAGCCAGTTTGGTGTAGTGGTTAAGTGTGCGGACTCTTATCTGGGAGAACCGGGTTTGATTCCCCACTCCTCCACTTGCAGCTGCTGGAATGGCCTTGGGTCAGCCAGAGCTCTTGTAGGAGTTGTCCTTGAAAGGGAAGCTTCTGGGAGAGCTCTCTCAGCCCCACCTACCTCACAGGGTGTCTGTTGTGGAGGATGAAGGTAAAGGAGATTGTGAGCCGCTCTGAGACTCTGAGATTCAGAGTATAGGGTGGGGTATAAATCCAATAAATAAAAAAAAAAAATCCAAATCCTTCCGGTCAGAGTCAAAAGCTCCCTTTAAATCAAGAAAGGCTGCAAAGAGCTTGGGAGCCCTCTCCTTATTATACTTGCTCACCAAATGGCTCAACACAACACAGTGGTCCAGAGAGTCGCTTTCCCATGGCAAAAGCCAACTTGTTCTGGTCCCAAAATTTGCTGCTCTGACATCCATAGCTTGAGTTATTTCCCCACTAAGAAATCATTAATGGAACACTTGAAGCCGCCTTATACTGGATCAGTCTGTCAAGCGGTATTGCCTGGCAACAGTCCTCCACAGCCTTTGGGAGGGGAATTTATTTTTAAAAAAATAATAATAATAATTAATTTGTTTGTTTGTTTGTTTGTTTTTATTTGTATCCCGCCCTCCCTGCGAATAGGCTCAGGGCGGCTAACAGCATATTAACATCATAAAATACAATAATCTATTATAAAACAATATTAGTATAAAACATTAAGCAATGATTAAAACCACAATATATAAAATTAACTTCTTTGGTGCTATATCTGCTGATATGTGATATGAACATATGAAGCTGCCTTATACTGAATCGGACCCTCAGTCCATCAAAGTCAGTATTGTCTACTCAGACTGGCAGCTGCTCTCCAGGGTCTCAAGCTGAGGTTTTTCACACCTATTTGCCTGGACCCTTTTTGGAGATGCCAGGGATTGAACCTGGGACCTTCTGCTTACCAAGCAGATGCTCTACCACTGAGCCACTGTCCCTCCCCAAAACATATGAACATATGAAGCTGCCTTATACTGAATCAGACCCTCGGTCCATCAAAGTCAGTATTGTCTACTCAGACTGGCAGCTGCTCTCCAGGGTCTCAAGCTGAGGGTTTTCACACCTATTTGCCTGGACCCTTTTAGTTGGGGATGCCGGAGACTGAACCTGGGACCTTCTGCTTACCAAGAAGATGCTCTACCACTGAGCCACCATCCCTCCCCAGACAGATATAAGACAGATAGATAGATGGACAGCGTCCCATAGTTCTTCATGGTTTCTCGTAGTTTCCAGATATGCTGATGGCCTAGGTCGATGTCTCACAAAAGTGCTTTCATATTACCGACTACTTGACCCTTTTGACTTGCGATGCCGAGGACTGATCTGAGTACCTTCTGCAAGCCTAACATGCAAATAGGTTCCGGCTGGACTTTATCTGATGCGAAATCGCCAGCTTGCTCCAGACAGAAACGAAAGCCTGGCGCGGAGCAAGGTTAGTGCAGAATCAGCCTGAGACTTTGCACCACCACCACTTCCCTTTCCGGCATTTTACCAGGTTTTGTTGCGAGAAACAGGGAGGAGGGCTTGAACGAACTCCAGAAACGAAGCTACCAGCTAAGCAGCAGAGAGAAAAATCCTCTGAAGCTAAAGCTTTACCCTTTTTTTTAAAGCCTAGAACAAATCTTTTGCTGAGCCTTTTAGGGGACTCATGAGCTATGCTGCAGCAACCGGCAAGCTACCAGTAGCTCACGACCAACCTCTTTTGGAGACCCCTGGTTTAGATTCTTCGCCATAAAAGCTTTGATTCTCAAGGATACTTGAGGGATATGTGCAGAGGCTCAGCAGATTCATCTTCAGTTGGTTTAAATGGAACTTTTTGAGTGTTGAGGTATAATGGTGTCCTTCATACAGGAAGCATCTATTTCTCCAGGCAAATGACCTAAGCTAGGGTTGAGGAGTACCTTGAGAATTGGGGGAGGGGTACAGTTTGTAGCATAGAGTTTGTAGCATAGAGTACAAACTCTATAGGAGGGCAGAGTTTGTAGCATAGAATACAACTTCCAAAGCGGCCAAAGAATGATTACAGGTTTGGAACACTTTCCCTATGAAGAAAGATTAAAACGCTTGGGGCTCTTTAGCTCTTTAGCTTGGAGAAACGTCGACTGAGGGGGTGACATGATAGAGGTTTACAAGATTTTGCATGGGATGGAGAAGGTAGAGAAAGAAGTACTTTTCTCCCTTTCTCACAATACAAGAACTCGTGGGCATTCAATGAAATTGCTGAGCAGTCAGGTTAGAACGGATAAAAGGAGGTTGCCATAGAAATTTGACCAAAATGCTAAAGCATTACCACGTGATGTGCCTGACATGATGATGTCACTTCCATGTTACATCATCACATTGATGACATCATACGCAGCAATATCACCCCACCCTCTCCTCTTGGAAGGCTCCCTCCCATCTCCCACTGGCCAGTTCAGTAGACCTGGCAACCCCTTGGGGAGATACTATATAAAACTGTAATTGAGTTATTACTGCTGCCTTCGTGGTTTCCCTGACTGGCTGTCCTAGCCTACCATATAGTTTCTAGTGTATGCTCTCCCCTGTGTTTTTATTATCGATTGGTCATCAGGTCTCTTGATAGGGCACTGGGAGCCTTAGATCAGGGGTCCACAATGTGGTGAGCACTGTGGCACCCACTGGCACCTTTTCTGGTGTCCACCCAATATTTTTAGAAAGTGAGCATGGCCAGGTAGGGCTTTTGCTCAGCAAGGATTCTGATTGGGCACTGAAAATTTGATTAACTATGCAGATTTCTAGAAATGTTGCTTTGGCAGCAGCTTCCACCACAGCACTAGGCTCTTCACTGTGTGACTGAAGGTAAGCTGTGGCAGCCATTCTGTGTCTGGCTCTGGCTCTGCCTCTCATGGCAGCCATTTTGTGGCTGTGCCCACCATGCTGAGTCAGAATTCCAAAGGTGCCCACATGCTCAAAAGGGCTCGGGACCCCTGTCTTAGATTGTCAGCCAGCCCCTGCAAGGGCTCATAGAGGATAGATTTGAGATATTCTGCCTCCTTCTGCCTTTCCATCTTATTTTTATCAATTGACCATCCCTAAATATTGGAGGACTTTTCTTTTGGCTGGGTTGAATGCTTTTCCCCTCTGCCGTTTTGCTGGGCAGATTCTGAGGAGTAGCTCGTTCACAGAGTCTGTGCCCTTGTGGATCTGGTGCAAGTGAAATCTTGGCTTGTAGCATCTTTGATTGTGTGTTGGTGGTCCCTTTGAGAGATTTCTGGAATCGTTCAGTGATTGCTCCTGGTGTTTCTTCTGCTTCCCTGCTGTTGTTCCCCCCCCCCCCCCATCTGATACTGTTTTTGACGTAACGCTGGCTGTGGGAAAGTTTCTGTCTGCAGTGGTTTCAACATGAATTAAAAGGCAGCATTAATGGGATTTACATTGCCAAGACAGTTGGGTCATTGGATTATTTGAAATAAAAGTATTTCGCAGGGAACTTGGCTGCATCTCACACCATTCTGAAACCATCAGCAGTCACGGAGGCCTTCGAGAGAGCAGCAAATATAGCAGCTGGGGGCCAGCAGTGGCTTTACCATCACCAACCCCATTAGGTTTGCCAGGTCCAGGGGTGGAATTCTACCTGAAGCTCCTTTGCATATTAGGCCACACACCCCTGATGTAGCCAATCCTCCAAGAACTTACGGAAGGTCCTGTACTAAGAGCCCTGTAAGCTCTTGGAGGATTGGCTACATCAGGGGTGTGTGGCCTAATATGCAGAGGAGCTCCTGCTAGAATTCCACCCCTGGCCAGGTCCCATCTTCTCCCTGGTGGGGAGATTTGGGGGTCATCTCCTTTGTGATGACATCATTCAGAGTGACATCATCGCATCTGGGATGCAGCCTTGCATGCACACACACACACCACTTTCCCCCTGCTTGGGGGGGAGGGGGAATCTGCAGCTTGCAGGGCAGTCGCATATGGCCCCAAGCTTGAAAAGAGTGGGCAACCCCCTGCACTTGCCCCGCAGGACATAAATTTTCTGCTCACGGGGCAGGAGTGGGTTTCCCCCACTTGAAAAGAGTGGGCGCCCTGCGTGCCTGCCCTGCAAGCTGTGAATTCACGGAAAGTGCCGGGGGTGCCCGCTCTTTTCAACTGTTGGGGGCAGCACTTCCCCTTGCTGCTCATCTGGCTTGCACCGGGTGCAGGGGGGCCCAAAATCAGGGGATCCCCTGCTCCCACCTGTGGACTTAGAATAAGAAAACTGTTTTGCTTGTGTAGCGCCCCAATAAAGTTTGGCTCTGCAGCACCAATGCTTCGTATAAAGAGTATAGTAGTCCGCTTAAAAGCCAAAATTATACCCTACGTTCCCTACAATGTAGAGCTGATGTGCATCAAGTCAGAAACGACGCACTTATTGCAGTGAGCGATATAATGCTACAAATTTACCATCAAGGTCTGCAAAATTTCCAGCACGCCAAAGAATCAACATTCATAATATACTCAACAAGATTCGAAAATTCATTCAAAATTGGAAGGAATTAGACGAGAACAAACAGAATTGGAAAGGGTCCTGCTTGGTGATAATGAAAAATTGGTATCAAAAGTATATAAGTTATTATTGAAATGGTCTACAGAAGAAGAAGTAGTAAAATCTCAAATGGTCAAATGGGCAATCAATGTGAATAGAGAAATACAAATGGATGCATGGGAATACCTTTGGAAGAACTCAATGAAGATATCAACTTGTCAGAGCATAAAAGAAAATTGTTTTAAGATGATGTACAGGTGGTATATGACCCCGAAAAAATTGGCCAAGATGAGCAAGAAAATGTCGGATAGATGTTGGAAGTGTAAAAAACATGAAGGTTCTTTCTTCCATATGTGGTGGACATGTGAAAAAGCGAAAGAGTATTGGAAGATGATACAACAAGAAATCTCCAAAATATTGGGTTACGACTTTAAGAAAATTGCAGAGACATTTTTGCTTGGATTACAATTAGAAAAATATCCAAAGGAAGATAGGACTCTAATTTGGTACCTGCTATCAGCTGCTAGGACATTGTATGCGCAGCTTTGGAAGCAAGAAAAAATACCGGATAAATGGGATTGGACTATGAAAGTTCTATCGTGGAGTGAAATGGATAAATTAACTAGAACATTAAGAGACTATGATTTGGAGATATTTAAAAAAGAGTGGAGGAAGTTTAAAGAATACATAGAGAAAGAGTCGAATGTAAGAAGACATTGGACAATTTTTTAGTAATAATGGGGGGGGGGGAAACGAAGAAGCAAGAAGGGGGGGGAAATATATATATAACGAATTTTGATTAGTCAGATGTATCTTTAGTATTGAATTAGAATCTATAACCTCGGGGAAGTCTATATTGGAGGGAGGGGGGATTGAAAAGTCATATGGGTTAGTATTGAAGCAACGAAGGGAAATTAAGTTCTGTAACCATATGCTATCAATAAATTGGTAAAACACAAGATTCGAAAATTCAAAGTTCACAGAGTCGAAATAGCCACAGTCCAAGTCCACATGAGAAATTCTGGATATATATATCTATTCTGTATGAAACAGGCATTAATTGGCCACCATTGTTGTCTAGAAATTCAATGCGTTATGCCTCGAAATTAGTATGGTTTTATTTCAGACAAGGCACCATCAGGGTTTTATTTCAAGTAGACCAAAGCATTGACTTCCATCATGATGTAGCCACCTGTGGACTGGCATCCCTAGACCAGTGTTCCCTCTAAACTGAGTGAGCGTGAGCTAGCTCACACATTTTTCACCTCCAGCTCACACATTTTTGTCTTTGCTCAGGAAGGATGACCCCAGAGCACACTAATTTCTGCAGCAGCTCACAACTTTAATGCCAGGAGCTCATAACTTTAATACCAGTAGTAGCTCACAAAGTAGAATTTTTGCTCACAAGACTCTGCAGCTTAGAGGGAAATGTCAAGCAGGCGGGTTCAATGATGAGTCCGTATTGATACAAAGACTACGTTTATTGATAGACCGATACTTGGCTCAAGCTGGTGCTTGAGAAGAATGAAACCAATAGATTGATACACAACTTTTAAGATATACTTCAAAGGGATTCCTATGGGGAGGGGAAGCAGAGGAGCATTCACACATAGAATATCAAAACTACATACATTCCCAGAGCGTTATCAGGCATTTGGCCTTGCATTGCCCAGGTGGTCCATCCTCCCTTGGAAGGATTCATGGGAAGGTGCTGATTGTCTTGTTCCCTCTAATTAACAGTCATAAAGCAAAGGGGAGCCAGGAAAGAAAGAAAGACTAACAAACATAGCAGCATTTGGTTCTCTGGAATCTTCCACAGGCCTGCTGTTGTCAGGCCATAAACCTATCAGTTATTGATCAGAACTAGCCAAGCTTGACATAAACATTGTCCTAGACCCCATCCTTAACCCAGGCTCTTCCAACCCAACAATGGACCTTGCAACTGTATAGGAAAGACAGTCTGCTGCTGCAAGTTTACAGTAGAGACTTAAAAAGGAGGCACAAAATGATTCTGAAGAAGAAGAAGAAGATATTGGATTTATATCCCGCCCTCCACTCCGAAGAGTCTCAGAGCGGCTCACAATCTCCTTTCCCTTCCTCCCCCACAACAGACACCCTGTGAGGTAGATGAAGATATTGGATTTATATCCCGCCCTCCACTCCGAAGAGTCTCAGAGCGGCTCACAATCTCCTTTACCTTCCTCCCCCACAACAGACACCCTGTGGGGCTGGAGAGGGCTCTCACAACAGCTGCCCTTTCAAGGACAACCTCTGCCAGAGCTATGGCTAACCCAAGGCCATTCCAGCAGGTGCAAGTGGAGGAGTGGGGAATCAAACCCGGTTCTCCCAGATAAGAGTCCGCACACTTAACCACTACACCAAACTGGCTCTGCAAACACGATATATTCTTAAACAAGGCTCTTGGAAATCATGGCATCCCTTCAAAATGAGACTTTGTGCTGTGGAGAACCTGGGGCCTTCTGGCAATAGCCAAGTAGGGCATCATCCAGGTGAGCCAAGAAAAACCATCTTCTATACAAAAACCTTCCCACACTCATACACAACAGCAGCATCAGACATTAACTGAAAAATTCAGGTATTCAAAACAGGATTCTCTTTTTTCTTTTCTTTTTTTTCGGGGGGGGGGGGGGGGGGCGACACAACAACAAAAACAACAACTGTGTTAGGTATGTGGAGGCATGTTTGGACATGTTTGGTGTTGTGTCCTGAGTTTGAGGCGCAACGCTGAGAGGATCCAAAGACCTGCATCCCGATAGGCTGCATAATTCAAACTGGCCAATCGGGAGCCAGTATCAGAGGATCCTAGGTTCTGCCAATGAGTATGCATATTCTAATGAAGGATCCAGAAAGGGTACAAACAGGATGTTTTCTACTTCCTAGGGGCTGGGTTTCCCACATGCTCTAAATGCTTTCCAGTAGTTTGTAGTCACTTACTATAATATAATGGGTTGAACATATGAACATATGAAGCTGCCTTATACTGAATCAGACCCTTGGTCCATCAAAGTCAGTATTGTCTTCTCAGACTGGCAGCGGCTCTCCAGGGTCTCAAGCTGAGGTTTTTTCACACCTACTTGCCTGGACCCTTTTTTGGAGATGCCAGGGATTGAACCTGGGACCTTCTGCTTACCAAGCAGATGCTCTACCACTGAGCCACCGTCCCTCCCATGGGTTCTATGCATGGCAGAGTCTCAGAGGAAGTGATAACAAGCTTTTTAATAGGAATCACATAGTAAAAGGTCACAGTACAAGACTGGCATTGGGGCCCACAGGCCAAACTTATATACGTCTCTGGGTTCCCATGCAAGCACATTATTGGGTCATTCAAACTGGTGGGTGCTTGTGATTGGTCTAGGGCTGCAGGGGTTTGACCCATTGTTCCCCAGACCCCAGGCTCAGACTAAAGGCTCCAATGAACCAGGTAATAGCAACGTTAGTCCACATACACAACACTCCTCATGCATCGGACCCAACATTTAACAAACTGTGTTGTCAAGTTGCAGCTGACTTATGGCCACCCTTCGTAGAGTTTTCAGGGAAGGAGAGGAGGAGAAGGTATTGCCTGCCTCTGTGTCACAACCTTGGACTTCCTTGCTGGTCTCCCATCCAAGTCCTGACCAGGGCCGATGCTGATTAGCTTCCAATCTCTGAGAAACCTAGATCAGTCTGGGCTATTCAGACTACTTTGGACAAGGGTTATATGTTAGGTATGTGGACTCAATTGAAGACTAATGGGTGTTCCTGCTTGGCTCATTGGAGCCATACGGACTGAGCTTGGGGGCTTGGGAACAATGGTTAGCGAGATCCAAATCTCTGCTGCCCTACACCAATCACCGGTTTGAATGATCCTATAACATGCTTGTGAGGGAACCTGGAGTAGTATATAAGTTGGCCCCATTGGTCCAGTCCTCAGTCTTTACTGTGCAGCCACCAACAATGCTGTACCCAATAAAGAGCTGTTATTCACTACCACCTCGCCTCTTCAATGCCTAAGAACCCGCTATATTATATTACGCTTACAAATCCCCTTTTGGGAAAGTGATCTGTTCGACTAGGCAAGGATTTTCTGTATCTTCTAGGTTGGGTTGAAGAAACATAAGAGAAGCCATGTTGGATCAGGCCAATGGCCCATCCAGTCCAACACTCTGTGTCACACAGTGGTCAAAAAAGAAAAAGAAAAACAAACCCAAAGTGCCATCAGGAGGTTCACAATTGGGGCTAGAAGCCCTTCCGCTTTGCCCCCCACCCCCAAGCACCAAGAATACAGAGCATCACTGCCCCAGACAGTTCCAACAATATGCTGTGGCTAATAGCCACTGATGGACCTCTGCTCCATATGCTTATCCAATCCCCTCTTGAAGCTAGCTATGCTTGTAGCCGCCACCACCTCCTGCGGCAGTGAATTTCACATGTTAATCACCCTTTGGGTGAAGAAGGACTTCCTTTTATCCGTTCCAACCCGACTGCTCAGCAATTTCATGGAATGCCCACGAGTTCTTGTATTGTGAGAAAGGGAGAGAAGGACTTCTTTCTCCATCCCATGCATAATCTTGTAAACCTCTATCATGTCACCCTGCAGTCGGCATTTCTCCAAGGGGTAAGTTCTAAACTTTTTTGAAAGCTCTACATCTGCCACTCTTGTTCCTTCTCCAGGGGTCAAAGTGCCACAATGAATCGCTCTTGTTGAATTGCTACTTTTCCTACCGCGTGATTCATTCACCCCCACAAAGCAATCCATTCTCTTCTTGGCACTTGTTGTTAATCAGGCTTTCTCCCACCATTAGAGCCGTCGTTCCTTCCGTCACCTTGGTGTACATAATAGCTAACTTTCTCCATTACACTGGTTAGTAGGTGTTGCTTACTTGTCTGTCAAGGGGACGTCAGTGCAGTAAAGCATCGGAGCTTTAGCGAGAATATTAAGGTTGGGGTTGTGCAACCACCTTTTTTTTCATACATCACCAATTCCGTGCACAAGCGAATGAATAAAATAATTCAAAGGCCTAAATGCGCTGCTGCAATGCTAGAATCCTAAAATACATTCCTTAAAAAAGAGAGAGAAAGAAAGAAATGTTGTTAGAAACTCTTGGATTTCATTACCCGTACTCAGGTCGTTTTGTTTTTGAACATACGAAACGTATAATAATGAGAATAATGCAAAATGTGAAGTTTTGGAGGGCAACGTTTTAGCATCAGGGACAAATGCAAAGAAGCTAACTTTAAAAAAAAAAAATGCAGAAGCATAGAATATGTATCTATTTACTGCAAGAACAACAAGCAAGTAGAAGGTTTGTTTTATCTCATGAGAGTCAAAGAGACTCTGACCCAAATTCTGCAAAGAATTGTGCTGGCCTTTTGTTGCTGTTGCATGGATGCTGAAAGAGAAATTGGATTGGGTCTGGGATGGGATGGGGGGGGAAAGCAGTCAAAGCAGAATGAGCTGGGAAGATGCCCTCTTCTGAATAAACATGCTGACACATCATGTTTATATGCATACCCACCCTCTTGGTTGGAAAAGTGATACATAGCTTTTTATGCTCCTTTTAACCCTCGTTGATGCTGGGAAAGAAGAAGCGTTGTTTCTTATGCCCCACTTTTCTCCACCCTAAGGAGTCGCAAAGCAGCTTACAATTGCCTTCCCCTCTTTTGCCCGTGATGGTCACTTTGAGATTTGTGGGGCTGAGAGAGCACTGAGAGAACTGTGTCTGGCCCAAGGTCACTCAGCAGGGTTCATGTGGAGGAGTGGGGAATCAAACCCAGCTCTCCAGACTGGAGTCTGCCACTCTGAACCACTACACCATGCTGGGAAAGCAAAAAGGAACACAAAAGGGTTGGGCTTCGCCCCTTCCAGAGATCTCCTATGGAAATGGGGAATTTCTCCAGAATCTCTTGTGGCATCATTGCACCTCTGAGTTAGTCTCTCAGTGCTGGTGGGAGCAGAGGAAACAGAACCCATCGTTTCCCCTTTAAATTACTAACCCCAGCCAGTTTGGATCAGTAAACCGAAGTGAGGCTTGAAGGCTTCATACTCCTTCCTTCTTTTTCCACACAGCCCTGTTCCAAATTGTATACAGACAGCTGACACTTTACAGGCTGATGGATGTCTGTGGTTTTCATCTGTCTGGAGCCTGAAGCAAGGTTGTCTGTCAATATTGATAATTCATCCAAAACCTCCTTTGCTCTAATATAAGAAATAGACTTTGCGAAAACCAGGATTTACCAAGGACTAGAAGAGGGATATTCCCAAACCTTTTGAGCCTGTGGGTATGTTTGGAATTCTAGCACAGGGGGGCAGGTGCAATGGCAAAATGTCTGCCGCAAGAGGTGGAGTCACACTCACCCAGGAAGCCAAAGTGTAGGGCAGAAGAGGGGTATTTTAAAAAAATATATTGGGAGAAAGAACTGAGAGCGAATAACACTGGCAGGCTGCTCCAACTAAAACAATGATGTCTTCATCTTCACAGACACTCAGATCTCTGGTGGCCAATCAGAAACCCTGCTGGGCAAGAACCCCAAAACGCCCCAGCCACTTTCTAGAAACACTCGGTGGCACCAGGAAATGTGTTGGTGGGCACCGTGCTGCCATGGGTCACCACATAACGGGCCCTTGGAATAGAACTGCTACAACAGGATGACTTTTAAAAATACAGAGAACAAGAGATCCGGGTTTGGGTAGGGTGACATCTTCTGATGGTTCATGAGCTTGTCTCATTGGGCAAGAAAGAAAAGCAAAGTTGTCTCCATAAACACACCCTGGATGCAATTTAATTTCCATTTCAGACCTTTAATGGCCTCGCATAAAATAGAGGAAAAGATCTGGATCGACAAGATAAGTCAAAGTTAAACTTAGATTAGACATAAAATCAAGCATAAAATTGTGTTAGAGAATGGCGGCCAAAAATTTCGCAACAGCACAGGTAATTTCTGAATTAGAGTCGTTTGGGAGAAATTGACGGAAAGACAAATCGTTATGATTGACGGTGGGAGGGGAGAATCTGTGAAACAATTTTTCGTGTAGACGACAATTATTCAATAGGTGAAAAATTGTATCAGGGGAGTTTGCACTGCAGGAACGGAGTCTTTCATGAAAAGGGATTTGGAAGACCTTGGAAGGAAATGCATTCAATTTGGCCAACATAAAAGCCCTACGATATGCTTATAACATTAGCACTCGTTGGTCTTAAAGGTGCTTTCTTTGTATTTCTCCCATGGAATCCAGGGAACTGGTCAAAGGAAGCTCGGACTCTTTCCTTCCTTCCCCAGGGAGCTGGGTGGGGGAGCCCCAACCAATAGAAGGAAGAGCGGCCTGACTCAGTAGCTCTGCTGTGTGATTGAGAGAGCCTGGAGAAGCTAGCTCTGCCTCCCCCCCTTCCTCCCCAAGGGAGGAGCCGCAGCCAATGGAGAAAATAGAGATTTTGCTCTGTAGCTCCTGTGTGATTGAGCAAGCCTCACAAAACAAGCTATGATGCATAAAGAGCAAGATAGAGGGAGAAGGAAGCAGATGACAGCCAGTTGCTCAGGAGCCTGATAGGAGCTCTCCGAGGGCCTGATTCGACCCCCAGACTGCATGTTTGACACCCCTGTTTTAATGTTTTGATGCTCACCACCTGGAGGGCCCTGATTGGGTGGAAAGGCATCATAGAAATATTCTGAACTCTATAAGTAATCTCTTATGGGCTGTAAAGATGCCAGGTGTACTCGGAGAGAGTAACACTTATTGCCTATGGCTATAGCCCATGGGGAAATAATGGCTACCCACCCAACAATCTGCAGTCAGCTGACTTAACATTTGATAGTTGGGGATAAGGGAGACTTACTAAGCCTGAACTCTCCCTCAAAGCTAAAGTAACTCAACATAGGCTATTTTACTTTGGTCACATTATGAAAAGACAATAGTTGCTGGAAAAGACAATACTGCTAGGAAAAATCAAAGGCAGAAGGAAAAGAGGAAGACTCAACATTAGATGGATTGACTCAATCATGGATGCCATGGCCTGCAGTTTAGAAGCCAATTTGGTGTAGTGGTTAAGCGCACGGACTCTTATCTGGGAGAACTAGGTTTGATACTTCAACAGAAGTATAGTGTCCAGATCACCTGAAGTGATGGTATCGCTTTACTCTGCTCTGATATTGCTTTACCTCACCTGGAGTATTGTGTTCAGTTTTCGGCACCACATTTTAAGAAGAATATAGACAAGCTGGAATGGGTCCAGAGGAGGGCGGTGGAGATGGTGAGGGGTCTGGAGACCAAGTCCTATGAAGAAAGGTTGAAGGAACTGGGCACGTTTAGCCTGGAGAGAAGATGGCTTAGAGATAAGATCACAAACTTCAAGTACTTGAAGGGCTGTCATCTAGAGGATGGTGTGGAATTGTTTTCTGTGGCCCCAGAAGCTAGGACCAGAGCCAACGGGTTGAAATTAAATCAAAAGAGTTTCTGGCTCAACATTAGGAAGAACTTCCTGACCATTAGAGCAGTTCCTCAGTGGAACAGGCTTCCTCGGGAGGTGCTGGGCTCTCCCTCCTTGGAGGTTTTTCAACAGAGGCTAGATGGCCATCTGACAGCAATGAAGAGCCTGTGAATTTAGGGGGAGGGATTTGTGAGTTTCCTCAGTGGAACAGGCTTCCTCGGGAGGTGGTGGGCTCTCCTTCCTTGGAGGTTTTTAAACAGAGGCTAGATGGCCATCTGACAGCAATGAAGATCCTGTGAATTTAGGGGGAGGTATTTGTGAGTTTCCTGCATTGTGCAGGGGGTTGGACTAGATGACTCTGGAGGTACCTTCCAACTCCACGATTCTATGATTCCCCACTCCTCCACTTGCAGCTGCTGGAATGACCTTGGGTCAGCCATAGCTCTTGCAGAGCTGTCCTTGAAAGGGCTGGGGTAGCTCTCTCAGCCCCACCCACCTCACAGGGTGTCTGTTGTGGGGGAAGGAGGTAAAGGAGATTGTGAGCCGCTCTGAGACTCTGATTCAGAGAGAAGGGTGGGGTATAAATCTGTGGTCATCGTCTTCTTCTTTGCAAGACCTGAGCAAGGCTATTAATGATAAGACATATTGGAGGTAATTAATTTATCAGGTTGCCATCAATGGGAAGCAACTTGATGGCTCGCAACACTTACACTTGTCAGAGTACAAAGAGCGCAGCCACGGATCTGGCAGAATGGCGAAGCCTCCTGCGAATTCAGGAGCCTGATCAGGCAGGGCAATGAAACCCCCCAGCTGACTCCTCCTGACATTTCCTGTTACTGGTGGACAGACGCCAAGTGTACCTGCCATTGGAAATAATGAGGTCAATGTTGCCTTTTGGCTGTGGAGACGCCAGATCAACGCTAGAAAAAAATAGACTTGCCAGACCCCAGGTCCTAGCGGGGGATTCTTTGGATTTGCAGGCTCCTCCCCACTGCCGGCCACCTGGCCAGCAGGGGGAAGCCCCACCCCTACAGTCACCTTGTACTTTTAAACTTCAGCAGGCTTAAAAGAACCTTGCAAACTGCTTGTGTTTTGGACTGTGTGTGTGCCTTTAAATCTCAGCTGGAGGAAAGCTGCATGGGTGGGGTGAGCAA
This sequence comes from Heteronotia binoei, assembly GCF_032191835.1. Classification (NCBI taxonomy): domain Eukaryota; kingdom Metazoa; phylum Chordata; class Lepidosauria; order Squamata; family Gekkonidae; genus Heteronotia; species Heteronotia binoei. Next base: position 16,135,338 of record NC_083233.1, read on the forward strand.
GCAGAGCTACGTGGCTCTTCCTGGTGAGTGTGTGAAGCATGTGAGAAGGGAAGAGAGACCACTACAGCCCCTCTGTTTGTTTTGCAATGATTTCAGAGGTCGTGTGTATAGTAAAATTGAATTGACTAGAAGCTGATTGTGGTATGGAGAAAATTCCACCCCCCACCCCAAGGCTGCTCTCCTTTCATTTTCCAGTTAATCTGAAGAAGTTGGTTGAAATACAGCAGATGGTTACATTCAGCAACTCCCATGTGTGAATTGCCCCATTGAGGTCACAAAAGCGTGTGCTTGCAAACTTTGGGTTCCCAGCCTCCTGCTGGGGGTTTTACCCAATTTGGGTCCCCCAAATCACCAGCATGGAGATGGCTGGCATGGGGATCCCTGCCCCCAAAGAGCTGCACGATGTGCCTGGCGCAACAAAATCACAGCTGACATAATCATGCTGGCACACTCTAGCAATTTGGGTAAAAACTCTATGATAGATTCCCCCCCCCCAATCATAGATTCCCCCCCCCCAAATTGCTAGAGCATCCCCACATGATGTACCTGGTGTAGTGATGTCACTTCTGGGTGATGCCATCACACCATGAGCTCTTCGTGCATGTGAGAAGAATCCTCCCACCAGAGCCAGGTAAGACTTGGCAACACTATCAAACTGTTCATTTTGGCAGCTTTGTGAGCAAGTGAGTGAGTGTGTGTGTTCACTTTCTTTTAGTGGAGGTGCAGCTGCTGGGGGATGAGAAAATGAAGACTGTATTCAGGGGAGCTGCACTGCTGTATGTATGTATGTATGTACGTTTGTTTGTTTATTTATTTCAGGGAATGGGAAAGTCTCCTTGTTCCAGCCCCAAGGTCCCCAGGCTCCAACTCCAAAGTTCCCAGATATTTTCTGAGTTGGACCTGACAACCCTAGGGAATAATGGTGCAGTTATTTCCAATGGCAATAGATCCCATAATCCTCAGCATAGACAATTTGAGTGGAAAAATGATAGATCTCACCCAGTTCTCAAGTTTTCTGAGTTAATATTTTGTTAATTTTTTCTTAATAAAATAAGCCAACCATGTATGCAGACTTCATATACTGGCTTACTTTAAAAAAAAAAAACTGTGAAAGGAGCATATTCACTTATGTAAAAAATACAGTAAGACTGGCATCTTCTCTGCATAGAAAAGCTAAAGCAACTGATAGGATTTTAAGGTTTGAGACTTCAAAAAATTCAAGCCCAAATTACCATGCAGAGTGTTGTTTTTGAAATGATGAGTGGTATATTTCTGGCCTTCCATTTTCTCACAGTCTGAAATGTGCTTAGACAGATAAAAATGGTTTCAGCTCACAATGTAAATTCAGAGGCCATTTCATAATCGGAGCGGCTAACAATTGAATAATTCCTAGTTTGTTTTCTCTGGGGTGCAGTAGCTCAGTTTATGAATGCACTTGTACTTCATAAATCACTCTCAAGAGCAAAAGGGAGAAAAATGGAAAATCCATTTTCTGTCGTCCCCTTGGGTCTTTATTTAATTTTTAATGAAATCTGGAAGATACTTCATCAATGGCAACAATAAAGCGATTCCAACACTCAACAAGAGGAGTAAATTGTTTCGTAGCAAACACAAAATAATTCTCAAAGGGGGGCAGCGGCGGGAAGCATTCAAAAGGTAGAAATGAGCTGACACTCCTTTGCATTATTTCTGAAAGGACGCCTGTCGGAACAAGGGAGAGTAAAGTCAGCGTGTTGCCAAATACCTCACATATGTGGTAATGTTCTCTATTGCAGCTTTAAAGGGCATCTGGGCTTCTGACATAGCTTTAGTCAGCTGTTTACATGCGCTGTCAACAGGGCTTTTTTTTGGTAGCAGGAACTCCTTTGTGTGTTAGGCTCCACCCCCCCTGATATAGCCAATCCCCCAAGAGCTTTCAGGGCTCTTCTTACAGGGCCTACTATAAGCTCCAGGAGGATTGGCTACAGCGGGATGGAGCCTAACATGCAAAGGAGTTCCTGCTACAAAAAAAGCCCTGGCTGTCAACAAAGGTCCGTCAACATGTTCTGCAGGACTGCTGTGTTGCTAGCATAGAGTCTGCCCTCTCCCGTCCCTTTCCTATTCATAAATAGATATTCACGGTTTATCTCTAAATAGGCCGTAGTTCCAGTTGAATCACCGCTCCATGTTCTGTCCTTGGGTTTCACACTGTCGATCTTAAGGATGAGCATATTCACCGTTGGTTCCTTTAGAGATTCACTCCACCCTGTGTGCCGTTTCTCCATAATTCCATTGGAATTAGTAAAATGCAGGGCTTTTCTTTGTTTTTTGTTTTAAAAAGCCCGGCATGCGTTAATTTGCATATTAGGCCACACCCCCTGATGCCAAGCCAACCAAAACTGAATTCCGGTGTGTTCCTGCTCAAAAAAAAAAAAAAAACTCTGGTAAAATGTCTAAAATCAGTCCCGGTATTGGAGCACATGGCTGCAGTGTTCCGTTCTTTCAGTTCAGTTGTGTCTTTCCCTCTTCTGGATTAAAGTCTAGTAGCGCCTTAAAAGCTGACAAAGATTTTGGGGGTAGAGGTTTTTGAGAGTCCACGCTCCCTTCGTCAGATACTTCATCAGGGACCTTTAAGTCTAGAGAGCGTATACCTCCCAAATCGTGTTGGCCTCTAAGGTGCTATTTGACTTGAATATCGCTGCTCTACTGCAGACTAACATCGCTGCCCTCTGAAACTATCCCCTTTTTTCATTAACAGTGGATGTTGAGAATCACTGCAAAGGGTAACGTGGGCATGACCGCGTACATGATTAAATGAAGATTCTTCTAGTGTCGTGTTTGACTGGACTCAGAACGCGGAACATGGTCCTCTCCGTGGCTTTATCCTCACAAGAACCCTGTGTGGGAAATTAGTGTGAGGCAGGGGGGCTGATATATGATCACCCAGTAAGCAGATTGGGGGGTTGAAACAGGTATTCCCAGTTGCAGTTTGAGACAAAATATTGCATCATGCACATGGGGAAAACACCACACTCAAAGAAGCCTACATACAAGGTCAGTGTCTTGCAATAATGTAATTAATGTGCGCATGTGCGTGAGTAATGATTAAAAAGGTAAAGGTAGTCCCCTGTGTAAGCACCACTCATTTCCAACTCTGGGGTGATGTCACATCACGACATTTTCATGGCAGACTTTTTTTTATGGGGTGGTTTGCCATTGCCTTCCCCAGTTATCTACACTCCCACCCCCCCCCAGCAAGCTGGGTACTCATTTTACTGACATCAGAAGGCTGGAAGGCTGAGTCAACCTTAAGCCATCTACCTAAACCCAGCTTCCGCCAGGATCGAACTCAGGTCGTGAACAGAGAGCTTGGACTGCAGTACTGCAGCTTTACCACTCTGCACCACGGACAGAAAACTTCAATGAACTGTGTGTGCTCACATAATTATTTTCCTTAGAATATTTATATCCTGTCTTTGTTTTATCATGGAATTTCCAGTATGTCTCTATCCCACACTGACAAGACCTGCTTATTGAGAAAGACTCAGCATGGGTTCTGCAAGGGAAGATCTTGCCTCACTAACCTGCTACATTTCTTTGAGGGGGTGAACAAACATGTGGACAAAGGTGACCCGATAGATGTTGTTTACCTTGACTTCCAGAAAGCTTTTGATAAAGTTCCTCATCAAAGGCTCCTTAGAAAGCTTGAGAGTCATGGAGTAAAAGGACAGGTCCGCTTGTGGATCAAAAACTGGCTGAGTAATAGGAAGCAGAGAGTGAGTATAAATGGGCAGTCTTCGCAGTGGAGGACGGTAAGCAGTGGGGTGCCGCAGGGCTCGGTACTGGGTCCCATGCTCTTTAACTTGTTCATAAATGATTTAGAGTTGGGAGTGAGCAGTGAAGTGGCCAAATTTGCAGATGACACTAAATTGTTCAGGGTGGTGAGAACCAGAGAGGATTGTGAGGAACTCCAAAGGGATCTGTTGAGGCTGGGAGAGCGGGCATCAACGTGGCAGATGTGGTTCAATGTGGCCAAGTGCAAAGTAAATGCACATTGGGGCCAAGAATCCCAGCTACAAATACAAGTTGATGGGGTGTGAACTGGCAGAGACTGACCAAGAGAGAGATCTTGGGGTCGTGGTAGATAACTCACTGAAAATGTCAAGACAGTGTGCGTTTGCAATAAAAAAGGCCAACACCATGCTGGGAATTATTAGTAAGGGAATTGAAAACAAATCAGCCAGTATCATAATGCCCCTGTATAAATCGATGGTGCGGTCTCATTTGGAGTACTGTGTGCAGTTCTGGTCGCCGCACCTCAAAAAGGATATTATAGCATTGGAGAAAGTCCAGAGAAGGGCAACTAGAATGATTAAAGGGCTGGAGCACTTTCCCTATGAAGAAAGGTTGAAACGCTTGGGACACTTTAGCTTGGAGAAACGTCGACTGCGGGGTGACATGATAGAGGTTTACAAGATAATGCATGGGATGGAGAAAGTAGAGAAAGAAGTACTTTTCTCCCTTTCTCACAATACAAGAACTCGTGGGCATTGGATGAAATTGCTGAGCAGACAGGTTAAAATGGATAAAAGGAAGTACTTCTTCACCCAAAGGGTGATTAACATGTGGAATTCACTGCCACAGGAGGTGGTGGCGGCCACAAGTATAGCCACCTTCAAGAAGGGTTTAGATAAAAATATGGAGCACAGGTCCATCAGTGGCTATTAGCCACAGTATGTGTGTATATATAAAGATTTTTTGACACTGTGTGACACAGAGTGTTGGACTGGATGGGCCGTTGGCCTGATCCAACATGGCTTCTCTTATGTTCTTATGTTCTTAGATGGGTGCTATAAATGTTCTTCTTGTTTTACTGTCCTGACTCAAAAGTCTTGAACAGATCAAAATCCAACGCTCTTATGGCAATCACTGCGGCTTAATATTTAGCAACAATTTAATATGCAAGGGGAAGGTATTTGCAAGTTTCCTGCATTGTGCAGGGGGTTGGACTAGATGACCCTGGAGGTCCCTTCCAACTCTATGATTCTATATACCACAAGTTAGGAAAGGTACAAACAGGTATAAGAAAAGGCCTGCATGGTTAACAAACAAAGTAATGGAAGCTGTAAAAGGTAAGAAGGACTCCTTTAAGGGGTGGAAAGCTAGTCCAAGTGAAATTAATAAAAGGGAACACAGGCTGTGGCAAATCAAATGCAAGACTGTGATCAGGTAGGCAAAAAGGGACTATGAAGAACATAGTGCAAAAAACATAAAGACCAACAATAAACATTTCTTCAAATATATTAGAAGCAGGAAACCAGCCAGGGAGGCAGTGGGGCCCTTGGATGACCAAGGGGTAAAATGATTACTGAAGGAGGATAGGGAAATGGCTGAGAAGCTGAATGCATTTTTTGCCTCCGTCTTCACTGTGGAAAATGAGAAGTGTTTGCCCGCTCCAGAACCTCTTGTTTTGGAAGGGGTGTTGAAAGACCTGAGTCAGATTGAGGTGACAAGAGAGGAGGTCCTTCAACTGATAGACAAATTAATATCTAGTAAGTCACCAGGTCCGGATGTCATACATCCAAGAGTTCTGAAAGAACTCAAAGTTGAACTTGTGGATATCCTGGCAAAAATATGTAATCTTTCATTGAAATCTGCCTTCGTTCCTGAGGACTGGAAGGTAGTAAATGTCATCCCCATCTTTAAAAAGGGTTCCAGAGGAGAGCCGGGAAACTACAGGCCACTCAGTTTGACTTCAATACCGGGAAAGTTGGTAGAAACCATTATCAAGAACAGAATGAGTAGGCACATTGATGAACACGAGTTATTGAGAAAGACTCAGCATGGGTTCTGAAAGGGAAGATCTTGCCTCACTAACCTGTTATATTTCTTGGAGGGGGTGAACAAACATGTGGACAAAGGAGACCCAATAGATGTTGTTTACCTTGACTTCCAGAAAGCTTTTGATAAAGTTCCTCATCAAAGGCTCCTTAGTAAGCTCGAGAGTCATGGAGTAAAAGGACAGGTCCTCTTGTGGATCAGAAACTGGCTAATTAATAAGAAGCAGAGAGTGAGTATAAATGGGCAGTCTTTGCAGTGGAGGACGGTAAGCAGTGGGGTGCCACATGGCTCAATACTGGGTCCCATGCTCTCTAACTTGTTCATAAATGATTTGGAGTTGAGAGTAAGCAGTGAAGTGGCCAAGTTTGCAGATGACACTAAATTGTTCAGGGTGGTGAGAACTAGAGAGGATTGTGAGGAACTCCAAAGGGATCTGTTGAGGCTGGGTGAGTGGGCATCAACATGGCAGATGAGGTTCATTGTGGCCAAGTGCAAAGTAATGCACATTGCCAAGAATCCCAGCTACAAATACAAGTTGATGGGGTGTGAACTGGCAGAGACTGACCAAGAGAGAGATCTTGGGGTCATGGTAGATAACTCACTGAAAATGTCAAGACAGTGTGCGTTTGCAATAAAAAAAGGCCAACACCATGCTGGGAATTATTAGGAAGGGAATTGAAAACAAATCAGCCAGTATCATAATGCCCCCATATAAATCGATGGTGCAGTCTCTTTTGGAATACTGTGTACAATTCTGGTCACCGCACCTCAAAAAGGATATTATAGCATTGGAGAAAGTCCAGAAAAGGGCAACTGGAATTTTTAAAGGTTTGGAACACTTTCCCTATGAAGAAATGTTAAAACGTTTGGGGCTCTTTAGCTTGGAGAAACGTTGACTGCGGGGTGACATGATAGAGGTTTACAAGATTATGCATAGAATGGAGAAAGTAGAGAAAGAAGTACTTTTCTCCCTTTCTCACAATGCAAGAACTCATGGGCATTCAATGAAATTGCTGAGCAGTCAGGTTAAAACGGATAGAAGGAAGTACTTCTTCACCAAAGGGTGATTAACATGAGGAATTCACTGCCACAGGAGGTGGTGGCGGCTACAGGCATAGCCAGCTTCAAGAGGGGGTTAGATAAAAATATGGAGCAGAGGTCCATCAGTGGCTATTAGCCACAACGTGTGTGTGTGTGTATTTTGGCCACTGTGTGACACAGAGTGTTGGACTGGATGGGTCATTGGCCTGATCCAACAAGGCTTCTCTTATGCTCTAATAACGCTATGGCAGGTAGGTAGCTCTCCAGTTCGTATTCTGTGGTCACATTTTGTGCCTGTCCCCTGCAATCTCCACATCCCATAACCATCCTGGCTGACTTTGATGTAAAGGAGAATCAACAGAGAAGGGCTATATAACACAAGCGCCGTGGGAGTCTCTGAAGATGACATTTGCATTTGCGATGAGAGCTTACCACTGAGAGCAGGAACTGCGACGGGCTTTTGTCAAACGGCTTCGCCTCTCCCCTCTTGCGCACATTTGTCATTTCTGTTTACTTCCCAACCACCGATGAGATAAATGGATCACTTCAGTCATTTTCGATGGGCGATCAGGACCGCTGCGGCTGTCAAGGCAGCAGACATGGAAATCGATCTACTTGTGGAAATAAACAGTGGGCTGGTGCCACAGTCACGCTCTGTTTTTTGTTTTTTGTTTTTGCTTGAAGTTGATCCTTGAAAGTTACCTTTGATGAGAACGCTGCAAGAGTTGGAGAGCCTTAACTTACCCTTGATTAAATCATGTTAAGAAAACTCTTTGAAAAACAGCAAGTGTTTGGGTGAAATGGAGACCTGTTTAAAATAAATGAATTCACGTCCGTCTGTCTCTCACCACCCCCACTTCAGCTTAGTCTGTTGCTGGACCTGTCTGCTTCATTCCGGTTGCTAGGGGCAAATGTAGTGAAGCCTTCTGGGGATTTGTAAATGAGAAGTAGCCTCGTCTGGTGACAAATTTTGAGCACCGGCGTGATGCTGGTGCTTATTCCTTTTCCTTTTCGAGAGCCAGTTTGGTGTAGTGGTTAAGTGTGCGGACTCTTATCTGGGAGAACCGGGTTTGATTCCCCACTCCTCCACTTGCAGCTGCTGGAATGGCCTTGGGTCAGTCATAGCTCTGGCAGAGGTTGTCCTTGAAAGGGCAGCTGCTGTGAGAGCTCTCTCAGCCCCACCCACCTCACAGGGTGTATCTTGTGAAGGGGGGAAGGTAAAGGAGATTGTGACCGCTCTGAGATTCAGAGTATAGAGCGGGATATAAATCCAATTTCTTCTTCTTCTTCCTGCCCCGCCCCCCATTATCATTGTGTAAATTCCATTGTAAAGAACCATGTAGGTTGAGTGATTTTGACATCTGGTGGGGAAAGGGCTAAGGGCCCCTCTCCTTCCCTTTACTCTTCTGCTCTGTGTTCAATAAATGCTGCCTTATATTTAAGCAAACAAAACTAGTTCGGGCTTCATTGTGAGCATCAGGATGCAAGTTTGACTCTTTGTTCCACCCAGGGCTGGAGCCAGAGTTCTGGGTGCCCTACGCCCCGCCCCCACCCCAGGCAGACCCAGGAAGGCGAGGGTGGGGCAGTGTGTGCTCTCCTCAGAGCCTGCCGACCCTTGTAAGGAAAGGTGGGCTCCAAGGAAAGCACACGCTGCTGCCCAGCCGCTCTGCTCTCTCTTTCCTGGGTCTGCACAGACCTGGGAAGGTGGGAGCAGCAGGGCGGGGAGAGGAGGCACCCAGTAGCACACCCATAGGCCAGGGGGCACCCTAGGTGGCCTACTCCCGCACAACAATTGTGCACTTTATTTTGGTGTGGTGATTAAGTGTGCAGATTTTTATCTGGGAGAACCGGGTTTGATTCCCCACTCCTCCACTTGCAGCTGCTGGGATAGCCATGGGTCAGCCATAGCTCTGGCAGGAGTTGTCCTTGAAAGGGCAGCTTCTGTGAGTGCTCCTTCAGCCCCCCCCCCTTTACTTCACAGGGTGTCTGTTGTGGGGGAGGAAGATAAAGGAGACTGTGAGCCACTCTGAGATTTGGAGTGGAGGGCAGGAAATAGATCCAGTGTCGTCTTCTTATGATCATTATTACTACATTGTAATATATAATGAAATAATTATACACCGCACTGTCCAGTTGCTAACAGGCCACGGACCAGGACCGGTCCACAGCCTGGGGGTTGGGGGCTCCTGTACTACGATAATAGAATCACAGAGTTGGAAGGGACTTCCAGGGTCATTTAGTCCAAACCTCTGCACAATGCAGGAAATTCACAACAACCTCCCTCACATATACACCCAGTGACCCCTGTTCCACGCCCAAGGTAGCAAAAAAAACCCTCCAGAATCCCTGGCCAAACTGATCAGCATTTCCCTGGGGTCATGTAAGAAAGGGCTGTGAGGACTAAGTACAGATAGAACCCTTCCTGCCCTCCTCATGATCCACCTAAGTTCACAGAATCAGCTTTGCTGTCAGATGGCCATCTAGCCTCTGTTTAAAAATCTCTAAAGAAGGAGAGCCCACCACCTCCTGAGGAAGCCTGTTCCACTGAGGAACCACTCTGTCAGGAAGTTCTTCCTAATGTTTAGCTGAAAACTCTTCTGATTTAATTTCAATTTCAACCATTGATTCTGGTCCCCTTTCTGGGGCAACAGAAAACAATTCCTATATATGACAGCCCTTCGAGTACTTGAAGATGGTGATCATATCATCTCTCAGTCATCTCCTCTCCAGGCTAAACGTATCTAACTCCTTCAGCCTTTCCTCAGAGGACTTGGTCTCCAGATGGCTCACCATCTTTGTTGCTCTCTTCTGGACATGTTCCAACTTGTCTATATCCTTCTTAAATTGTGGTGCCCAAAACTGAACATGATGCTCTAGGTGAGGTCTAACCAGAGCAGAGTGAGTGATACCATCACTTTGCATGACCTAGATACCATAACTCTGTTGATACAGCCCCAAATCACATTTGCCTTTTTAGCTACCGCATCACACTACTGACTCATGTTCAGTGTATGATCCACTAAGACCCCTAGATCCTTTTCACATGTACTACTGCCCAGACAAGTCTCCCCCATCGTATAATTGTGCAGTTGATTTTCCCTGCCTAAATGCAGAACTTTATATTTATCCCCATTAAAATTCAATTTTTTGTTTTAGCCCAGTTTTCCAGCCTGTCAAGATCCTCCTGAATCTGTCTTCCACCTTATTTATAGTGCTTTAGTCATTTGAGGTGCTTCACATACATTGCCCCAATAATCCTTCAAACTCCATACTGTTTCCCTGTTTTACATGAGGACAGAGGGTTGAGGGCTAAAGGTTTCTAATACCCTCTTGTCAGATGTGCTTGGTTTGTTCACCTTCCAGAATGCTAATATTGATGGTCTGATCAGGTACCACCTTATGGAAGTCTCATATTTTCTGTTGGAGTTTGTAATATATTGGAACTTTATGAGTATTGGGTGGTGGTGAACATGCGTGTAATACATAGAAGAAGAAGAAGAAGAAGAAGAAGAAGAAGAAGAAGAAGAAGAAGAAGATGATATTGGATTTATATCCCGCCCTCCACTCCGAAGAGTCTCAGAGCGGCTCACAATCTCCTTTACCTTCCTCCCCCACAACAGACACCTTGTGAGGTGGGTGGGGCTGGAGAGGGCTCTCCCAGCAGCTGCCCTTTCAAGGACAACCTCTGCCAGAGCTATGGCTGACCCAAGGCCATGCTAGCAGGTTCAAGTGGAGGAGTGGGGAATCAAACCCGGTTCTCCCAGATAAGAGTCCGCACACTTAACCACTACACCAAACTGGCTCTCCTAGGATGCCTGAGAGATTTTCACATCCATTGAGTATTGTATGAATTTTTACTTTCTTTTTTTGGAGCAGTAACTCCATGAGTTCCACCTGGATTCCTCTGTTGTAGCACTTCCCCTCTTTTTACTGTCCCATCTTCCTTTTTCCCCATTTGATTTCTTCTACCAATCTTCTACCAATCCCCCCCCAACCCCCCCCCCCACACACACACACACACTTACCTCTGTTTCAATAGAAAAGAGGCTAGCTATGATGGGTCAATAAAGCCAATGTCTGTTGTTTCATTGTTTAGATCAGGGGTGTTGAACTCATTTGTTACGAGGGCTGGATCTGACATCAATGAGACCTTGTCAGGCCAGGCCATGTGTGTCTTAAAATATAATGCCAGGTAGCAGAGATATAAACATTATAAAGGACACAAACACAAAGATTTGTTTAAAACTTAAAACATGCCTAAAAGATTAACACTCTTGCAATATTTTGTTTATTTATCTCTGGTAGCTGACACCTCTTGCTCTGCATTATTGCATCCAAATCTGGAAACAATGTCCGTGCTGTAGCAATCTTGAGTATGCTGTTCAGGTGTGTATCTGTAAGTTGCAAACCTACTTTTGATTTCCTGACATTTATTACAGAAATCTCAGGGTCAATGCTTTGAGCCTAAGACCCAGAAAAAATTATGAAATGGCTGGGCATTGCAATCTTCCGGAAGAGCCAACTTCATTGTTCTGACTCGATTAGTCTCTGTGATTGTACCACTAGCAAATTCCAATGCATGTGATTAGCGCTTGAGGAAGCAATCATCTGGGAAATGGTTTCATTTACCGGTCCACTGTTGTGCTTTGTACATCCGGTGTTGGAACAATTAAAAACACTCTGAAGATATTTTTAAAAGTACATCTGGTATTGTACAGCGATCAAGGCATCCACTGAGCGCTTTGTGACTGTGTGAAGAAATTAGAGCTTGGGCTCTTTAATCAACAAAAAGACACAGGTTTGGCGGGTGGAGGAGCAATTCTCATTGTGGACTTTTTCTCGAGTCAGCGTGTTTGTATGCAGCTGGGTTTGCCGTTGAAACGTTTTGTATATATTTTTGTGAGTGTGTATGAGATATCAATAATACATTTAGACTGCAGTATACAGGTCGTGAGCTTCAAGCTTTGGGTTGTGATGTAGAAGGAAGCAGACAACACTGAGTTGCTTGTGGGCCTGATAGGAGCCCTCTGAGGGCCTCAAACGGCCCATGGGCCGCATGTTTGACACCCTTGGCTTAGATATTTAATAACAGTGGTGATACTCTAAATAGCACTAGGATTCTTCATAGTATCTCTTGAGTTTATAAAATGCCCAATGGGTGGGAGTATTTTTTGAAAAAAAACAAAACTTTTTTTTTAAGGGGGGATGGTTTGAGTTCTTGAATATTTTAGATTGCTCTGCGCATTTAAAAGAAGCAACATTCCGCGGCTGTGATTTACTTTGGAATATGAAATGTCATTGTCAGTCAGTCTTTATTTTCAGGAGGAAAATGAGGCAGCAGGGAACATTTTGAAATGCCAGGGATATAACACAGAATGGCATCAGAACCAGAAGGAATAATAGGTCAATAGCTGACAGATGGCAGTGCACATTGGAGAGGCTATTGGCAGATGGAATTGACAATTTAGGTGAGGCAAAGCTTTCTGGCCGCAGATCGAAAACACTGGAAAGACAGGAGAAGGTCTCCTCTCTCTGAGGATCCTGCCAATTTGGACACAGTGGGTTATTGCTCGCAGTGAGACATATGGTTGGGACGGGGAAAAAAGAGACTGATCTCCTTCCATTTGTTGGCCAGAAAACACGGAGGGATGCTTGGAGAGACTTGGAGCGCGTACAGAAGGCAATATCTTTGGAGCAGCCTTTGGCATCGGAGATGCAAGCTTTCAAGTTTAATGGAGCTCCTTTTCAAGCATGGGAGTGCCCGTGGCCATTATTCCCACTCGAAGAGTTACAAGAGAGTGAAATCACTGTGCTAAAATTCAAAGCTCTTTGACTATACTGAGATCTTAATAACTCTGAAAGTGGAGATGCCTTGGCATGTGCACAAAAGACAGTTTGATGTAGAGGTGGTTTAACGCCCTCTGGATTGGCTTGCGCCCTGCTCACAGTTGCAAGCAGAGACCTGTTTTTTGTTTTTTTTCCGATGATCAGTTTGATAGTTCACTGATCTGCTCAGGGGTGTTTGATAGATTGTTTCACCATATCCCCTCCTAGAATCATAGAGCTGGAAGGGATCTCCAGGGTCATCTAGTCCAACCCCCTGCATAATGCAGGAAACTCACAAATACCTCCCCCTAAATTCACAGGATCTTCATCGCTGTCAGATGGCCATCTAGCCTCTGTTTAAAAGCCTCCAAGGAAGGAGAGCCCACCACCTCCTGAGGAAGCCTGTTTCACTGAGGAACTGCTCTAAACTCACAGACACCTCCCCCTAAATTTGCATGATCTTCATTGCTGTCAGATGGCCATTTAGCCTCTGTTTAAAAACCTCCATGGAAGGAGAGCCCACCACCTCCTGAGGAAGCCTGTTCCGCTGAGGAAACTCACAAACACCTCCCCCTAAATTCACAGGATCTTCATTGCTGTCAGATGGCCATCTAGCCTCTGTTTAAAAACCTCCAAGGAAGGAGAGCCCACCACCACCTCCCGAGGAAGCCTGTTCCACTGAGGAATCCCCCTAGCAGTCAGGAAGTTCTTCAAGTTCTTCTTAACCAGGCAATACAGTGGAATTGGCTTTGTGTGCATGAGGATTCTCGTGGGGTCAGATTGAAGTCTACTATTTCCCCGTCATTGCTGCATCAGTGCTGCGTTTGGCAGACAAATGTTTAAATAGGCAATTAAATCACTCGCAAATCATATAAATCAATCATCAAAAATGCAGTATTTTAAAAAAAAATCCTACCCTTTTCTATTTGTCTAAGTAGATCTGAAGAGGAGAAGATTGGGTTTATACCCCGCCCTTCATTCAGAGGCTCAGAGCGGCTTACAGACTCCCTTCCTCTCCCCACAACAGACACCCTGTGAGGCAGGTGGGGCTGAGAGAGCTCTTTCAAGAACTGCTCTTGAGAGAACAGCTGTGAGAGAAGTGTGACAGACCCGAGGTCACCCAAGCTGCTGGATACGGAGGAGCAGGGAATCAAACCCAGTTCTCCAGATTAGAGTCCACGCTCTTAACCACTACACCGAACTGGATGATGCTAATGGCTGTCAGGCAGTTTGAATCAGCAGCATCTTTGCACATGTACAGTTTTTGGGGGAAACGCAATCGAACCAGTTTGTCAAGCGTTTGCGGCTTCTCGGCCCAAACCTGACAGTCTGAGTGACCAGCTCACCTCTGATTGCCATCTTTGAATACAGCAAGTCCAACTGTCAAACACGTCCGCAGTGAAATTTGCCCCACCCCTAGTCTTATGTCCCATGGATTTTTTATTTGTGTGTGAGTTCCAAGCCATGATCTTGCACTGGTGGGCACCCTCCCACCCCTTGGCTGTGGACTGTAACAGGACTATGCCCAGAAAACTAGTACCGCACTTGCAGTAGCCTCGTTAACCCAGAAGATGGCACAGTGGAACAGTAACATGGGAAATTGTGGCCCCATTGCTGTGGCAGAGGAGAGGTGTCTTCCAACAACCACTGACTGCCAGCCACGGTCTCCAACCATGCTAACTAAGGGGAGCCTCCACAATCAGAGGCAGTCAACCTCTGTATACCAGTGCAAGGAGGCAATATTAGGAGAAGCCCTTGGTTTTTGTGCCTGTTTGTTGGCCCTCCAAAGCGACTGGAAGGCTGCTGTGTGAAACAGGATGCAGGACTAGATGGACCCCTGGTCTCATCCAGCATGGCTTTTCTTATGTTCCGAAGATAAGAGACCTAGATGCCTTGAAGAAGAAGGGGAAATGTGTGAAATCTGGCTGCAAGCAATTACAGCCAAGCAGACCTGGGCTGTGGATGATTCGTTTACCACTTTTATGAACCCAGCAAGTAGGAGAATGTGGTAGTCTGCAATTCCTTTTTTCTTGCACCGAGATAATGGAGAGAAGACAAGAGAGATGTGGTCCATGCAGTTTTCATCAGTGTGAGCTACCTGAGGGGCTAGGATGGAGGAGAAATACTTACAGGGTGTTTTTTTTGTAGCAGGAACTCCTTTGCATATTAGGCCACACCCTCCTGATGTGCCAATCTTCCAAGAGCTTACAGTGCACTCATTACAGGGCTTACTGTAAGCTCCTGGAGGATTGGGTACATCAGGAGGGTGTGGCCTAATATGCAAAGGAGTTCCTGCTACAAAAAAGCCCTGCTTTTATACATTGCCTGACAGCGATGGAGAGAGACCGTTCCCCCCCCACACACACACACACTGGTTGTCCGTGCTGAAACAGCTGGCTATGTGGGGAAAGATTTGTGAACCTCAGGGGGCCAAGATTGGAGCTGGAGGCAGATGGAGCACTAGAACAGATCCACGGGGATATGAAAGCTGTTTGCCAGCCGGGATTAAAACTGAGAAGTCTGTCTAAAGCTGTGGCATCTGGGATTAGATGCTGCATTAACAACAACAACAACATACGTACACACAGAAGTAGCGTCAGGCACACAGGAAGTAGGATCAGGCCAGAAAGACCTGGAACTATGCCCAGGGTATGCAAAGGCTCCGGCTTGATTCTGAAGAATTCCTAGCTAATGCGAAGACCTCATGGAGCCCTGGAGGTTATGAGCAGGGAATTAGTGAGACCTGGGCGGATGATCCAGCCCCTTCATTCTCCGCTGGGCAGTTCCCAGGGTCTGCTCACAAGCGGTACTAAACACAGTCTTCTGGTTTGAAACATGGCTGATTGTCTCAACTTTCTGATCCCGTCAATGTTACAAAGTTTTGTAGGGGTGTCGAACTCATTTGTTAAGAGGGCCAGATTTGACATAAATGAGACCTTGTTGAGCCGGGACATGTTGGGTTGGGCCATGTGTGTATCTATTTAAGATTAGGTAGCAGAGAGGTAAATTTTATAAAGAACACAGACAAACACAAATATATATATATATATATATATATATATATATATATATTAAAACATGCTTATAACATTAGCACTCATTGGTCTTAAAGGTGCTTTCTTTGTATTTCTCCCATGGGATCCAGGGAACTGGGCAAAGGAAGCTCTGGTTCTTTCCTTCCTTCCCCAGGGGACCAGGAGGGGGAGGAGCCTCAGCCAATAGAAGGAAGGGAGGCTTGGTTCAGTAGCTGTGCTGTGCGATTGAGAGAGCCTGGCAAAGCAAGCTATTCCTCCCCCTTCCTCCCCAAAGGAGGAGCCTCAGCCAATGGAGAAAATAGAGGTTTTGCTCTGTAGCTCCTGCACGATTGAGCAAGCCTGGCAAAGCAAGCTGTTAGGGACAAGGAAGCAGATGACAGCCAGTTGCTTGGGAGTCTGATAGGAGTCCTCCGGGGGACTAATTCAGCCCCTGAACTGCATGTTTGACACCCCTGGCTTACAGGTTTGGGTCTTAAAATGTAAACCACAGGCTTGAAAAGCCTCAGTTTACCCCAAGACCATGCTGGGGAGGGGAGGGATATTTAATTCTTCAGTCTCCCTTTACTTACACTATGTGTAGACCCCCCTTTCGTCTTTAAAATACTAATAGCAGAATATGGAAGCTTTTTTAAATAGTGAAAATTGATGGAGGTTGAAGGGTTAAGCCCCTTTCCCTTTCCTGCACAGCCCCGAGGCAAACTGAGGCTTCATGAGTTTGCATTTAATTGATGGTTGTGTCTGAGTATAACATGTTACTGAAATGCATCTTGCTGAAAATAAGTGTGGACTGTTCCTTCACAATTCATCCTTCTTTGTTTGGGAAAGGAGCAGCAAACAATATGTTTCTTTTCCCCTTACATTTTGTAGTTCTGTTCTCAGTATGGTGCCCCTACCCAGTGAGAGAGTCCTAAAATGCAGTGGGGTTTTTTTGGGGGGGTGGGGGTGGAGAGAGGCGTACAGGTTGCAGAGAAAAGCCTAGGGTTGCCAATCCCCAGGTGGGGGCAGGGGATCCCCCGGTTTTGAGACCCTCCCTCCACTTCAGGGTCATCAGAAAGCGGGGGGAGGGGAGGGAAATGTCTGCTGGGAACTCTGTTATTCCCTGTGGAGATTTATTTCCATAGAAAATCATGGAGAATGGATCCGCGGGTATCTGGGGCTCTGGGGGGGCTGATGTTTGGGGTAGAGGCACCAAATTTTCAGCATAGCATCTAGTGCCTCTCCCCAAAATACCCCCCAAGTTTCAAAAAGATTGGACCAGGGGGTCCAATTCTATGAGCCCCAAAAGAAGGTGCCCCTATCCTTCATGATTTCCTATGGAAGAAAGGCATTGAAAAGGTGTGCCGTCCTTTTAAATGTGATGGCCAGAACTCCCTTAGAGTTCAATTATGCTTGTCACAGCCTTGATCTTGGCTCCACCCCTAATTTCTCCTGGCTCCACCCCCAAAGTCTCCTGGCTCCACCCCCAAAGTCCCCAGATATTTCTTGAATTGCACTTGGCAACCCTAGAAAAGCCTCATTGGAAGGTTTTTAGAAGCTGTGCCAAGGAATTAATCTGCATGTATGTCTCTGTTGTCAATCCATCTATTCATAAACATTAATAAAAGCAATACCATCGAAACAGCTGTTCAGAATCTAGAGCAGCGAGAAAAGGGACCACAATATGAGTCTCCACAAATTTCCCCCAGATATTTTTCAATGTTCAGTACTTTGACTTAGCAATTGGATCGCAATGTTTGATGTTTGCCACGGTCAAACAATGACAAATAATGTTCGAATGTGACAGTGAGATGGTGGCTTTGATATTCAGATGTCCATTTAGGGTCGTCAGGTCTTGCCTGCCCGCGGAGGGACTTTTGTCACACACAAAGCATGCCTGACTCAGTGACGTCACCCAGAAGTGAGGTCATTATGCCAGGCACATCACCCGGGGACGCACTAGTTAACTTGGTAAAAAAACTTGGTTAAAAAATCTCTATGGCACCATAGAGTTTTTTTTAACCAAAATGCTAAAGCATTCCCGCACAATGTACCTGGTGTGATTACGTCATTTCCGGGTGATGTCATCATGCTGGGCATGTCGGGCGCCAACCAATGGAGCTCTTTGGGGGTGGGGCTCCCCCACTGGCCCATCCTGAGCCAATGGGTGGGAGGCTTCGAAACTGGGAAACTTACCCCAGCAGTTGATGAGCACGTATGCACAGGGACGCAGTTCTGGCTGGCTTGGCATCAAAGGGTGTGGCCTAATATGCAAATGAGTTCCTGCTGGGCTTTTTCTTTTTTAAAAAAAGCCCTGGGTATGACTAAATAAATATATCAAACGGTGTGACGGAGTGATTTTTGTCATGATTTGTGCCGGAGCTCGGCTTGCGCGGGGCCGCCCAGTGAGCTGATGGCTGCGGGAGGAATGGGACTGAGGACTGCCTGCTTTCCAGCTCATCTTCTTGGCTGCTGCAGTTACATTCTTGTATGCCTGACAATTGGCAGGCTGTGATATCTTAGTGTGTAGCCAGGAGGATGCATCATTCCCTAGGCTGTTTCCTGTTGACTGGCACGGGCACCTTAATTGCTTATTTGCAGGAAGGAATCAAACCAATTTGGCTTCTCTTCCCTTGTCGGGCTGTAACAGTGTCGGGTGTATTCCTTCTACAGAATACAAAAAAAAGGGGGGGGAGCCAATGGCTCACTCCCATCAAAGGGAGATGACTCATCCTTGCCGGATTCCTTCCTAACGTGGGAGCCCGAGAGACGCTGACAGCGCATTTAGGAAACGGGTGCAACAAACAGGAGGACGGCGGTGGGTTTGTTGCACTGGTTTCCTAAATGTGCTGTCAGCGTCTAGGCTCTCCATTGAAACGAGAGCGGATGGCCTGAAGTCATTTTGGCAGGCAGGCTTTCTCGCTTTTCGCTTTCCTCATTGTTAACTGCAAGGCTGCTGACTGGGATTGTTTGGCTTTGACTGGGAAGCACTCTGGCCGTGCATGCATGGTGCCGCTTTCACCTTGTGCTGGCCTGCAAAAGGAGAAGGAGAAAGCACACACGGATGTGTAGTGCATCAAAGCTGGGTTCAGGAACTCCTAAACCAGCTTTTAGAGTAGATCAGGGGTCCTCAACCTTTTTAAATAGGGGGCCAGTTCACTGTCCCTCAGACTGTTGGAGGGCCGGACTGCCGTTACTGTACAAGGCCGCGGGCCGTCAGTTCTCCGTCTTCTGCATCTCTCTCCCTTCCCCACACCACACACCCTGGCCTGGGAACTCACCTCACCTCGGTATCACCTCACACTCTGTCTCCGCCGCCTCAGCCCAGTGCCGGAAGTGTGCGTTGCTAACGCGAGTTTAGGTCAAACGTCACTTCCGGTCTGATTTTGCCATAACCCGGCGGGCCGCATAAACATCCTCAGCGGGCCGCATCTGGCCCACGGGCCGTAGGTTGAGGACCCCTGGAGTAGATTTCAGGGCCCCATCCTGGTGAGCTGTGATTAATCCACTAAATTGCTTCTCGTGAGGTTCTGTCTTTGTAAGTCACTTGGCTATCATTCTTCTGACATAATTTATGTACCTCTGAAAGTGTCGTGGATGGATGGGACAAGCAGATTCCTTTCTGCGTTCCTGTATATCCCTGCAGAATAAGAATAGTATCTGGTGTTGGATACGAGTCTTGATCAGATGATTAATATTGGCAGGGCTTTTTTGTAGCAAGAACTCCTTTGCATATTAGGCCACACCCACCTGGTGTCACCATAAGAACATAAGAGAAGCCATGTTGGATCAGGCCAGTGGCCCATCCAGTCCAACACTCTGTGTCACACAGTGGTCAAAAAACCCAGGTGCCATCAAGAGGTCCACCAGTGGGGCCAGGACACCAGAAGCCCTCACCCTGTTGCCCCTCCCAAGCACCAATCTTCCAAGAGCTTACAGGGCTGTTCTTACAGGGCCTACTGTAAACTCTTGGAGGATTAGCTACATTAGGGAGGTGTGGCCTAATATGCAAAGGAGTTCCTGCTACAGAAAAAGCTCTGAATATAGGGGGATAATCCATGTTTCTGAGAACAGAGTAACATCACACCAAGCTAGGGTTGCCAACTCTGGCCTGGAAAATTCCTGGAGATTTGGGAAATCACTTAGGGCGTTTTCGCACTGACCTTACGCTGGAGCGACGTCCCTCTTCACCGCGCAGCATCTGCGCGGATTTTGCACTAATTGCTCCGCAGAACCCGGAAGAGCCGCAAAGTCCCGTGGCTTTTGCATCACAAATGTAAACCGCCAAAAACCAGTTTACATTTGCGACACAAAAGCCACGGGACTTTGCGGCTCTTCCGAGTTCTGCGGAGCAATTAGTGCAAAATCCGCACAGACGCTGCGCGGTGAAGAGGGACGTCGCTCCGGCGTAAGCTCAGTGCAAAAACGCCCTTAGAGTCTATAATTATACTGTAACATTTGCTCTCCGAAGCTGCCGTTTTCTCCAGGAAAACTGATCTCACAGGGCTACCAAGATGAGAGGACTGGGAAGACAAAATTCCTGGGGCCCAAATCAGCTGGAGGGTACCTGAAGCCGCCAACATTGCATTCAGAATGTATCTGATTTATTTCATATCTAATGCAGTGCTGAACTGCACCCACTAGGGGTGCTGGGAAAGCAAAACACGGTAAACAGGAGTTTCTCGGACTCTGCGGGCCAGATATTTCTACAACATTTTCTACTAGGCTGAGGGGAAGCCTTGCTTATCAAGTTATGCTAAACTCATCAGCCCTGCCAGCATGGGAGCAAAGTCAGACCAGCCAGCACAGCCCATGCCAGTCACTGACAGGATTCAGCCTCTTAACAAGGTGGTTGTTTTCATTGGTCTGTTATGCTCAGCCAGGGCTTGCAAAGAGGAGGGGCTGTAGAACAGGGGTGGCCAACAGTAGCTCTCCAGATGTTTTTTGCCTACAACTCCCATCAGCCCCAGCCAGCATGACCATGCTGGCTGGAGAGCTACCGTTGGCCAACACCTGGAGAGTTACCGTTGGCCATCCCTGCTGTAGAAGATAAAACAGCCTTCCCCCTTTTCTCAGTTTTTCTTCTTTTCCACATTTTTCTCCTTCCTTCGTTTTGCTCATTTCCTTTCACAATCTGCATTTCTCTATCCCTGCTTCCAGTTCTCACTGCCCCACCCCCACCTTATTAGCCTCAGGCCGATTTTGCACTAGGGCTTGTTCCAGGTAGAGGGCCCTTTTGCCCCCAGGTAGTGGTCCCAACCCTCCCGCCCTGGCAGGAGAACCCAGGTTTTCCAGCCTCTTCCCCCGCTCCCCCCAAAAATGGAAGCGGGGGGAGGGGGGAAACGGCGCCAAGGAGCGTGGCGAGCCCCCCCTTCTCGGAGCGGGCGACGCCGCTGCGCTGCCGCCTCTTCTCCGTAGCTCCTCCGAGATGGGCTCAGCCTGAGCCCATCTCGGAGGAGCAGCTACGGAGAAAAGGCGGCAGCGCAGCAGCATCGCCCGCTCCGCCTCTGATGTTAAAATCAGAGAAGGGGAGGCTGCAGGCAGGCCAGGAGCGTGGCGAGCCGCAAATCTCGGTCCTTTTAGGACCCAGACTCGCGGCTCGCCACGCTCCTGGCCTGCCTCCACCCTCCTTGTCACCCACTCTGTCTGTGCCGCCCCACTACTCACCACTTGCAGGCAGGCAGGCAGGGCCGCGGGGGCGATGGGATGATGCAGCCGCTGCTGCCGCTGCTTTCCCTACCAGGCATGCAAAGGTGCCCGGCGGCCCAAAGGAGGAGGAGGGCTTTGCGCGGCCTGCTGCCGCTGGGGTGCCCGCCCGGGCCTACTGCTGGGATGCTCCGCCAGGCCCTGGGGGGTGGGGAGGAGCAGCAGGTGGCAGCTGGGCCGGGAGGCGGCAGGGGCTTGGAAGAGGCGCCTTGCACAGGGCTGCTTTGCCACGCCTTCGAGCCTGTGGGCCTGGCGACTCCTCGCGCAGTGAAGGGGGCTCCCTCCCTCCCAAGAAACAGATGGCCATATTCAGGCGGGGGAAGGTGATGGCGACCGCTTTGGCATACTTGGCATACCTCCCAATGTCAAGCATGGTGGTAATTGATTGTTTGAGGGTCCTGCATAAGCTGGTCTGTGTATTGTCATGGAGGATCCGTTCCTCTTAGTTTGTTATTGGTGTTCAATTATGCTTGCCACAGCCTTGATCTTGGCTCCACCCCTAATGTCTCCTGGCTCCACCCCCAAAGTCTCCTGGCTCCACCCCCAAAGTCCCCAAAGTCTTGAATTGGACTTGGCAACCCTACCCCCAGGGCTTCTCTCCATTTTCGCAAAGGCTGCCCCAGAGATGCAAGTTGGCTCACCGCTTTTCTGCAGTAAACAGAAACCGCTTGTCAGAGGATCTCGCTTGCTGCAGAATAGTGGCGCGCCAACTTGCACCTCCGGGGCAACTTGTGCGAAAACAGAGAGAAGCCCTGGGAGCAAAAGGGCTCCCCACCCAGAACAAGTCTAGTGCGAAATCGGTCTCTGTCTTAGCTCCTTCTCATATCTGCTTGGCACCTTAGAATGTATTTAGTGGTAGCAGAGCAGTGAGAACCCTGTTAGTATTTTGAATAGAAGGGTGGGAGGGGGTTAATGTTCCCCCATAATCTATCAAACTAGCAAAAGGCGGCTCCCTCCCCCTTCACATGCATGGTAATAGATTGTTATGGAAAATTAATCTGTATTAGTGGTTACACTTGTGGCACAAAAATTAAAAATTCCTTCCCTCGGTTAGCCTTTAATTACATTTTAAGCACTGTTCAGGCAGTGGGTGGTGGTGGTTGAACTGGTGGGACATCTAATATGCCTTTGTAAACGTTACTTTGCGCTGTAGACATTAAGCTTTGTGATATATGACAAATGACATAATCTTTTAAGAAAATATGTCAGCCAAATCAGCCGCAGTGATCTCAGTACTTCTCATACAGTGCAACTGTATAATCCGTTTGCCTCTGCTTTTATGCTATGTAAAGATACAAGCAGATTTCTTACTGATTTACTTATTAAAGGTTTATTGTGTTTGAAGGCTTTATGAACTACAGCCTACTTCATCAAATGTATACTATTTTGGCACACATATGTATATGTGCACAAATATAAAATTACAGGATTAGACACAGGGTTGGAATCAGGGATCTTCATCGTGGTCTCTATGCAGTCCCACACATGGGTTATCCGCCTGGATCGAACCCGACCTCGGAGAATTCAAAGCAATCTTAAGCGTTAATTTTTGGCGCGCATTCCCTCTTGGTCTGGGGAGGAGGCATCCACTGCGCATGCCTGGAGTGAGAGGGAGGCGCTCCACCCACCCAGTTTCTTCTTTACCGCCGTTCGGGATATACCTACCTCATTGCGTCTCCTTACTTCTCTGCGATCTTCACTGTTTTTCTTCATCCTTTCCCGATTTTCATCTTCATCTTCACTGGTATCATAAAAAAAAAAGAACTTTATCCTCTTTCCTATTCCCCGCCCCCCCCCCCCCCCGGGTGGATGGAAGGGAAAGATTCTAAAACTACGTTTATGAAGTGAACCCGGTGCGGGGCCAAAATTCCATCTACAGATGGACATTCTTTGTGCCTATTCTGTCTGGGGGAGACCCACAGAATCGATACCTGCCTCCATTGCAGCCAGTTTGGGAAACAGGCTAGAAAAAACCATGCGGTCAGACTTAAAAGCCATCTTTTAGAGTCATCGCTACGGCCTGTAATGTCCCATGCTTCGGGATCCCAAACTTTGCCATCCTCCCTAACTTTACAGAGGGATGTGGCTCGACCGGCAGCTTCCATGGCATCGGCTCCCAGTAAACATAAGTCCGGAAAACACTCTAAGAGGTCCAACAATTCTAGAAAGAAACACCGTATAGAATCGACTACTAAAAACTTCTCAGATTCGACACCCTCGAGATCTTTGATAGACCTTCAAGACGCTTATTTCCATCTCACTATCAACCATCACCACAGAAGATTCCTCAGATTTGCTGTCGGGGGCCAACACTACCAGTTCCGTTCTGTCTCCTTCGGTTTGTTGACAGCACCAAGAGTCTTCACAAAATGCATGGCGGTGGTATCGGTGTCACTCAGCCAGCAAAAAAAATCTCCATATACCCCTACATAGACGAATTCCTCGTTGTGTCTCAATCCAAAGAACAACTCCAAAAAAACATTTCTACCATTCTGTCTCTCCTGTCTTCACTAGGTCTTCAGGTCAACCTTGCAAAATCCAACCTGATCCTACGCAAGACATTCATTTCAACCTATCAACACTATCGCACTAGGCCTACCTCCCGGCGGACAGAGTGCACCACATCCAATCTCTGGCCACTACCATCATTATGCACTGTACTCAAACAGCCTTCATCTTCCAACATATGTTGGGTCTCATGGCAGCCACAACCTCTGTCCTGTGCTTTGCAAGACTCCACATGCGCCCTCTACAGTTATGGTTCATCCGGACATTCCGTCCACATGTTAATGTAACCCTGTCTTTTGTATAAGGGAAATTGAATGATGTTGTTAGCCGCCCTGAGCCTGCTCCGGCGGGGAGGGCGGGATATAAATAAAATTATCTACATCGACAACACCAAATGACCCTACTCACTGTTCCGTTCCACATTCTTCCATCTCTGGAATGGTGGATGCTGGAACGTCACCTTCTGACTGGAATGCCGTTCATACGGTCACCCCCGTCTAGTATTGTCATGACCGATGCCTCGAAGTAGGGTTGGGGGCTCACTTTGGGACACTAACAGTTCAGGGCCAATGAACAGTCTACAAAAAATCCCTCCATATCAACTGCCTGGAACTCTTGGTGGTCCACAGAGCTCTAAGGTCCTTCCTGCCATCCCTCCACAGTCAATAACATCCAGGTCACCTCGGACAATGTGGCGACCGTCTTTTATATCAATCCTCAGGGAGGCACTGCTTCTGTCCTCCTTTGCATCCAAGCCTTATCCCTATGGCATTGGAGCATTGCTCACAACATATTTCTAACAGTTGTGCATCTGCTGGGAATCCAAAATGTTCAAGTAGACACACTAAGTCGCCATCTCATGAACGACCACAAATGGACCCTCAACCGCCATTAACTTCAGACAGTCTTTGAAACATTTGGGGTTCCAGCAATAGACGTCTTTGCCTCTCCACACAACGCCCAATGGCCATGTTTCTACACTCGAGGCCCTCCATCCGCGCAATCCGCGGGAGATGCCTTCCTTCCTCCACTCGTGGTCGGGACCACTGCATTACCTATTTCCACCTATTCCTCTGATCACAAGAACACTGCAGAAGATCCAGCTGGATCGAACCAGCTGTATTCTTATCACCCCGTGGTGGCCCCGTCAACCTTGGTTCACCACTCTCCTCCTTCTTTCGAACAGTGTATTCCTGCGATTTCCCCAAGTTTGAGATCTAATTTCCCAACAGGAAGACAAAGTCCTGCACCATGACCCGGGACTTCTACGACTGACTGCTTGGAAAATCAGTTTCTGAATCTTCCCTCAGACGTTCGACATGTTCTGCTCAATGCTAGGAAACTTTCCACTAGAAAATCTTATTCCCTGAAATGGAAACGTTTCTCGGCATATGCTGCTCTATATAATTTTCAGCCTGAACTATCATCTATAGCCCATATTTTGACCTACACTTGGTCTCTTTCAAACTCAGGTCTAACTTACTCTTCTCTGAAAGTGCATTTAGCGGCCATCTCAGCCTTCCATCCACACATTGAAGGATGCACCGTTTTCTCCCACTCCGCGACTAAGGCTTTCCTTAAAGGGACCCTGCATCTCCAACCTCCAATCCGTCAACTGCATCCCACTTGGAGCTTATTCCTTGTGCTCAGCCAACTAATGAAACCGCTTTTTGAGCCTATGGCGTCCATTCCTTTACATCTTTTGTCTTGGAAGACAGCATTATTGGTGGCACTTACATCCGGCAGAAGAGTCAGTGACATTTGTGCCTTCAGAACAGATCCTCCATATACTATCTTCCACCATGACAGAGTGATTTTACGACCTGACCCTTCTTTTCTACCAAAAGTCGTCTCACCATTTCACTTAGGAAAACCAACCACTCTATCTTCTTTCTTTCAAAAACCTGCTGACGCTGGTCAATGGACCCTACACAATCTGGACGTACATAGGGCCCTTGCTTTCTACATTGAAAGGACACATCCCTTCTGTAATGACCTTAGACTTTTTGTAGCATACGGAACCCACAAGCAGGGACACAAAATCTCAACACAGAGATTTTCAAAATGGATTGTGGCTGCTGTCACCTTATGCTACCAACTGGCTAAGCAGCCAGTACCTGAACGACTACAAGCTCATTCCACTCGAGCCGTCTCCACGTCATCAGCCTTCTGAAAAGGCGTCCCGATGGAAGACATCTGTGCCGCTGCGGTCTGGTCTTCTCCATCTACGTTTGCCACACACTACGCCTTAGACGTCCATGCTCGGCATGTCGCATCCTTCAGGCAGGCTGTACTATGTTCCATTCTTGACTGGCATCTCCAGTCTTCTATTCTGTAAGTACATTACTTCTATTTCCTATATGCATAATTAACTTATGCTTTTCTATTACAGAGCCAGCACCCGCCTCTGGGCACCTCAGCTTATCAGTCACCCATGTGGGACTGCACAGAGACCACAATGAAGATAAACAGGTTGCTTACCTGTAACTGATTATCTTCGAGTGGTCATCTTCAAGTGGACATCTGTGCAGTCACACATACCCGCCCAGCCTTCCCCGCTGCTGATTTATGCTCTCCTTCATTAACTTTTTCTCTATACAGCGGCTAGAAGAAACTGGGTGGGTGGAGCACCTCCCTCTCACTCCAGGCATGCGCAGTGGATGCCTCCTCCCCAGACCGAGAGGGAATGCACGCCAAAATTAATGCTTAAGATTGCTTTGAATTCTAAGAGGTCGGGTTCGATCCATGTGTGTGACTGCACAGATGACCACTCGAAGATCATCAGTTACAGGTAAGAAACCTGTTTTTATATGTGGGGGGTGGGGGCAAATGGAATCTTTGTCCAGGGAGCCCCTGGAGAAGAAGAAGTAGAAGAAGACTGCAGATTTACACCTCGCCCTTCTCTCTGAATCAGAGACTCAGAGTGGCTCACAATCTTCTAAATCTTCTCCCTGCACAGCAGACACCCTGTGAGGTGGGTGGGGCTGAGAGGGCTCTCACAGCAGCTGCCCTTTCAAGGACAACCTCTGTCAGAGCTATGGCTGACCCAAGGCCATTCCAGCAGCTGCAAATGGAGGAGTGGGGAATCAAACCCGGTTCTCCCAGATAAGAGTCCGTGCACTTAACCACTACACCAAACTGGCTCTTGGCAGCCCTGGTAGTCTAGAGATCAATTATAATTCCAGGACAACTCTAGGCCCACCAGGAAGTTGACAATCCTACAACTGGCTTGGGTCCCACTCATGGACTCCCTGTGCTAACTGGGCCTTCTGTGTGGAGCCTGCATTTGTAATAGGGTGCCCAGACCCCCATCATGCTGGGGGAAATCCAGCCCCAACTGGCCCAAAAGGTAACATGATGATGTCACCCAGAAATAAACATCAGGTTGCCAGTGTTGCATGATGATGCTCTAGTTTGGGGGCAAAACTCTATGGTTTGTAGCCAACCATAGAGTTTTGCCCTGATGTCAGTGATGTGATGACATCACTGCCGGATATGCGCATGGCAGAAGATCCCAGAGAGTACCGAGAATCCCTGTGCCAGCTGCCAGGTAAGAGTGCTGAACCCTAATTTGTCAGCACAGGAAAAGATCAAAGAGAATGCAAAGAGAAGCTGAAAAGCAACAGGAAGTTGACCTTGGTTTCTTTTTGCCCTGTCGTCGAGCGCTTTGTTTTAACATGGAGATCGTCTCTTGCCTTTCATGCAGCGGGCTTGAGCTTCCTACACTGGGCTCGGCTAATAGCTTTAGACATTTCATAATGTATTTTACAGCAAGGTCAGGTTAACAGGGGGTTTTATAGGCCACTGTTTTACTGAGAATCAGTGGACCAAAAATGATAATTATGCATGTGAGATAATCTCTGGAATAATTAGCAATGGCTAACTGGCTGTGTGATCTTGTAGGCCTGTTTTGCAAACCTGATGTGGAAGGGGTGTGTGTGGGGGGGGGGGGGCTGGATTACCCCTTAAAATACTGGGTATTGGCTAGCTAGTCTCAGTGCTCATCCTGGATGCTGTGGCAGAAGCAATATCAAAAAGTGCTCTGCAAGCTGCCCAGTAACTGGGAAAAGCAGATTAGGCCACTGTCAAACATGCCTCACTCACATCCACTTTCCCCCTCCTCTCTCTCTTCGTTTGTCCTCTCGCTGTGCCTGCACATGGCCTTCCATGGAGACACATGCCTCTGCAGGTCTCTCTTCTAGATACAATGTCTTCATATTCCCACAGATGTCAGACAAGCTGGCCATTTGTGATAGGGGAAGTACTTTTAGATTAGGGGTGTCAAACTTGTGGCCCGTGGGCCAGATCAGGCCCAGGAGCAAGTCTGCTTCCTTCTCCCTCTCTCTTGCTTCTTTCTCTGTCACAGCTTGCTTTGCCTGGATTTCTCAATTGCACAGAAGCTACGGAGCAAAGCCTCTATTTTCTCCATTGGCTGAAGCTCCTCTCTTGGGGAAGGAGAGCTTGCTTTGATACTGACCACCAGGGGTTTTGTAGGAAAAAAGGTGCAAGAGCTCAGTAGCATATCTCATTAGCATATGCCCCAGGATCTATGTGCAACGGGGAGAGAACTCCCCACTGCATGCAGACCCTGGCTGGAGGTTCAGGAGCTGTACTCCTGTGAGCTCCTGTTGAATTCAAGCCCTGCTGACCACAATATTGCAAGAGTGCTAATACTTTAAGCAGTTTTTATTTTAGTTTTTTTTTAAAAAAAATCGTTATTTGTCTGTGTCCTTTATAAAGTTTATATCTCTGCTATCTGGCATTACATTTTATGACATGCATGGCCCGGCCTAACAAGGTCTCATTTACGTCAGGATCTGGCCCTCATAACAAATGAGTTCGACACCCCTGCTTTAGATTAAGCTTCTCTCTCTCCTTTTGACTGCAACCTGAATGTGAACAGGATCTTCTTGAATAATGGGGGAAAGGGAAACATTGGACTTCCCCATTTCTAAACTTCCCTTTCCAGTTTCTCTAAGCTTTCAGGGGCTTGGGCAGGGTGATAGCTCTACCACTGTTTTTCCTCTTTCAACTTACCTTTGCTTTCAAGATTTAATGGTTCTGGAGAGTGTTCTGCCCTTATGAGGTGAGGCCAGGTCTTCTGCCTCTTAGCCCCATTTTTACACCAGGGGAAAATGGAAAGGGTGCATGCATTGGCATGTGATATCACTTCCAGCACAAACAGGAAGCAACATCATTATGTTAGAGTGACACTCTAGGATTCGCCAGAGTTCCATGGTTTAACCGTAGAGTTTGGGACATATTCCAGAACATTGCGCCATCATAAAAATCCCACATCTAGGGATGGGCATAAACCAAATTATGAACATGTTTGTGGTTCATAACCCCACTTAGTTTGCAATCTGCCCAAGAAGTGCCATGGTGTTTGCAGCAGTTCATTCAATTTGTGGCCAACTCCACAAGTGAAGGGAAGGCATTTACAAATCCCCCCTTCCTTCTCTGGAGTCACACCACCTTGGTGGCATGCTTCCACAAGTGAAGGCAATGTGCTGCCTTTGTGACATGATTGGGGATGGGGGGGGAGGCCTTTAAAAATACTCCCTTCATGAACGCCACTGAAAAGTAGTGATTCCAGCACTTTTATTAGCAGAAACTCAACTGAAAACACATGTGGCTAGCTGCAACTATACACACAAAAACTCCACCCAAAACACACCCCCAGCAATAAACAACCCAATAGAAAAACAGGCGCTTGGAACCCTAATTTCATGGGCTTCATTCAAATGGATATTACCTAATTGGCTGGCTCAGCAAGGGCAGCCAATCTGAGTGTAGCAGCAAGGAGCGTCTCAAACAACGGGCTTTATTCAAATGGATATTACCTAATTGGCTGGCTCAGCAAGGGTGGCCAATCTGAGTGTAGCTGCAAGGAGCCACTCAAATAATGGGCTTCTTTCAAATGGATATTACGTGATTGGCTGGCTCAGCAAGGGCAGCCAATCTGAAAGCAACTGCAAGGAGCCTTTCCAACAAAGGGTCTTTGTTTGAAGCTCCCAGTACACTACAGCCACAAACCTGAACCAGTCTGGGAAATGGGATAGTTCATGGAGGTTCACAAGCCGTACAAACCTCCATTTTCTTGGTTTGTGCCCATCCCTAGTTACTTCCAGGTTTTTACTGGAAGTGACATTGTAACCTCCTCAAGGGCGATTGCCAGCTGGGAATGCAAGTCCTTATAAAGCAAGGGGGGGGGTTCACTTATAAAAGTGTCATTTATAAAACCTGGGGTTTTCCCAAATTACAAAGGGTACCCTACTTGGATGGTCTTGTTTTGTGAGATATCAGTATACTCAGAGTGAAACTGCATTGGAAAAGGTGTTTAAAAACTTCAGAGGGAAGAAAACGCAACAGCCAGACCTATTGACTGAAGCCTGTTTTTCTAACTGTATGTTGTCAATATTGCATTGTTGGCTTCTCTTCCTTTTCTGAGCCTAATTCAGAGAACTAATATTGATCATTAAAACTCTCAACAGTTTGCAACATGAGGGCCAGTGGGCGCACTGTAAAATCTTCATGTCCCTACATAGCCAGTTAACAGGCTTGGTCTCAGGGGTGCCAATTCCTGATTGATAAATTCCTGAAGATTTGGGGGTGAAGTCTGGGGAGGTCAGGGTTTGGAGACGGAACAGTTCCCAGCAGGGGATAATGAAATCGAGTCCACCCTCCAAAGCAGCCATTTCCCCCAGGATAACTGATGTCTGTTACTCAAACATATACCCAGAATCTACCTGGGGGCTGCTCACTCTACATGGTCTGGTGGTTCTGTGCTTGGGTGTTCAGGGACCATGGCTGGCACACGGGAGTAGGCCAAGTAGGCGGCTGCCAGGGTGCCACCTGCTCTACAGGGACACTGCCGGGTGCCCCTCTCCCCGTGCACAACTTGTGTACTCCTTGGAGGGGAAGGCAGGCTCCATGGGGCGCTTGCACTGCCGGCTGCTTTTGCATTTCCTGGGTCTGTGCACTGTGCAGAGCTGCCTGGCTGGTTTCAAATTCCCCAGGTCTGCCCCCAACCCCACCCAGCTGTCTCAGGCCCCGAAAAGGCTGAGCCTGGCTCTGAGCATGCCCACTACCACCTCAACCCCTCTCAGCCTCCTGGGACCCAGGAAGGCTGAGTGGGTCGGTGGGGCACCTCAGCAGTGAGCGCACTCAGAGCCTGGCTCCGTGCAAGGCCGCTGCTGCCCCGACCCTGCTCAGAACATAAGAACATAAGAGAAGCCATGTTGGATCAGGCCAATGGCCCATCCAGTCAAACACTCTGTGTCACACAATGGCCAAAAAACCCCAAGTGCCATCAGGAGGGCCACCAGTGGGGCAAGAAGCCCTCCCACTTTGCCCCCCCCCCCAAAGCACCAAGAATACAGAGCATGACTTTGCCAGACAGAGAGTTCCAACAATACGCTGTGGCTAACAGCCACTGATGAACCTCTGCTCCATATGCTTATCCAATCCTCTCTTGAAGCTGGCTATGCTTGCAGCTGCCACTACCTCCTGAGGCAGTGAATTCCACATGTTAATCACCCTTTGGGTGAAGAACTTCCTTTTATCCATTCTAACTCCCACTCAGCTTTCCTGGGACCCAGGGTCGGGGGTGGCACAGCAGTGGGCACACTCAGAGTCAGGCTCTTAGTGCCACGCTGCCCCTCCACCCCCACTGGAAGTTGGGGGCAGGGCTTTCTTTTTTCAGGAAGAATAGCCAAGCTTCTGGTCCATTGTTATCTCTCTTTCTTCCAAAAATCCCAAGGTGACGCATATTGTTCTCGCTCCTCCCCTCCATTTTATCCTCGTGGCAACCCTGTGAGGTAGGTTAGGCTGAGGTTGACTAGCCTGGTTTGCCCAGTGAGCTGCAAGGCAGAGTCAAGGTTTTGAGCCTTCATTGGCACTGACCTGGCTAGCCCAGGCAAGCCCGATCTGATCAGATCTCAGAAGCTAAGCAGGGTTGACCCTGGCAAGTATTTGGATGGGAGGTCTCCTTGGAATACCAGAACTGGGAGGCAGGGGCAGGCATATCAAAGCAGCTCTCTGAAAACATCCCAAGCCCCAAGTAGGGGTCACCAGAAGCCGCTATGACTTTTGGCCGCACAAGCACACATCACACACAAAAAAAATACTAAACAAAACAAATAGATTCTTCATTGGACATTCTAACCACTACAGCGTTTGGGTGTTCGGTTGGAAGAGATTATATGGGGCTAATTCTGAGTAAACATGCTTAGGACATGCAGTAAAGGTTCTTACTCATCTGATACAAAAAAAGAGGGAGACATGATACTAATGGGGCTGCCTTTGTCCCAAATCTGGTGACTCCAGCTAGTGCAGAACGCTGCAGCCAAGCTGTTAATAGGAATTCCTTTACGGGGACACATTCAGCCTGTGCTGAAAGCGCTGCACTGGCTAACGGTAGTGTACCGGATTCCCTTCAAGGTGCTGGTCATTACCTTTAAAGCCCTATACGGCCAGGGTCCTGCATACTTTAGGGACCCCCTTTCCCTGCACATGCCCTAGCGAGCACTTTGGTCCGGGTCTCAAAACCTGCTGACAGTTCCCAGCACCGGAGAAGTTAGGCTTAAATCAACTAGAGCTAGGGCCTTTTCCGTTGCTGCCTCTAGCTAATGGAATGAGTTGCCGGAGGAGCTCAGGGCTCTGTGAGAACTTTCACAGTTCCACAAGGCCTATAAAAATCGCACTCTTCCGCCACGCATTTTCATAATGGCAACACCTGCAGCAATGGGACAGGCCGATAAGTACTACCAACGGATCTCTCTCTACACGCAATGGCGGTCCTGGGACCTCTTAGAACATCTAGTATCGACCATTTAGCTACTTGCCACCATTAGAATTTTAATTGTTGCCTGAAACTATTGTACTAGTACCTGCGGATGTTTTCATAATTGTTCTTATGTTTTTATGCTTTTACTGCTGTTTTTTCTTGTTTGGTCACACTAGGCTTCCCAACCCCCCCCCCCCGCCATGCCGGGGGACCCCTGGATTAGCAGCCTTTTCCCCCAATCTCCAAAAACATGGAAGCGGAAGGGGTGGGGGGGGAAACGGCGCAGCCTCCCTTCGTGAGGGGCATGCTGGGACTCGTAGTCCTTTACATCCTCTCCGGCTGCTACAGGCGTCTCCTCGGGGAGTCTGGCCGGCAGAGGGGGGGAGCTCTGCCCCCAGAGGACCATGTGCATTTCTACCTCCGGAGGCTTCAGTCGCTGATTGAAAGGCTTCCTCTTGGAATGGGGTGTCTGTGTTACTTTGAAGAAGCTTGCAGCAACTCGTGAGTAGAGAGGCCGATCCCCCTTCAGTGTTTCCAGAAATGGGGGGGGGGGGGAGTCTGCTGAGTACTTCATTATTCTCTATGTGGAGATCGATTCTCATAGGGTATAATGGGGAATTGATCTGGAGGTTTTGGGGGCTCTGGGGGTGCTGTTTTTTGAGGTAGAGGCACCAAATTTTCAGTATAGTATCTAGTGACTCTCTCCAAAGTATCCGCCAAATTTCAAAATGATTGGACCATGGGGTCCAATTCTATGAGCCCCAAAAGAAGGTGCCCCTATCCTTCATTATTTCTTATGGAAGGAAGACATTTAAAAAGGTGTGTGGTCCCTTTAAATGTGATTGCCAGAACTCCCTTGGAGTTCAATTATGCTTGTCACACCCTTGTTTCTGGCTCTGCCCCGATGTCTCCTGGTTCCACCCCAAAGTCCCCAGATATTTCTTGAATTGGACTTGGCAACCCTAGGTCACACTAATCTGATTGCCGGACCCTAAATCTGTGAGCCGCCCTGAGCCTGCCTTGGCGGGGAGGGCGGGATATAAATTAAATAAATAAATAAAAAGATAAATAAATTAAACTAATATTTTAATTGGCATGAGAGATCTCAAACACCAGGAGCATTTAACGTCACAAAGAACCATTATTTCGAGGCGGAGAAAGCGCTGTCTGTTTTGTATAGCTAATGGTGATTTAAAAGAAGCCAACCTAATTCCATTTAATAAAACTGGCCAATAGAACAAGAGAAAACGGGGTGGGGGGGGTGGGGAAGGTATTACACTTTTTTTTCCCTCTGCATGACGACTGTTCTCATTTTCCAAATGTAGCTTATCACTCCCATTAGTTCAGATTTCTTATTACAAGCTTGGAAAAGGTTAATGAGTACCTTAACAAGGGAGCACCGGTTCTGTAATGGAGTGTAGGAACCAAATACGATGATGGGCTCTTTTGCTAATGTGATTGCAGTGTAAATCCACAACATGTTATTAGCAAAAAAAAAAATAAAAAAAATAGCAGAAAGTGTCAAAAGATAAGCTCTTGTTAAAAACTCTGGAAATATACTTGGGGGTGTATTTCCTACCCCAGCTGTTCTGTTTTTGTTTTTGTCAGAGAGCAGAGAAAAAATGGCTCTACATCAGAGGTGGCCAAACAGTGGCTTGGGAGCCACATGTGACTCTTTCACACATATTGTGTGGCTCTTGAAGCTCCTACTACTCTCTTGGTTGGCTTGGAGAAAGCATTTGTCCCTTTAAATCACTTCTCCAAGCCAAACCAGCCGGGGACTTGGAGAATGTATTTAAAGTTAAAGTTGCTCTCCTTCCACCTCTCCCTCCCCCATCTCTTACTTTCTTTCTACCTTTCCTTCCTTTCTTGTGGCTCTCAAATGTCTGGCATTCATCTCTTGTGGCTCTCAAACATCTGAAAATTATTCTGTGTGGCTCTTACATCGAGCAAGTTTGCCCACCCCTGCTACAGATTTTTGTCTTCTTAGGGCCCTGTCCTCTGGACAGTAGTCAGCAATGTCCCCAAAGTACAGCCAGTGACCATGGAGCGTTGAGTTTTTGTAGACAAAAAAAGCACCTGAGTTTAAAAAAACAAGAGATGTTTATTCAGGGCTTCTTTGGGGGCCGGAGCACACAGGAGCAGAGCTCCGCCTGGACTGGCCAGGGCTCTAGCGGGCACACTGGGGAAGACAAGGCTTCAGCCTTCCCCAGCATGCCTGAGGAAGGCATGGGGGAGCTCCTGCTGGTTTTTTTTCTACAAAAAAAGACCTGGGTTTATTCATTTTGCTATTGGGGGTAATCTTTGTACACCAAACCCGAGTTGTGGTCACCCCATCAAGGGGCTTTCAAAGGCAAGCAAGAAGCAGAGGTGGTTTATCATTGCCTTCCTCTGCAGAGTCTTCCTTGGTGGTCTCCCTTCCAAGTACCGACCCTGTTTAGCTTTTGAGATCTGGTGAGGTTGGGCTATACCATGCTGCCTCCTTCTGTTCCCCGTGTAACTTTTTGAGGTAAAAACTATCCCAGGAGTTCAACAAGAATTATGAGATATGGAGAACCGTTTCTAGTACTGTGGAGAGATACAACCCTTCATGGCAGCCTAAACACCCTTCCTGGCATCCTAAAGCAGCAATGTCCGAATTTGCTTAACATAAGAGGGAGGGAGGGAGGGAGGGAGGAAGGAAGGAAGGAAGGAAGGAAGGAAGGAAGGAAGGAAGGAAGGAAGGAAGGAAGGAAGGAAGGAAGGAAGGAAGGAAGGAAGGAAGGAAGGAAGGAAGGAAGGAAAATACATGAGGAGGGATGGAGAGGTGGAAAGAAAGCTACTTTAACTTTGAATGCATTCTCCAAGCCACCAGCCAGTGGGGTGGTGGGGGCTTTGAGAGCCGCACAGTATGTGCAAAAGAGCCACATGTTTGTCTCACCACAAAGATATGTATTTACCAGGCAGAAAAATATCTCAGGTATGAGAACCTTAACGATTATTAATTGCGGGTATTTTAACAGGTTTCCCTTAAAATTTTATGAGAGTTTATATCACCTAATATCTTAGGGTTCCATCCACAGTTTTTGTGTTCCAAATTACTGTAAGAGCCCTGCTGGAGTGAGTTATTAAATATGCAGAAGGGGAGGGATGGATCTACATAAGAGAAACATTCAGTCTCATGGCAAAATGTGTTTTCAAACTCTGGATATTTTAGTACTGTGAAATGCAATGTTTTCTCCCACCATAAGCATAAACTGTCTTGTGGGACTTTTTCTATCCCAAGATACGCTGAAATTTGCCCTGGATTAGAAGTATATCCCAAATGCTATACATGGAAGTTTCTTTTACAGTGCTGCTAGAGCAACTGTAAAGTTCACTGTTTGCAAATATGCTATGGAAGTGCTCTCATGCTTTAGTCTCACCTGGGCTGACTTCAGTCTTGTGTCTACTTTTATTTACTCACTCATTCATAGAGAATGCCTGTGGTCAGTAAATGTGTGCAAATTTGACTTCACTGGCTTGAGAAAGGTATAACTACACTTCTCAAGCTCTTGCTGGGGGCTGAGATTCCCCCAGTTTGGGGGGGCCCAACCTGCCGGCACGGAATGGACCACCAGGGGGGGGGTCCCTGCCCCCAAAGAGCTCTGTCATGCACAGTGGCATGCAATGGAATGATGTCACCTGGAAATGATGTCATCACACTGGGCACGTCACATGAGGATGCTCTAGTAATTTGGGGAAGACTCTATGGTTTCATGCAGGGATGCTCTAGCAATTTGGGGGAAAACTCTATGGTGCCAATTCCTGAAAACTCTATGGCGCCATAGAGTTTCCCCCCAAATTGCTAGAGCTTCCCCGAATTGCTAGAGCATCCCTGTGCGATGCTTGCCATACACACACAGCACACACACAAAAAGTCCCCCACCAACAGCCAGTGAGGACTTGGGAACCCGAGGTATAACACAGCTGCATTTAGTGATTCTTAATGATCCAGAGGATCATGATAAGCTTCCCATTGTATTTCCAAAGAGCGACCTGGGCTCTCTGGCCCGCTGGAAACCGACCAAAGCCCTTCCTGTTTCCTCACCCAGTTTTAGTCAATACAGAACACAAAATAAATGCTTAAGAAAAAAAATCCAGTTGTCCGTCATGTCCACCATCTGGACTTCCTTGGTAGACTCCCATCCAAATACTTACCAGGCCTGACCCTTCTTAGCTTCTAAGATCAGACAACATGGGGCCATCTGGATTAGGGTTGCCAGATCTGTGTTGGAAAATACATGGAGACTTTGGAGGTGGATCCAGGAAAAGGTGGGTGTTGTGTCCTAGGCTCAAATGGGAGAACGGTTACTTTTGGAGGGAAGCCGAACAAGCCAGAGCTTGAACTCCACACCAGGGTTCCAGAGAAGGCCTAAGCGTGCCCAATCAGGGGAAGGATTGAAACATAAGTAGCCAATCAACATCCAGGCTCATACTGTACCCTGATAGGCCCTTAGGGCCCTGTAAATAGCCAATCCGTGTAGATAGTTAAGGACCAATCAGAAGGGGGCAAGAATTGTATAAAGGAGTGGGAAGTTTGAACAGAGCTTAGTTGTTGTGTGTGTGTTCCTGAAGTAAAGCTTGCTGAAATCACTCTCTGACTCTGGTCTCTTACTGTGCCGACCCCAGTACATTACAGTGGGTTTGGGGAAGGGCCTCAACAGGGTCCAATGCCCTAGAGTCCACCCTTCAAAGCAGCCATTTTCTCCAGGGGAACTGATCTCTGCCAGCTGGAGATCAGTTGTAAAAGTGGGAGACCTCCAGGCCCCACCTGGAGGCTGGCAACCCTAATCTGGATCAGGGCGTGCCAGCCCCAAAGATAATAAAGTATGGCTATGCCAACGTGTAGTTTAAGTTACCAACCACGTGACTCTCCCGAAATGTAAACGCATGTACATTTCCCTCCTCCCTTTTAAGAACCGTAGCATGTGTCCTTCCTCTTAAAATGGCAAGAATGCACAACAGAATGAACCCACAAGCTATTCCTCGTTGCTTTTGTAACCAGTGCAGGGTAATAATGGGAACGGCCAGCTTATGATGATGAAAACACATCAAAGAGAGCTAAACTCCTTGTCTTCCCTTCTGTGACAAACAAACAAACCAAACACCAGCGGCCTATTTTTGTCCTGACAATGTAATCTCACAGGCAGCGCAAAGAACCCTGCTGTTAAGGCATAAGAATTGTCATTATCCCTTTTTTTTTTTGTTGTCGTTATTGCAGCGTTAGGGAAAACACAGAGTATCCTTTACAGCAAACAGACTCATAAATCAGCCTTTTACTTTCTTTGAGAACTTTCAGGTGGAGGAGTAGGCATTTGACTATGAATAATATATGTGCTACACTTTTGAACTGTGCTTGGTAAGTCACGGAAGGCAAGAATGCCTTCACCGAAGTGGGAAGTGGCAGATGGACTCTATTAGGTTGTCTGTTTGTGTACTGATTCACTCAGGAATGCTGCATCCTGAATTAAAGAGTATCTCGAGGGGGGGGGGGAGATGCTGTCTTCCTAATCGCTTTTTCTCCAGTACACTAATTCTATTGACAGAATTCTTTTTTTTTCTTTTCTGATTTTCCTATTCACGTTTTCTTTAAATGCATGCACATCAGGGGTCTCCTATCTTTTGGAGCCTGTGGGCACTTTTGGGAATTTTCACACAGCATGGTGAGCGTAGCCACAAAATGGCTGCCGTAAGAGATGGAGCCAGCCACAAAATGGCCACCACGGCTTACCTTCAGTCACGCAGCGAAAATCCCTGCGCTGTGGTGACAGCTGAAAAAAGGTTTTTGAAATTCTGCACAGGCAATCAAATCTCTAGCGGCCAATCAGAAAACTTGCTGGGCAAAAGCCTCACCTGCCCCCATTCATGTTTGAAAAACACTTGGGGGCACCAGGAAATGTTTTGGCGGGAACCACTGTGACTGCAGGAACCATGTTGGGAATCCCTGATGTACATAACCTTCAGCAGCCTTTCTTTCCTGATAGCTCTTCATCCATCTGCCACTGAAAACTCCTTTTTTTCCCCCTTAGATGTATGAAGGCCTCCCCCCCCCCCCAACCACACACTCTGGCTTGGATCCAGTGAAGAAGAAGAAGAAGAAGAATTGCAGATTTATACACTACTCTTCTCTCTGAATCAGAGACTCAGAGCTGCTTACAATCTCCTTTATCTCCTTTCCCCACAACAGACACCCTGTGAGGTGGGTGGGGCTGAAAGGGCTCTCACAGCAGCTGCCCTTTCAAGGACAACTCCTGCGAGAGCTATGGCTGACCCAAGGCCATTCCGGCAGCTGTGAGTAGAGAAGTGGAGAATCAAACCCAGTTCTTCCAGATAAGAGTCTGCACACTTAACCACTACAGCAAACTGGCTCTCATGTGGAAACAGACTGAGTGCAGTTCCCCTTGCGCAAGATTTTGCACGATGTCCAGCGCATTCATCTGTATGTATTACAGTGCCACAATATTTTGCATAACAACAACATGCAAATGGGGATGCAGTGAAGTTTGACTTTTAGGGTTGCCAGGTCCAATTCAAGACATATCTGGGGACTTTGGGGGTGGAGCCAGGACACTTTGGAGTGGTGGAGCCAGGAGACATTGGGGTGGAGCCAGGAGCAAGGTTATGGCACAAGCATGATTGAACTCCAAAGGGAGTTCCGGACATCACATTTAAAGGGACGGCACACCTTTTAAAATGTCTTCCTTCCATAGGAAATAATGAAGGATAGGGGCACCTTCTTTTGGGGCTCATAGAATTGGACCCCCTGGTCCAATCGTTTTGAAACTTGGGGGGGGGGTACTTTGGGGAGAGGCACTAGATACTATACTGAAAATTTGGTTCCTCTACCTCAAAAACCAGCTCCCCCGGAGCCCCTGAAACCTCCAGATCAATTCCCCATTAT
The DNA here is from genome assembly GCF_032191835.1 of Heteronotia binoei. NCBI lineage: Eukaryota > Metazoa > Chordata > Lepidosauria > Squamata > Gekkonidae > Heteronotia > Heteronotia binoei. The sequence continues at coordinate 16,174,960 of NC_083233.1, forward strand.
ACCCTATGAGAATCAATCTCCACATAGGGAATAATGAAGTGCTCAGCAGAAGTTCCCCCCCTCCCACCCCCGTTTCTGGCAATTCTAAAGTGAGCGATTGGCCTCTCTACTCACGAGTTGCAGCCAACTTCTTCCAAGTATCACAGACACCCTATTCCAAGAGGAAGCCTTTCGAATTGGAGACTGGAGCCTCCGGAGGGGGAAAGTCACATGATGGCTTCCCCCCCCCCCCCGGCCAACTGACTGCGGGCAGGAAGGAGCCTGGGAAAGCGGAAGAACCCCCGCTGGGACCTGGGGATTGGCAAGCCTATTTAAATGCCTTCCCACCATTGGAAATAATGAAGGACCTGCTTTGGGGGCTCATAGAATTGGACATTTTTGAAACTTGGAGGGTATTTTGAGATGAGGCACCAGATACTATGCTAAAAATTTGGTGCCTCAACTTCAAAAAACAGCCCCACCCCCCGAGCCTCAGATACTCGCAGATCAATTCTCCATTATACTCTATGGAAATAGGTCTCCATAGGGAATAATGGAGTACCCAGCAGATATTTCTGCCCCCCCCACACCACTTTCTAATGACCCTGAGGCAGGGGAGGGCCTCCAAACCAGGGGATTCCTTGCCCCCACCTGGGGATTGTGCAACAATAAGCAACCCAAAAGGTTATAGTGACCCAAAATTACTAAGATATAATGTACTACAATTCTCAACATTTATAGGTAAAACATAGTTCATAAATGCACATACATGTAAGGAACATATATTGAGCCATTTTTCAAGCTGTTGCCATTTTGCAAATAGGGAATCGAGACTTAATGTCAATTTGTGAATGTACTGTGTGGGAAAGGAAAGGTCCCCTGTGCAAGCACCAGTCGTTTCTCACTCTGGGGTGACGGTGCTTTCACAACGTTTTCAAGGCAGACTTTTTATGGGGTGGTTTGCCATTGCCTTCCCCAGTCATATACACTTCCCCCCCCAGCAAACTGGGTACTCATTTTACCAACTTCGGAAGGTTGGAAGGCTGAGTCAACCTCAAGCCGGCTACTGAAAACCCAGCTTCCTCCGGGGATCGAATTCAGGTCGTGAGTACAGCTTAGGACTGCAGTACTGCAGCTTTAACCCTCTGCGCCACGGGGTGAGACGTTATTAAAAATAGTTGGAGAAGGAAGAACTTGGAGTTGCCTTCCATTTGGAGTGTTCTTAAAATTACTGGAGTTGTCTTCATTGAAGAGAAGATTGTAGAGTAGACCTTTGCTGGAAGAAAGTTCAAAGCTGGATATCAAGTCGACCCCCTGTACTCTGGAGCTCTACTGTATATTGTGAATCCCTTATGGGAATATACTTTGTATTGAGATTGTTCCTTATATGCATGTGCATTTATGAACTATGTTTTACCTATAAATGTTGAGAATTGTAGTACATTATATCTTAGTCATTTTTGGTCACTATAGCCTTTTGGGTTGTTTATTGTTGCACAGTCTTGAGTGACTTCTGTCTTGGTTTCTGTCTAACCCTATTGAGTTAGAACAAGCAGCTACCCCGGTGTTTTCCTCACACTTCCATCTGCGGAAGTGCTCTAAGCCCAGGCAGGAACCTTGCTCTGGATCAAATCCAGTGACTTCTGATGATCGAGTTCGCTTGGTTGCCGTATAGCTTTGTTTTGGTTTTTGTCTCAATTGTGGGCAGACCATCTGGTGGCCCTTCGAGTTATTTTCTGGTTTGGATTCCCAGTGTTGTTGGTTTTTTTGTTTTAAATTAATCTGTATCTTTTGTAAATTCAAAGCGAAATATACAAGAAGAACACTGCAGATTTATACCCCGCCCTTCTCTCTGAATCAGTCACAGAGCAGTTTACAATCTCCTTTATCTTCTTCCCCCACAACAGACACCCTGCGAGGTGGGTGGGGCTGAGAGGGTTCTCACAGCAGCTGTCCTGTCAAGGACAACTCCTACAAGAGCTATGGCTGACCCAAGGCCATTCCAGCAGGTGCAAGTGGAGGAGGGGGAGAATTAAACCTGGTTCTCCCAGATAATAGTCCGCACACTTAACCACTACATCAAACTGGCTCTCCCCACCCTTCACTCAGAGTCTCAGAGCACCTTACAATCTCCTACATCTTCTCCCCCCACAACAGACATCCTGTGAGGTGGGTGGGGCTGAGAGGGCTTTAGCAGAAGCTGCCCTTTCAAGGACAACTCCTATGAGAGCTATGGCTGACCCAAGGCCATTCCAACAGCTGCAAGTGGAGGAGTGGGGAATCAAACCCGGTTCTCCCAGATAAGAATCTGCACACTTAACCACTACACCAAACTGGCTCCCAAACTACCAGTGGTATTGTGTCCCATCATTTAGTGAAAGACAAGTCTACTCCCTTCTCCCATCATTCTAGCAAGCGAAGGAAGTCGCAGCTGTAATGCTGCATTTCTGGCTGTGAAGCTTTTCTGTTATTTGAAGAAAGCATGAGCAAATCCTAGTTTAAGCGCTGGGATATGTTGCTTGGACCTTGCCTCATTCCTTTGGCAATAGTTCACTTCATTTCCTGTGTTCACTAGTTGCTAGAGGCAGACAAGGCAACAATGAACCGTTTTAATTTCTATTAGGAACAAACAGTCTACAGCAGGGGTGGCCAAACCTGCTTAATGGAAGAGCCACATAGAATAAATGTCATATGTTTGAGAGCTACACAACATGAACGTCATATGTGAGAGCTGCAAGACAGGAAGGAAGGAAGGAAGGAAGGAAGGAAGGAAGGAAGGAAGGAAGGAAGGAAGGAAGGAAGGAAGGAAGGAAGGAAGGAAGGAAGGAAGGAAGGAAGGAAGGAAGGAAGGAAGGAAGGAAGGAAAGCAAATAGATGGGAAGGGAGGTGGAGGTGGAAAGAAAACAAGTTTAAATGCATTCTCCGAGCCACCATCTGACTTGGCTTGGAAACGTGAGTTAAAGAGAAATGCCTTCTCCAAATTGGCCATGGGGTGGGAGGGGGGGCTTCGAGAGCCGCACATTATGTGTGAAAGATGCACATGTGGCTCTCGAGCCACAGTTTGCCCACCCCTGGTCTACATAATCTGAACATTAGGCTGCCCAGATTTGTACGACTAGAATGTGGCAGTTTAACAATACTGAAATAAATTCTGGACTATCACAGGTCCACAATGCAGGTTTTATTTTCAAAACTATCCCTCTTTTTATGGCCTGTGGTTGGCATTCTGCAATTGAAAACCAATAAGGGGTGAGAGGATGACTTCAAAACATAACACTGGGAATACTTGGGAGGTGTCAAGAACATAGACAGAGTTTTCCCCGGGCATCTGGCCAGAGGTTCTGTGAATGAGGAGAGCCAGTTTGGTATAGTTGGTTAAGTGCACAGAGTCTTATCTGAGAGTACTGGGTTTGATTCCCCCGTCCTCCACATGCAACTGCTGGAGTGACCTTGGGTCAGTAATAACTCAGAGCTGTTCTGCTCAAGAGCAGTTCTTTGAGAGCTCTCTAAGCCCCACTTACCTCACAGGGTGTCTGTCGTGGGGAGGGGAAAGGAAAGGAGATTGTAAGCCGCTCTGAGACTCCTTCAGGTAATGAAGGATGGGCAGGGCTTTTTGTGTAGCAGGAACTCCTTTGCATATTAGGCCACACACTCTTGATGTAGCCAATCCTCCACGAGCTTGCAGGGCTCTTAGAACAGGGCGTATTGTAAGCTCCAGGAGGATTGGCTACATCAGGGGGGTGCGGCCTAATATGCAAAGGAGTTCCTGCTACAAAAAAGCTGTGTGTGAGAGAGAGAGAGAGAGATCTGTGAAGCTTCATAGGCAGCAGTAGCAAAAATATGTTGGTCTAGTGGAAAGTTAACAGTAAGAGGCTCTCAGCAGATCAGGAAAGGTTCATGTCAGATGGATTTCAATAACCGGCATTATATCTGTTATCGGAGTTCTGTTATTATCTGACTGAGTCTCTACGCTGAGCCAGCGCAGGCAAGGGAGTATTGAAAAATTACAGGCGCGCAAGACGGCCCGGTTCACTGTAATGCTGAGCGATTACAGCTCTTTAAAAAAAACAGTGCCTTGCCACAGGTTTGCAATATTTCTGCTTGGTATTTGGAGCAGGAGAGCATATGCATCATGCTAAAATGGCACCTACAGCTCTGCCTCTCTCTGCCGTTTGCTGCTGACCTTCGAATGTGTGGATTGTGAGAGTCACAGTCCCATTAGGATTTGGATAATACAGCAGCCCGCTCCTGGCAAGCTATTTGGGTACACGCTTTCCCTGAAGCTGAAATAACGGCCTGGCCTTCTAATACGAACCACTGGGCGAAACCTTTTCTACAGGCACCTGTAGCTCACGTTTGTGGCAAAATTATGAATAAGTCAGAAGCAGGCCTTTAAGTTGAGTCCAGTTCAGTTAGGGGAGGGACGGTGGCTCAGTGGTAGAGCATCTGCTTGGTAAGCAGAAGGTCCCAGGTTCAATCCCTGGCATCTCCAACTAAAAAGGGTCCAGGCATAAAAAGCCTCAGCTTGAGACCCTGAAGAGCCGCTGCCAGTCTGAGTAGACAATACTGACTTCAATGGACTTCAGTAGAAGGCAGCTTCATATGTTCATGTTCATATGTTCAGTCTCGGTCAGGCTCATTCAAGAATCCCTTAGCCAGGGCTTTTTTGTAGGAAAAGTCCAGCAGGAACTCATTTGCATATTAGGCCACACCCTGATGTCACTATTGTGTCACACGGGGCTTTCTTGTAGAATAACTCCAGAAGGAACTCATTTGCATATTAGGCCACACCCCCTGATGTTACCATTGTTTCGCACAAGGCTTTCTTGTAGAAAAAGCCCAGCAGAAACTGATATCACCATTGTTTCACACGAGGCTTTCTTGTAGAAAAAGTCCAGCAAGAGCTCATTTGCATATTAGGCCACACACCCCTGACACCAAGCCAGCCAGAACTGCATTCCTGTACTGATATCACCATTGTTTCACACAAGGCTTTCTTGTAGAAAAAGTCCAGCAGGAGCTCATTTGCATATTAGGCCACACACCCGTGACACCAAGCCAGCCAGAACTGCATTCCTGTACGTTCCTGCTCAAGAAAAGCCCTGCCCTTAGCTGGAATTGAACTGTCTGGCAGTCCAGCTTCTCTTCCCAATATCGATTCACCATCAATCAGTCGAGGTGGCAAAATGAATGCTTGGCCATGTCTTTAGTTGTGAATTGAATGCCACCTAGGGTTGCCAGCTATGGGTTGGAAAGCATCTGGAGACTGGGAGGAGCGGGGAGCCAGGAGAGTGTGGGGCTTGGGGAGGGGAGGGGAAGGACCACAGCAAGGTACAATGCCATAGAGCAGGAGTGTTGAACTCAGAGTCGGATCTGACATAAATGAGACCTTGTTGGGCCGAGCCATGTTGGGCCGGGCCATGTACGTACCTATTTAAGATTAGGTAGCAGAGATGTAAACTTTATAAAGGACACAGACAAACTCAATTAAAGATTTTTAAAAATAAAATAAAATATGATTAAAACATTAGCACTCATCGGTCTTAAAGGTGCTTTCTTTGTATCTCTCCCATGGAATCCAGGGAACTGGGCAAAGGAAGCTCTAGAGAGCTCTTTCCTTCCTTCCCTGGAGACTCAGGATGGGGAGGGGCTTTAGCCAATAGAAGGAAGAGAAACTTGACTTAGTAGCTCTGCTGTGTGATTGAGAGAGCCTGGCAAAGCAAGCTCTCCCTCTCCCCTTCCTCCCCAAGGGAGGAGCCTCAGCCAATGGAGAAAATAGAGGCGTTGCTCTGTAGTTCCTGTGTGATTGAGCAAGCCTTGCAAAGCAAGCTGTGATACAGAAGGAATCAGACAACAGCCAGTTGCTCGGGAGCCTGATAGGAACCCTCCAAGGGCACAATTCGGCCCTTGGGCCACATATTTGACAGCCCAGCCAATAGAGCAACCACTTTCTCCAGGGGGAGGGGTCTCTGTAGTCTGGAAATCAGTTGTAAAAGAGGGAGCTATTCTGGCCCACCACTACCTGGAGGATGACAACTTCATTGACACCTTCCACAAGGTGTAGGGAAATTTCTGAAATTCCTTTCATCCATGTTTCTTCTTGGATTTTGGAGTTTTGAATTACTTGTGAAATCCATGTCAGCTGTCAGGAAGTTCTTTGACCACTCTAGACCCCATACCTACGTATGAAAATTTCATACATAAAATAAACCCCGTTAGCTTTTACTTTCATACAGATAAGTCTACTGAAACTTATAATCTTTCTAAACCATGGTTCCGTCAAAGCTGTGTTGCAGCAACAAAAATGCTTTAAACTGGATCTACCAACCATGTCTGACTGCTGATGATAAAGTGGAACTGATTTATTAGGAGTTCTAGTTTATTCCTTTTTTGTTTCTGACTTTTATTCCAAATAATGTATGTGGGTACCCTTGTCAACACCCCCAACATAGCAAGACATGCCTCCTCAGAACCCACTGCTGGCTGTTGAGTGGAGTGGGGCGGGGGGGGGGGGGGGCGGGGACTAGGAAAATGATATCATGTTGATGCCATGAGATCACTTCTGCGAACCAGGAAGTGAATGTTACCACATTGGGTCTGTGCTCTGGGAAACCATAGGGGTTTTTTTGTGACTCCTAGAGTGTCACCTTGATACAGTGATGTCATTTCCAGGTTCATGCCAGAAGTGATGTCATGAAGCTGATTGCCCAGACTCTACTACCCCCTGCATCTCCCAAGGTTGCAAGTGCTGGCAGCCCTACACATGCATCGTTCCATTCACATGCTTCTTAGAATCATAGAATCTTAGAGGCAGAAGGGACCTCCAGGGTCTCCTTGTCCACCTCTCTACACAATGAAGGAAATTCATGAATACCTCCCCCTACACCCCAGCAACCCCTGCTCCATGCCGAGAAGATGGCAAAAAACACACATACACACACACACACACACACACACAAAACCCTCCAGGATCACTGACCAAACTGGCCTGGAGAAAAAATTGTTTCCTGACCCCAAAGTGATGATCAGCATTTTCCTGGGCCACAAGAATGAAGCACGGATGCTACCTTTCCTGCCCTCCTTCTCATGATCTGCCTAAGTTCACGGAATCAGCATTGCTGTCAGATGGACATCTGCCTCTGTTTGAAAACTTCCAAAACCTCCAAAGAAGGAGAGCCCACCATCTCCTGAGGAAGCCTGTTCCGCTGAGGGGCTGCTCTGTCATCTTTTTCTCCAGACGGAGAGGAAAGAGAACCAGACTTCACAATGTTTTCATGGGAACTCTTTAAAAAACATTGTAAAACTGGTATTTTATGTGAGTTCTAGTCCATTCATTTGTTCCGGGTTCCAAAATCAGGGAAAGACCATTTTTGCTCTTCAAATCCCCAAGCAGCCAAGAAAGTTGTTGGGTAACATTGTTGGGAGAAGAAGGGAATGAGACTGTAAGTCACTCTGAGACTCCAAATGAAGGGCACAGACAGTATAAATTCAGTTTCCTCCTCCTCCTATTCTATACTTCCACTAATGTCCGATACCCTTATTTAACTCTGCAGAAATAGCTTGTGGATGCTACCATGACACGGGATCACCCTCGGTTTGTTCTAGAACAGGGGTGGCCAAATTTGCTTAACATAAGAGCCACACAGAATAAACGTCAGAAGTCTGAGAGCCACAAGATATGAATGCCAGAGGATTGCGAGCTGCAAGGAAGGAAGGCAAACAGATGGGGGGGAGGGAGAGGTGGAAAGAAAGCAACTTGAAATGCATTCTCCAGGCTGCCAGCGAGCTTGGCTTGGAGAAGTGATTGGAAGAGAGAAATGCCTTCTCCAAGCTGGCGGGTGGGCAGTGGGGGCTTCGAGAGCCACACAATATGTGTGAAAGAGCCACATGTGACTCCTAGAACAACAGGTTGTAAGTGATTTTGTTCTTTGCTGTCTAACTGTAGCGCAGAGGGTATTATATACACCTTTGCAACTTCAGAACGGAAATCATTTCCCAAATGCAAATAATTCCAGAGGCATTTTGAAGCGTTTCCCAGAGTTCTAAATGTCAGGTGCCAGGGAGTTTGTGCATCTCATCACATCGTCTTCCAAACAGTATCTGAGAAGTGGTTTAATCACAATTATTTTGACTACTTCAATTGCAATGATATTTGCAATACTGACAAATTAGGCTACTTTGTCATAAGTACCTCAGATAATTACGGTGCCTGTCAGATGCTTCTAAATCATGCAAATAAAGCCCCCCCCCCTCACCCTGTATCCTCGTCTGATTCATACTATGTGTTGTCCTTGCCGTGACACTGGATCACTTTTGCTTGGAGATAATAAAATGACAGGATTTTTTTTTTTTGAAAGAAAGGAACGAATGTGTCACAATGTGGGATATTTCTTTCCATCCATGACCAGCTTGCGACCTTTCCAATCCTACCTTTTGCTTACCAGACTGGCTGAAATCTCTCTCCAGCCTATCTGCCTTGACTCTCCTCTACTAGAAGACTTGATAACAACCCGTGGACAGTGCTTCCAGTTTGAGATATTTCAAGATAGGTAGCCATGTTCTGTAGCAGCAGAAAAGAGCAGTTTCTTTAGATAGAAAAAAGCAGGTAGAAAAAAGTAAATAAAATAGAGTAGAAAAGAGCTGTTTCTTTAGATATTCCAGTTTCTTTAGATATGCTTCCAGTTTCTTTAGATATCCAAAGATTAGGGTTGCCAAGTCTAAGACCTAGGGACTTTGGGGTTGGGGCCAGGAGACTTTGGAGGTGGGGCTGGGAGACTATCCCATTCCCTAAAATAAATAAATAAAAATACAGCAGTGCCGTTCCCCTGAATACAGTCTTCATTTTGTCATCCCCCGGCAGGTGGCTGCACTTCTACTCTCTCTCTCTCTCTCTCTCTCTCTCTCTCTCTCTCTCTCTCTCTCTCTCTCTCTCTCTCTCTCTCTCTCTCTCTCTCTCTCACACACACACACACACACACACACACACAGACGCACATAGCAGCCAAAATAAACACAGCTTGGAAGCACACAATTTCTGGTCTCACCGGTGCAATTTACTCACCATGGGAGATGTTGATTGCTTTATACTCGACTCAATTCGCCAGACTAACACGGACAGACTAATAGTACAGAGGTTACTATTTTAGTGTGCAAATGGCTTAAGGGACTGTAAAACAAATGGAGGTTCTGGACTCCTTCCCTTCCTTTTCAACAGCTACATTATTCTGCAGGCTCACCCCGCCCCCATTAAGCCTGGCTCAAGATTTAAAGGCACACACACACCTTTCTAAAAGCAAATTGTTCCCAAGCATCTTCTTAAGCCTTCCAAGGTTTGATGGCACATGGAGGCTGTTGGGGTGGGGCTTCCCCTCACCAGCCAGCTGACTGGGGGTGGGAAAGAGTCTGCCAAACTGGGAGATCTCCTGTGGGGACCTGGGGATTGGCAAGCCTATCAAAGATGGGTAGCCATGTTCTGTGGCAGTAGAAAAGAGCAAGGTGCAGGAGCACCTTTGTTGTTGTTGTTCAGTCGCACAGTCAAGTCCAACTCTTTGTGACCCCATGGACAAAGTCACGCCAGGCCCTCCTGTCTTCCACCATCCTCTGAAGTCTGCTCAAATTTGTGTTTGTTACATCAGTAACACTGTCCTGCCATCTCCTCTTTTGCCATCCCCTTCTTCTTTTGCCTTCTGTCTTTCCCAGCATCAGGGTCTTCTCCAGTGAGTGCTCCCTTCTCATTCGGTGGCCAAAGTATTTCAGCTTCCGCATCTGACCTTCCAGGGAACAGTCTGGTTTGATTTCCCTTAGGACTGACTGATTGGATCTTCTTGCAGTCCAAGGGACTCTCAAGAGTCTTCTCCAGCACCACAGCTCGAAAGCATCTATTCTTCTGCATCTTTTTTTTTTTTAGTGATAAACAATTTTATTAGTAACATATGGTAGCAAAACTATATCTACATCTTATAAAAACTTAAAAAAAGAAAAAATTTTCTACCCCATATCTTACTTTTTCCCCACACCTCCCCCCGTTACTTGACCCCCGCCAGTGTTATTTACTTAAAAGAAACAAATATTAAAGGTACCCTTAACTATTAAAAAAACCAAAAGTTATATTCTTGTTTTAAAAACTTAATCATTATCAAAGATTGTCCAATGTCCTTTTATTTTCCACTCTTTTTGCATCTTTCCCCACTCTTCTGCATCTTAACAACTAACAATTTGGGGGGGAAGGGGATGATCTTTCATGAGTCACCACTCGCTTCTTCAGATATTCCGTTACCCTTCAGGGGTTAGTGTCCTATTTGTCTTATCCCTAAGAACCAACCATTACTCTTTATATATTCAGAACATTTTTATTAGTCACACGACAAACGTCAATAGGAACACGATGGCCAGGCAAATTTATTTCCTTTTACTTCATTTTTTTCCCCACCCATCTTTCTAACTGAGACCCAAGGAGGATTACAAATTCCTAAGCAGTGTAATAAACACAAATTCAATAAATGTGGATTAGGGGAACTGCTGTGGCTCACTGGCACAGCATCTGCTTGGCGTTCAGAGAGTTCCTAGTTCAATCCCTGGCATCTCCAGTTAAAAGAATCGGGCAGGAAGTAATAAGAGAACATAAGAACATAAGAGAAGCCATGTTGGATCAGGCCAATGGCCCATCCAGTCTAGCACTCTGTGTCACATAAGAACATAAGAGAAGCCATGTTGGATCAGGCTGTGGCCCATCCAGTCCAATGCTCTGTGTCACACAGTGGCCAAAAAGCCCAAGTGCCATCAGGAGGTCCACCAGTGTGGTCAGGACACTAAAAGTCCTCCCTCTTTGCCCCCCCAGTACCCAGAATACAAAGCATCACTGCCCCAGACAGAGAGTCCCAACAATAAGCTGTGGCTAATAGCCACTGATGGACCTCTGCTCCATATGCTTATCCAATCCCCTCTTGAAGCTGTCTATGCTTGCAGCCGCTGCCACCTCCTGTGGCAGTGAATTCCACGTGTTAATCACTCTTTGGGTGAAGGACTTCCTTTTGTCAGTTCTAACCCGACTGCACAACAATTTCATTGAATGCCCACGAGTTCTCGTATTGTGAGAAAGGGAGAAAAGTACTTCTTTCTCTACTTTCTCCATCCCATGCATAATCTTGTAAACCTCTATCATGTCACCCCGCAGTCGACGTTTCTCCAAGCTAAAGAGCCCCAAGCGTTTTAACCTTTCTTCATAGGGAAAGTGTTCCAACCCTTTAATCATTCTAGTTGCCCTTTTCTGCACTTTTCCCAATGCTATAATATCTTTTTTGAGGTGTGGTGACCAGAATTGGTGATGTGAAAGACATCTGCTGAGACCCTGGAGAGCCGCTGCTGGTCTGAGTAGACAATACTGACTTTGATGGACCAGTGGCCTGATTCAGTATAAGGCAGCTTCACATGTTCAAGTGTGATTATACTGTGCAGGGCTTTTTTTTTTTTTTTTTGAGCAGGAATGCACAGGAACGCAGTTCCGGCTGGCTTGGCATCAGGGGGCCTAATATGCAAATGAGTTCCTGCTGGGCTTTTTCTACAAGAAGCCCTGTGATACTCTGAGAGAACAGAGAACTAAAAGCTGTATAATACATCCAATGAGCAGTGCAGTACTGGGAGGGAGGGGCTTAAAAGTTTCGCTTCATTCGTTCAGTTTCTATCCTGCATTTTCATGGAGCTTGAGGTGGCCAACATGAAAGGTGGGACATTATCGGAATGAGGGACATTGCTGGTCATGTGTAGACCTGCTTAGCTTGAGCAAAGTGCTTCTATCTGATATATCCTCTGACCTTGCCTGAGAATCCATGCAGCAGAATGAGGTGGTACGGAAGGCTTTTTTTTAGCAGGAACTCCTTTGCATATTAGGCTACACACCCCTGATGTAGCCAAACCTTCTGGAGCTTACAGTAGGCCCTGTAAGCTCTTGATGGGTTGGCTACATCAGGGGTGTGTGGCTTAATAGGCAAAGGAGTTCCTGCTACAAAAAAAAAAAGCCCTTGGTGGTAGAATTCTTTGGTGAGTCAGTCTCAATGTCATTTTTGAACACTTCCTAAGAAAATGTGTGGGGTGTATGTGTGAAATTACTAAACCATGGAAAAAGCCTGTTCCAATTTGTGCTAACTTTTAATATGCAAGATTTTATTCGGCCGGGGGGGCGGGGGTGCTGCTTTCAGAAATATATCCCTCAGCCTAGATTCTGAAATTACTCTGTCTTCCTTTCCACCTTCCTCTGACTCATGTGTAAACTGGACCCTAAACCTACTCTCTTACTCTTTCCCTTCGACCTGGACTCTCCATAAGTAGCACATCTCATCTCAGTCAAGGGAAATTGTAGTTACGGTTATTTGTGGTCACGAAGGAAAATGTGGTCTTTCTACTGGACTTTGTGGACTAATTTTCATCCACCGACACAAGGGGAGGTTTTTTTTTCGTTGGGGGGGGGGGCGGTGTTGCTATATTATTATTTGAAATTTATATGGGAAAAGTATGTGCCGCCTCTCCAAATTGAAGTGGTTTATGAAATACGATAGAAATCACAAAACAATGAAATCCCTTAAAAATTAACAGCCCTTAAAAATAATTTTCATGAAACACTCTTCTAGGGATGGTAGCCTCCAAGTGGGGGCTGGAGATCCCCTGGAATTACAGCTCATCTCCAGACTACAGAGATCAGGTCCTCTGGAGGAAATGGATGGTTTGGAGGGTGGACTCTATGGCATTGCGCCCCATCGAGGTCCCTGTCATCCAGGGACCAATTAGCACCTGAAATTTTTTGCATTGTATTTGGTTAAATTGGAATGTTTTAAAACTAATGTGATTTTAAACCTTTGTATAACTATATGAATATGTTGTTAGCCGCCCTGAGCCCGCTTCAGCGGGGAGGGCGGGATACAAATAATAATAATAGTATTTCCACAGGCTCCACTCCCAAATCTCCAAGAGTTTCTCAACCTGGAGCCTGGCAATTCTGCCCCCTGCTGGTGGCCATGGGGAACCTGGCAACTGTACACTCTTCAGGCTAAAGGCGAATCGTGTTAATAGTTATTAAAAATCAACACTAATTAAAAGCCTCGTAGAAAGAACTGTTTTCACCTATTACCTAAAAGAGAGTGAGTTAGTGCCAGGTGAGCCTCAAGGTGAAGAGCATACTGTAGGTGGGATGCCACCACTGAAGATGCTCTGTCTCTGGTCTCCACCTGCAGTCACCTCTGCAGGCCATGTCCCAGACTGCAGCTACAAACTGCAACTGGAGCACAGGAAGAAGAAGAAGACTGCGGATTTATACCGCGCCCTTCTCTCTGAATCAGAGACTCAGAGCGGCTCACATTCTCCTATATCTTCTCCCCCCCACAACAGACACCCTGTGAGGTGGGTGGGGCTGAGAGGGCTCTCACAGCAACTGCCCTTCCGAGGACAACCTCTGCCAGAGCTCTGGCTGACCCAAGGCCATTCCAGCAGGTGAAGGTGGAAGAGTGGGGAATCAAACCCGGTTCTCCCAGAAAAGAGTCCGCACACTTAACCACTACACCAGAGTGGCTCTCTGAAGTGGCAAGCGCGAGCCTGCTGATGAAGAGCCATCATCACACCCTCCCCTCCCGTCCCATTGTATACCAATGAATGGGCAGAATTACTATTCCAGACAACGATCATTTCTCACATCTCAAAGCAATCTCATTGAACCAAAGTGCTGGTTTATAATGAAAAGACATCCAAAGCGAGATATTTGCTCTCTCCTGTGATCTTTCCAGATAAAACAAAACAAAATTCTTGATGATGGGTTTTTATTGCGATCAAAGTGTAGATATTAACACAGCTCTGTATTACCAATATATAAATTATTTTCAGAACCTTTGGCGAGACTGATTTCTAATCCGGTGTTATGTTTGTGGTTCAAAAGCGTGGTTGTACAAACTTGGGGCTTTTTTTCAGCAGGGTAGCCATATTATTCTATTGTAGCAAAAGAAAACAGAAGTCTAGTTGCATCCTAAAGAACTTCCATGGGTCAAAGCTCAGTTGTTCAATCCTGGATCTCCCATGGGTGCAGCTTGTGTGTACATGACAGGGAGTGAGCTAAGCACTGATATTTTGTTTGTTTCTGTATTCATTTATAACATGTTCTCAGTGGTTTGTTTCTTTGCTTTTCATGGTTTTTGTAATCTCAATTATTTGGTATAATGTTCATTGTGTGGTTTTTATGTATGGGATTTAAATGTGCAACATATGTTATTTATAGTGTACACGTCATGTGTAATACTGATTTATCAATTCATATATAATGTTGAAAAATACACACCTCTAAAAAAAAGCCTATGCAAAGACACCAAACAGATAGAGAAGTCATCTATTCCATTTGCAGAATGAAAAGCAAAATGGAAATGAATATTTTTAGAACCAAATAACAGGAATGGGAGACTCAAAACCATCCCTAGGAGGGGAAAACCCATCGCTAGAGTTGGACCCTATGTGAGAGAATCATGCACACCTCCCATAGAGATGCCATGTTAGGTGCATCACCCCAGATCCTTGCACACAGCATACACATGTTCAGGTGAGCATACATGGGTTTTCTGTTGAAATAATGTCTAAGTGACTGTGGTATGCTTAATGCAATTCATTCCTGGCAAAGGGAAGGGTTCCCAGGACCAAGTCAGAAAATATCTGTGGACTTTGGGGGGTGGAGTCAGGAGAATGTCCCATACAGCAGTGCAATTCCCCTGAATACAATCTTCATTTCCTCATCCCCCAGCAGCTGCACTTCCACTAAATAAAGTGAACAAACATACACTCACTCACAAAGCAGCCAAAATAAACAGTTTGCAAGTGCACACTTTTGTAATCTCATTGGGACAGTCTACTCATGAGAGTTGCTGATTGTAACCATCTGCTGTATTTCAACCAACTTATTCAGATTAACAGAAAAATGAAAGGAGAGCAGCCTAGGGGGCAGCGTTTTCCTCCATTCCACAATCAGGTGCAAATTAACTCCATTTTACTATACACACAACTTCTGAAACCAATGCAAAATGAATAGAGGGACTGTACCGGCTTCTCTT
Source organism: Heteronotia binoei (assembly GCF_032191835.1). Taxonomy (NCBI): domain Eukaryota; kingdom Metazoa; phylum Chordata; class Lepidosauria; order Squamata; family Gekkonidae; genus Heteronotia; species Heteronotia binoei. The sequence continues at coordinate 16,190,013 of NC_083233.1, forward strand.
CCTTCCTCACATGGTTCAGACACTCAGAGGAGAGCCACATGGCTCTATTTGCTCACCCCGTCCATGCAGCTTTCCTCCAGCTTTATTTAAAGGCAGATTTAAAGGCACACACAGAGACCAAAACACATGCAGATTGCAAGGTTCTTTTAAGCCTGCTGAAATTTAAAGGTACATCGTAACTGGTGGCAGGGAGGTGGCTACCATTGCCATTGGTGTCGCCAGGGGTGGAATTTTAGCAGGAGCGTATTTGCATATTAGGCCACACACCCCTGATATAGCCAATCCTCCAAGAGCTTACAGGGCTCCTTTTTTTTGTAAGCTCTTGGAGGATTGGCTACATCTGGGGTGTGTGGCCTAATATGCAAAGGAGCTCCTACTAGAATTCCACCTCTGGGTGCCGCATATAGCTCCTTCTTGCCTTCCATTCTTCAGTCTTACCACAGATGTTTTTGAAAGGTGCACACTTTCAAGGGAAATCCCTGATGGCCCTTATCAATGAAGCACGGGAATTAGACTGTTAAAAACCATTGATGTGTCAGCGTACATTAAGCAATGCTGTTAGGGAGGGGGGGGGACAACACCTTGATTTGATTCAGGTAGAAATTTCTTCAAAGTGCAGTTAACCAATAATGGGAGATGTCAGCTGTCTCAGGTTAAATGGCTCCTATAATTTAGGGTTGTCCCTGAATGGGGAAAGGAACAATATTCAAGCACGCTGCATTTTGCCCATAATTAAGGTATAATTGGTAGATGAGCGAAGGCTGTTTTTATTAACTCAGCATTGGAAAATTATAGTGTCTTTCTAGAGGGTGTACTGGAAGAGAAAAGGCATTTATTTGTATTGTGTTGTTTAAGGCTCTATTGAGATATGACTGATAATGCTTTTTGACATGGAAACCTTAGAACTTGCTTCAAACCTTTTGTAAATATAATGAGCTCTTATCACGAGTCTAATTTCCATGGAGTGATGCGTGGATAATACCCCGACCCTTTGCAGAATGTGATGGATGAGGGCACTTAAGTACAGGGGAAGAGGGAAGAAGGCTTAATTCTGCATTAATATCCTTACTGTCTTCCGGTGAGCCCTTTGTAGTGCCTTAAACCAGGGGCGGGGGTGGAATTCTAGCAGGAGCTCCTTTGCATATTAGGCCACACACCCCTGATGTAGCCAGTCCTCCAAAAGCTTACAAAAAAGAGCCCTGTAAGGTCTTGGAGGATTGGCTACATCAGGGGTGTGTGGCCTAACATGCAAAGGAGCTCCTCTTAGAATTCCACCCCTGACCAGGTGTGTCAAATATGTGGCCCAGGTGCCAAATCAGGTCCCCGGAGGGCACCCGAGCAACTGGCTCTTGTCTGCTTCCTTCTCCCTCTCTCTTGCTTCCTTCTGCATCACAGCTTGCGTTGCCAGGCTTGCTCAATTGCATAGGAGCTATAGAGCAAAGCCTCTAGCCTGGGGAGGAAGGGGGTGGGGGAGGCAGAGCTTGCTTTGCCAGGCTCTCAGTAAAGCTACTGAGCCAAGCCTCTCTTCTTTCTATCAACTGAGGCCCTTCCCCCTCCTGGTCCCCTGGGGAAGTAAGAAAAGAGCCAGAACTGCCTTTGCCCAGTTCCCTGGATCCCATGGGAGAAATACAAAGAAAGCACCTTTAAGGCCAGCAAGTGCCAGTGTCTTAAGCATGTTTTATTTTAAGGCTGTTTTAAAAAAGCTTTAATTGTGTTTCTCGGTGTCCTTTATAAAGTTTATGTCTCTGCAACCTAACCTTAAATAGGTACACACAGGGCTGTTTTCGTAGCAGGAACTCCTTTGCATATTAGGCCACACACCCCTGATGTAGCCAATCCTCCAAGAGCGTACAGTAGGCCCTGTAAGAAGAGCCCTGTAAGCTCCAGGAGGATTGGCTACATCAGGGGTGGGTGGCCTAATATGTAAAGGCATTCCTGCTGCAAAAAAACAAACAAACATGGCCAGTCCAACATAGCCCGGCCCAACAAGGTCTCATTTATGTCAGATTCAGCCCTCATAACAAATGAGTTCGACACCCCTGTAAGGCAGTTCTTGTCCTAACCAAATTCAAAATCGCTCCTCCCCCTTCCCTTTCTGTACTGTCCAAGATTCATGCTTTGAGCCCCACCGATCCATGGGATCTAAATCATGGATAGCATGGCTTAATGTTAACTGGCTTCAATATCATACTGTTGGCCTAAGTGATAACAAAATGTCTTTTCTAAAAAAAATCATTCTATCCTTCCACAGTCACAGTCTGCTCAGAAAACCTAAGAAAGGTGTTTGAGATAACACAGCTGGCTTTTACACTCCTAGAAAATTGGCAACGACCATCACGTTATAAATTCAGCAGCACCACAATGGAGACTTCAGTGCTTAACTTTAAAATATTTATTAACCCAAGAAGTTACTTACAAGATTTCAGGCAAAGTTTAGAACCAAATGAAGAAAAACAAACCTCTGTCCAGATGGATTTCAGGCCTAACACAGTCTGGAGTATTTCAGAGGATTGTTGCAGAACTGGCTGGAACTGAGAGCAAGCTACCTCTGCTTACTTAAAGTGGAACAAGTTGCAATAAAGGCTGCTGGAATGGGCAAGATGTTTACAGCTCTATCAGCGCAAATATAAACTTCCTGAAGTCCAAAACAGGAACTCCTTTGCATATTAAGCCACACACCCCTGATGTAGCCAATCCTCCTGGAGCTTACAGGGCTCTTAGTACAGGGCCCACTGTAAGCTCCAAGAGGATTGGCTACATCAGGGGTGTGTGGCCTAATATGTGAAGGAGTTCCTGCTTTAAAAAAGCCCTGCATGATGTAATAGTTTTTATCAGGGCTTTTTTGAAGCAGGAACTCGTTTGCATATTAGGCCACACACCGCTGATGTAGCCAATCCTCCTCACTCCGAAGAGTCTCAGAGCGGCTCACAATCTCCTTTCCCTTCCTCCCCCACAACAGACACCCTGTGAGGTGGGTGGGGCTGGAGAGGGCTCTCACAGCAGCTGCCCTTTCAAGGACAACCTCTGCCAGAGCTATGGCTGACCCAAGGCCATTCCAGCAGGAGCAAGTGGAGGAGTGGGGAATCAAACCCGGTTCTCCCAGATAAGAGTCCGCACACTTAACCACTACACCAAACTGGCTCCCCACAAACTGGTAGTGGTTAAGTGCGCAGAACTTAACCGGGTTTCATTCCCCACTCCTCCGCTTGCAGCTGATGGAATGGCCTTGGGTCAGCCACGGCTTTCATAGGAGTTGTCCCTGAAAGGGCAGTTGCTGTAAGAGCTCTCTCAACTCCCACCCACCTCACAGAGTGTCTGTTGTGGCGGGGGGGGAGGCAAAGGTGATTGTGACCACTGTGAGACTTTGAGATTCAGAGTATAGGGAGGGATATAAATCCAATAACATCTTTTTTTTTCCTTTGGGATCCACTGGAGGGAAAGGTGGGATATAAATGAAGTAACTAAATACATGATCATGCAATGATGTGCTTTGCCCATGATGGAGGGATCAGCCTGCTGAGCCATGCCTGTGGGATTCAGGCTTCATTGCAGAACAACAGATGCTGTATTGATGTAGGCGAGTCCTCTGAAGCAAACCTCTGATGAAAATTGCAGTGTTGGTGATCTGCCGCTGCTTTTGAAGTCTCCCCGTAACAATTTCCTCTTCCAGTTTTGTCAAAGGCTGTGCAATGTCTGAAAGGCTAGAATCACTTCAGCTTTTTTTCTCTTGCCGTGTCCAGTACTTGCCCTCAAAGTAACATGTGATAGGCAAAATGGGGGCTTAACAACCTTCAAAGTTTTGAACTTCTCTCGAGACGTATCAGAAGACGCTTGCAAAAGACCGGATCGTTGCGGCTCCTGTTCTGCGTGGCAGCTCTTTGAAGGGTGCAACGCTACAAAAGAGCGTGTGTGGTTGCCATAGAGTTCAGGTAATGAAACACACTTTTCTTTCTGCACCTCCTGCTTCAGGAACGATATATTCTCTATAACATTTCCTAACGGTCGGGAATGTACAGTAAAAGGGGCAGACAAACAGCTTTATGGTTTACTCACTTCATTGTGCCCCTATCTGTAGCTGCAATACATAAAGGGAATAGAATGCTGGGTCCATAAGGCATTTAACTCTTTTTCTTGCCTGTGGGAGCTGGCGACAAAGTAAGAAAACCAAGACGTTGGAATGCCAAGAAAGAGAGGATTGGCCTCCGTCCTTTTGAGTAACAGAGAGTAGCTGCCCCCCCGCCCCCATGTTACAATCATAAAGGCAGCCACACCAGTCTACCCATACATAAGGCAGGACTGGGGCTGCTGAGTTCCCTGCAAGCTCTGGCGGGGGACTTGCTTTGCACACGTGAAGCACAATGTCACACTGAAGCGCACGTGAAGCACATCACGCTGGCGACATTTCACACGCGGCCGCTCTAAGCCTTTCCGGGAAAACTCTATGGTTTTTCCCGGACGCTCCAGCGATTTGGGAGGTACCTATTGTACCATAGAGTTTTCCCTCCCAACTCGCTAGAGCATCCAGGAAAACCCACAGTGCTTTCCCAGAAACCCCTGGAGTGGCCAGCCACGCGATGACGCCAGCGTGATGGTGTCACCGTCGGGTGACGTCATCGTGCCGGCGATGCTGGGGGAGGTTTCCCATGCCAGTGCAATGTGGGCCGGCGGGTTAGGAACCTTAAGGGTGGGAGAACCCCCACCTGGGCAGAGGGCTTGGCAGCTCTAGGCAGGACTTTCCATACATGTCACATTCAGAGCTAAGCCTGGCGCTGTTGTGTATCCGGGGTTTCTGGGATACACAAATACACAAATACAATGACTACAAATACAGAAATACACTGGAGCAAGGTCCGCAAGCTGATCTGGAGTCAGATATGCAAAGGTCCAGTCCAAGGGTCTGGGTAAGGAGGGTCAAGGGCCCAGAGTCCAGTTCCAAGGCTTGGGAACAGGTACAGGATACAAGGGCGTCACAAGCAGAGGACCAAGGAGGGCCTTCTACTGGCTGCCACCAGCCTCCACCTGGGCCCCAGTTACAGAATATCTATCCAATATTCTTCTGCTGGCCACATCCACAACTGTCTTTAATACTCATCCCTATCAGTGGACCCAGCCTCTCTCTAGTGCTTGGCTTAGGGTTGCCAGGGCCAACTCAGAAAATATCTGGGGACCTTTGGGCATGGAACCAGGAGACTTTCCCATTCTCTAAAATAAATAAATAAATAAAAATAACAGCAGTCAGTTCCCCTGAATACAGTATTCATTTCCTTGTCCCCCAGCAGCTAAACTTCCACTAAATGAAAGTGAACACACTCACACACACTCACAAAGCAGTCAAAATAAACACAGTTCACAAGCACACACTGTTGTGGTCTTACTGGGCAATTTACTCATGTTGCTTAAAATAACCATCCGCTGTATTTCAACCAACTTCTTCAGACGAATAGGAAAATGAACAGCTTTGGATGGTGGAGTTTTCCTCCCAACAAACAGAGGGACTGAGAGCAATGTGGCTCTGTCTGCTCACTCCGTCCCCCTGCAGTTTTCTGCCAAGATTTAAAGGCACACGCACATTCAGAAACACAAACAGTTGCAAGCCTCTTCTAAATCTGCCGAGGTTTGAAGGAGGCATGGAGGCTCTTGTGGTGGGGCTTCCCCACTACGGCCAGCTGCTGGTGGCAGGGAGGAGCCTGAAAACCGGGGGATCCCCCACCTGGACCTGGGACTGGGAAGCCTAGCTCGACTGGCCCAGCAGTTCCCATATCCCCGAGGAGATTCCTTCCCTCCACAGAGCTGAGGCCATTATCCATCTCTGACACACCGAATGCATGTCTAGCCACACCCTACCCACTGGACATCCTCATCCTGTTGCGGCATAGGTTGGGCCCCAGCTGAGAATACCCTCCCAGGTGCCCAGGTTCTGGAACACTCCACTGGGCTCATGTCATTGACCCCTTGGCTTGCTCCTTGTCCTGGCTTGGCCTGACCCTCTGTCGCAACAGAGGTGAATTAGTTTAGCGGCACCCAACCTTTTGGGCACCAGGTTCAGTTTTGTGGAAGACAATTTTCCATGGACCAGGGTGGGGGTGGGGGTGGGGGATGGTTTCGGGATGATACAATTGTGCAGTTTATTTCTACTAGTTTGGAGTAATGGTTAAGTGTTAAGTATCATAAGAACATAAGAGAAGCCATGTTGGATCAGGCCAACGGCCATCAAGTCCAACACTCTGTGTCACACAGTGGCAAAAAATTTTTATATACACACATACACTGTGGCTAATAGCCACTGAGTATCTGTATCTGGGAGAACCGGTTTGATTCCCCAGGGCTCTTTTTCTAGCAGGAACTCCTCTGTATATTAGGCCACGCCCCTGATTTAGCCAATCCGCCAAGAGCTTAGAGGGCACTTAGTACAGGGCCTACTATAAGCTCCAGGAGGATTGGCTACATCAGGAGGGCGTGGCCTAACATGCAGAGGAGCACCTGCTAGAAAAAGAGCCCTGGATTCCCCACTCCTCCACTTGCAGCTGCTGGAATGACCTTGGGTCATCCGTAGCTCTCACAGAGTTGTCCTTGAAAGGGCAGCTTCTGGGGAGAGCTCTCTCAGTCTCACCCACCTCACAGAGTGTCTGTTGTGGGGGAGGAAGGTAAAGGAGATTGTGAACTGCTCTGAGATTCGGAGTGGAGGGTGGGATATAATCCAATGTATTATTATTATTATTATTATTACTGCACTGTATATATAATGAAATAATTATACAACTCATTACCTGATTGCTAACAGGCATGGACCGGTACTGGGGTTGGGGACCTCTGAATTAGTTTACTAAATAAGTAGAAAACACTCTAAAGATACAAGCGTAGCAGAGCACATTGACTGTGACAGCACGCAATGTTCATTGTGAGTGGCCTGTGGAAAACATTTGCATGTAAAGCACAAAGGAGCAGACAGTGTGGATTGATAGAGGTGTAATTGCAGGGGGTGAGGCCCAAGCCAGTGACAGACAGGCCGTTCGAGATGAGATGATCCCATCAGTGAAATCTAATTTGGCAGGCTTCAGTCGCTATGTGCTGAGCTGAAAGCTGCCAGTGGAAAAACGCCACTCATATATGAAGGTACAGAAATACACAACCAACTCTCCGTGTACCAAAAAATACAATATAAATATATTGAATATAGAATATCCCCCACGTGAAGCTCGGAACACTGTGGAGAGAATTTTACTACAAAGCAAGATTGCAGCACACCTCCCCCTTTTCTCATGGACTTATGTGATTTAATTTTGGATTCCAATTATTTTAAATATGGCAGCCAATTTTCTTTTTTTTTTACCAATGTGAAAAAATAGCAATGAGGAGCCCCTTTGGCTTTGTCCATTGCTAATTTGCTCATGGCCCATCTGGAAGAAACCATCATTCTGGATGCACAAACAAATCCCTATTTTTCTCAGATAATTGTGAACAAGCGCTTTATAGATGACCTGGTGGTGGTGATAAGAGACAAAGAAGCACTTCCTGACTTTGTGACTTGGAAATGGGGACTATGGCAGACTGATAAATGAAGATCTATCTTTCTTTCTTTCTTTCTTTCTTTCTTTCTTTCTTTCTTTTCTTTCTTTCTTTCTTTCTTTCTTTCTTTCTTTCTTTCTTTCTTCCCAGTTTGGTGTAGTGGTTAAGTGTGAGGACTCCTATCTGGGAGAACTGGGTTTGATTCCCCACTCCTCCACTTGCAGCTGTTGAAATGGTCTTGGGCTAGCCATAGCTATCACAGGAGTTGTCCTTGAAAGAGCAGCTGCTGTGAGAGCCCTCTTAGCCCCACCCACCTCACAGGGTACCTATTGTGGGGGGAGAAGAGATAGGCGATTGTAAACCACTCTGAGTCTCTGATCCAGGGAGAAGGACAGGGTATAAATCTGCAGCTTTCTTTCTTTCTTTCTTTCTTTCTTTCTTTCTTTCTTTCTTTCTTTCTTTCTTTCTTTCTTTCTTTCTTTCTTTCTTTCTTTCTTCTTCCTTCCTTCCTTCCTTCCTTCCTTCCTTCCTTCCTTCCTTCCTTCCTTCCTTTCTTTCTTTCTTTCTTTCTTTCTTTCTTTCTTTCTTTCTTTCTTTCTTTCTTTCTTTCTTTCTTTCTTTCCAAGCAAATGTGCATTACCAGCAAATAGAGATACAGTTTGCATATCATAATTTGCATGTATGTTAGATCCTGGATTTATTCTGGGGAAACGTGAGGTGTGTAATTCACGATGAAAGTGTTGCCAACCAAACCAGCTGATGCATTCAAGGCCTTATTTAAAAACCGGCTTGTAGAAAACTTGGCTGTGTGAATTAAGCGCCCCTTGCAATAAAATGCTTCCCCCCCCCCCTGCATTGTTTATAGCCCCCTTTCCACCATCACTACTACAGCAAAGTGAAAAATGTATTTGAGTCCAAAGAAATAGCATATCTTGGCACAGCGGCTTAAGCAGATTTCCTATTCACTGAACAGATAAATGAAGCCCAAGCAAGGCGTTCGAGAAAAAGCGGCTATGACTCTCTCTTGCCTCATGATATCCTCCACAGGAAATAGTCTATCACAGGTACTCACTGTCAAATCCCGTTTCCAGCTGAGATGCAGAGCTTTCTCTCTCCCCCCCCCCTCCCCCAATGCTTTTGAATACAGCCTCTTCATTCTGTCCTCCCTCCAATCGGGTTTCTCTTGCTTTATGTAAAACTGAAATGGAAATATCCGGGCCTGAAACAGTCCTTCCTTTCACAGCGAGCGGCTGATAGTGCCCTGGCAACACAACAGAAATAAATACAACTACAATCACGTGCATAAAGATATTTTCCCCCATTAAAAAAATGTATTAAGTATCCTTCAGCAAAACAAGGAAGTTAGAAAAAACAAAACAAACCCACATTTCATTATGTGACAATCGCATGCTGAGTTGTGTTTACCGGTCGAGCTCGTGGCTGATCCTCAGAGCTTCAAAACATGTTTTTGCTTTTAGATCCTGAAATGGAATTCTGTGGTGAAGGGGGTTTAGAAAGCATAACACAAGGGCAGCGCCTTAAGCCAGGGAATCTGAAATGGGCCTGAGGCCAGCTGTATATATGATTGTATAAACATATTTCCAGCTATTAGATAATAATAATAATAATACTTTTTATTTATATCCCGCCCTCCCCACCGAAGCAGGCTCAGGGCGGCTCACATTTTAGTTCAATACAGTACGAGACAATATAATACAATACAATAAAATCACATAATTCAATTAACACTACATTATAAAACCATCGTTTAAAACAACATTCCAATTAAAATTAACAGTTATGGTGCTAAATTACAGGATTTTAATAAATTGATGGCGGAATGCAACAGCAGCGAATCTATCATTAGCTCAGCATTCAGCGAGGGTGGCCTTCGGTCGGCAGTCCCCAGGAGCACTGGAGGGTGAAGACTCCTGAGTTGTCACTGGGACTTTTTTGGTAGAAAAAGACCAGTGGGGACTCATTTGCATATTAGGCCACACCCCCTGGCACCAAGCCAGCCGGAACTGCATTCCTGTGCGCTCCCGCTCCAAAATAAAAAAAGCCCTAGTTGCCACTTCCGTTTTGGAATGGGAAATGACACTCTAGGAAATTCCTCGAGCATCTGTCGTTGCCATTTTCTCCACACTTGATTATTTACTTATTTAATCAGATTTATAGCCCGCCCTCCTCTGACGGGCTCAGGGCGGCTAACAACAAATAAAAGCAACATAAAATGTTAACAACAAAATAATACCAAAAAAATCATTTCTTTTATAGTCGTTAAAAGTCCCAAGATGCACGCTGATGTCCTAGTTATGCTGATGTTTCTGGTTTCAGTTATGTAAGTTCAGTGAGATTGTCGGTGCTGTGGAATAATAGCCACCTCCCCTTAACCGTTAAAAGCAAGTTTGAACAGTTCGGTCTTTAGGGCTGCCAATCCCCAGGTGGGGGCAGGGGATCCCCCAGTTTGGAGGCCCTCCCCCCGCTTCAGGGTCGTCAGAAAGCGAGGGGAGGGGAGGGAAATGTCTGCTGGGAACTCTGTTATCCCCTATGGAGATTTATTCCCATAGAAAATCATGGAGAATTGATCCACGGGTATCTGGGGCTCTGGGGGGGGCTCTATTTTGGGGTAGAGGCACCAAATTTTCAGTATAGCATCTAGTGCCTCTCCCCAAAATACCCCCCAAGTTTCAAAAAGATTGGACCAGGGGGTCCAATTCTATGAGCCCCAAAAGAAGGTGCCCCTATCCATTATTCCTATGGAAGGAAGGCATTGAAAAGGTGTGCCGTCCCTTTAAATGTGATGGCCAGAACTCCCTTTGGAGTTCAATTATGCTTGTCACAGCCTTGATCTTGGCTCCACCCCTAATGTCTCCTGGCTCCACCCCCAAAGTCTCCTGGCTCCACCCTCAAAGTCCCCAGATATTTCTTGAATTGGACTTGGCAACTCTATCGATCTTACAGGCCCTGCGGAACTATGGCATGTCCTTCAGGGCCCTGATGTTTTCAGGGAGGGCATTCAGCAGAGCAGGGGCTATTACCAAGAACGCCCTCGCTCTGGTGGTGGACAATCCAGCTTCTTTCGGTCCAGGGATCTTAAGAAGATTTTGGGAACCCTGAACATAGTGCTCTCTGGGGTACGTATGGGGAGAGGCGGTACCGAAGCTAGACAGGCCCCAGGCCATATAGGGCTTTAATGGCTTTAAAATATGCAGCGAGCAAATTATTTCTTCCAGTGCCAATATCCCAACATGTTTTGACCAATCAGCTCTTCAACTTTTCACTGAGCACTGGTAGCTCAACTGGTAATCTGCTCAATCCCCCCACTGCTCCACTGAGTGAGGTTAGGAAACTGGGAGTATCACATAGGGTTGCCAGCTCTGGGCTGAAAAATACCTGGAGGCTTTGGGGGTGGACCCAGGAGAGGGCGGGGTTTGGGGAGGGGAGGGGCCTCAGCATGGTGCAATGCCCTAGGGTCCACCCTTCCAAGCAGCCATTTTCTCCAGGCGCAAGAAGCCTCATACTGAGCTGTAGCCGATGTGGAATTGCTGTTGGAGACGCTCTGCGTTCCCTTTTTTTAAAAATTATGTAAAGAATCCATAAAATTGAATCAATATTTCTCCCAGGTCTGATGAAGACTGGAAAGAAACAAGTACTTAATCGATTGGCTTGTCACCGCACTACTTTGGGACTTGAATGTACATGTTTTGGACATTTGGACTGGTTTCTATATATTTTTTAGTAAATTGGTCACTAGTTTGTATTTTTTGTTGTGTTATCCATTATAGTAACCTCTCTCGGTTTGTATTCTATTTTCTCCAGGGGAGCTGATCTCTGTCAGCTGTAAAAGGGGATCTCCAGGTCCCACCTGGAGGCTGGCAACCCTATTTCCCCCATCAGAATAAGGCAGCTGCTGTAAGAGCTCTCTCAGCCCCACCTACCTCACAGGGTGTCTGTTGTGTGGTGGGAGGGGAAGGTAAAGGAGATCGTAAGCCTCTCTGAGACTCTGAGATTCAGAGTATAGGGTGGGATACAAATCCAGTATCATCATCATCATTTCTCTTCTTCTTTTTCTTCTCCTCCTCCTCTTTCCAGGTTTTCTTAACCTAATTCAACACAATATTTTCTAGAAGAAGGCAGTTCTTGAAAGGGAAGCTGCATGTTTTCAAAGGTCCTGCACATATTTATTTATGGAGGGGATGGTGTGCGTTTATTAGCCACAGCATTCTATTAGCCACAGCATATTGTTGGGATTCTCTCTGTCTGGATCGAGTGATGCTCTGTATTCTTGGTGCTTGGGAGGGGCAACAGTGGGAGGGCTTCTAGTGTCCTGGCCCCACTGATGGATCTCCTGATGGCACCTGGGGTTTTTCTTTGGCACTGTGTGACACAGAGTGTTGGACTGGATGGGCCATTGGCCTAATCCAACATGGCTTCTCTTATGTTCTTATATGGAGCAGAGGTCCATCAGTGGATATTAGCCAAAGCATATTGTTGGAACTCTCTGTCTGGGGCAGTGATGCTCTGTATTCTTAGTGCTTGGAAGGGGCAACTGTGGGAGGGCCTCTAGTGTCCTGGCCCCACTGATGGACTTCCTGATGGTAGTTGGGGTTTTTTGGCCACTGTGTGACACAGAGTGTTGGACTGGATGGGCCATTGACCTGATCCAACATGGCTTCTAATGTTTTCAGTGGTCCTGCACATACGTATTGTTGGCTTTATTTACACCCCGCTTTTCTTTCCAGCAGGGCCCCAAGGTGGCTTAACATCATTCTCCTCTCCTCCATTTTATCCTCACAACGACCCTGTGAGGTTAGGCTGAGTGAGTGTGACTGGCCAAAGGTCACCCAGCGAGCTTCCTGGGCAGAGTGGGGATTCGAACCCAGTTCTCCCAGATCCTAGTCTGACAGCTTAACCACTACATCCCTCTGCCTCCGTTTTCCTCCCGTCGGTCTTCAGAACCACAATATGCTTTGCTGTGCCACAGCAGGGCTTTCTGAAGGCTTAAAACATAATCAATAGCTGCCATAGCACTCCAGCGATTGCCAGTTTTGCAAATGCCCTCAACAGCCCTCCAGCGGGAGGGTCAGGGAGTAATGCAGGGAAGTGCTCAGAAAACGTCCTTCAGTTTCATTTAAGCAGATACAGTCTTCAGCACTGGCTACCTTCCATTCTGCATGCACAGAATAATTGTTACCCATCTCACTACACTTGTCTTACACTGTAGACTAGAGGAGGGACTGATTAGAGGGGGGAATCATGTAAACAAGAACCGGATGTTACTGAGCAGGAATTTAGACATTTCCCCTCATTGTCGTTCTTTGTTGTCCCCCCCTCCCCAAAAAAGCAAGCTAGAACAACTAATGCTAATCCATCCCAGAAACAGGAGTGTTAACTTAAAAGCCAAATCTCGGCTGAGCAAAGCGCAGTGGGGCTCTTCCTTTTAAACGAAAAATGGGTTCAAGATCAAGGGTTTGTTGAATAATTCAGAAAGCACAACGAAGATTCTTAAAAGCACAAACACCACAAAAAGCATGCAGGCCTCCATTTCAGTGTTGTCTGGCGGGGAAATGCTTAATCAGTCTTGGCTGTTTTCTATCCGAGTCTCTGTCTGTTCCGATTCAGTGTGCTGCCTCTCGTCTCTGAAGCCTAAACAGCCTGGTATTTAAAGACTGCCACCTCTTCTCCATGTGGCCCTGCATCCTGATGATCCAGAAGGATCTACTTTTTTTTTTTTCCCCCTGTCAAGTCACAGCTGAGTTATGGTGGCTGGCGGGGAGTTCCTCACCATCCAAAGTCTCCATTGGAGCGAGATGCGCCTGATACGATGACACCGCCCGGAAGTGATGTCATCGCACCAGGCACATTGTGCCAGGGATGCTCTAGCATTTGTGCAAAAACTCTGTGGTACCATTGAGGGGGGGGGGTTTACCCAAATCCTAGAGTACCCAAATCCTAGAGCGTCCTCAATGCCCAACATGATGGCATCACTTCCGGGTGACATCATCGCACGAACGGAGTCTCCCGCTAAACGACAGGTAGGACCTGGTAACCCTCTCTTCCTTGGAGGTCTCCCATCCAAATACTAGCCAGGGCCGACCTCACTTAGCTTCCGAGATCTGATGAGATCAGGCTAACCTAGGCCATCCGGGTCAGGAGACGCATCCTTTCTTGCAGCACAAAAGCCTGTCGTGATCTTTCTTAGCATCAGAATTGGCTTCCGCCAGAAGTCCCCCAAAGTCCGAACCCAAGCATTACCTTGAGAGGTGATGCCAAATGCTTAAAATTAGGTAGGAAGGTTGTGGATGGAGACAAAACAGACTATTTTACCCATTGGCTATTTCATTGCATGCATCAATGCAGATAGGATGTATTGATACAGATAAGAAACTCTGAGCCTCTAAGATGAGAGGATAGAAGGAAACCAGGGGTGGAATTCTCGCAGGAGCTCCTTTCCGTATTAGGCCACACACCCACTGATGTAGACAATCCTCCAAGAGCTTACAAAAAAGAGCCTTGTAAGCTCTTGGAAGATTGGCTACATCAGGGGTGTGTGGCCTAATATGCAAAGGAGCTCCTGCGAGAATTCCACCCCTGGTTTCCTTCTATCCTCTCATCTTGTAAGCTCTTAGAAGACTGGCTACATCAGGGGTGTGTGGCCTAATATGCAAAGGAGCTCCTGCAAGAATTCCACCCCTGGTTTCCTTCTATCCTCTCATCTTGTAAGCTCTTAGAAGACTGGCTACATCAGGGGTGTGTGGCCTAATATGCAAAGGAGCTCCTGCGAGAATTCCACCCCTGGTTTCCTTCTATCCTCTCATCTTGTAAGCTCTTAGAAGACTGGCTACATCAGGGGTGTGTGGCCTAATATGCAAAGGAGCTCCTGCGAGAATTCCACCCCTGGTTTCCTTCTATCCTCTCATCTTGTAAGCTCTTAGAAGACTGGCTACATCAGGGGTGTGTGGCCTAATATGCAAAGGAGCTCCTGCGAGAATTCCACCCCTGGTTTCCTTCTATCCTCTCATCTTGTAAGCTCTTAGAAGATTGGCTACATCAGGGGGGTGTGGCCTAATATGGAAAGGAGCTCCTGCGAGAATTCCACCCCTGGTATCCTTCTATCCTCTCATCTTGTAAGCTCTTAGAAGACTGGCTACATCAGGGGTGTGTGGCCTAATATGGAAAGGAGCTCCTGCGAGAATTCCACCCCTGGTATCCTTCTATCCTCTCATCTTGTAAGCTCTTAGAAGACTGGCTACATCAGGGGTGTGTGGCCTAATATGCAAAGGAGCTCCTGCTAGAATTCCACCCCTGAAGGAAACCAATTCCACATTTATCCGGTGTGACATCAGACCCCACTTTCTTTCTTGTGTGATGTAACAGTTAGAGTGTCAGGCTAGGATAGGGATTCCCGGGCGCACCATGGCGTCCATCAACATCTTTCTTGGTGCCTGCCAACAGACTATGCATCTGTCCAGGCTGTTGCTCATTCCCCCGGTGACGTCTACAGAAGATCCTGATCAGATGAGCGGAACTGTCCTGGTGGAGCATAGGAAGAGAATCAGTTCTGCCGACATGAGGGCTGAAGACCATGTAGGGTTTTACATATGGCAGGCCATGCCTTGAATCGGACTTGATAAGAAGAAGAAGAAGAAGAAGAAGAAGAAGAAGAAGAAGAAGAAGAAGAAGAAGAAGAAGAAGAAGAAGAAGAAGAAGAAGAAGAAGAAGAAGAAGAAGAAGAAGAAGAAGAAGAAGAAGAAGAAGAAGAAGAAGAAGAAGAAGAAGAAGAAGAAGAAGAAGATGATGATGATGATGATGATGATGATATTGGATTTATATCCCGCCCTCCACTCTGAAGAGTCTCAGAGCGGCTCACAATCTCCTTTACCTTCCTCCCCCACAACAAACACCCTGTGAGGTGGGCAGGGCTGGAGAGGGCTCTCACAGCAGCTGCCCTTTCAAGGACAACCTCTGCCAGAGCTATGGCTGACCCAAGGCCATTCCAGCAGGTGCAAGTGGAGGAGTGGGGAATCAAACCCGGTTCTCCCAGATAAGAGTCTGCACACTTAACCACTACACCAAACTGGCTCTAACTGATCGCCAGTGAGTGGAATGACTCTTCCACGGGTGTAATGCTGCATAAGCTGCATCTGGTGGTTCCTGGTGAAAACTGAGCCGCAGGGTTTCTACCAGCTGGAGTCTCGGAGTTGTATTGATGGACTGCAGTAGTGTTCCCTGATGCCATTTCAGGTCAGGGAAATGGCTTGTAGAGGTGGTGTGGCAAGCTTGAGGAAAGCTCCACAGGGTGGAGGAAACCTCATTTTTGCAGAGCAGAGTGGCCTACCTGTTTGCAGCCGTAAGTGGCATTCCCTATAGCAGGGGTGTCAAACATGTGACTCAGGAGCCAAATCAGGCCACCGGAGGGCTCCAATCAGACCCCTGAGCAACTGGCTGTCATCTGTTTCCTTCTCCATATCTATCTCTTGCTTCCTTCTGCATAACAACTTGTTTTGCAAGGCTTGCTCAATCATACAGGAGCTACAGAGCAAAAACTCTGTTTCCACCATTGGCTGTGGCTCCTCCCTTAGGGAGGAAGGGGGGGGAAGCAGAGATTGTTTTTCCAGGCTCTCTCAATCACACAGCAGAGCTACTGAGCCAAGCTCCTCCCCCTCCTGGTCCCCTGGGGAAGGAAGGAAAGAGGCAGCACTTCCTTTGCCCAGTTCCCTGGATTCCATGAGAGAGACAGAAAGAAAGCACCTTTAAGACCAACAAGTGCTAACGTTTTAAGCATGTTTTAAGGTTTTTTTAAAAAAAATATAATTGCATTTGTCTGTGTCCTTTATAAAGTTTGTATATCTGCTACCTAACCTTAAATAGGTATACACATGGCCTGGCCCGACATAACCCGGCCCAACCTGACATGGCCCGGCCCAACAAGGTCTCATTTATGTCAAATGAGTTCGACTCCCCTACCCTATAGCCTGTCCTGCTCAATCCAATACACCTTTTGTTTGGCCGTCGTAGCATAACGCCATGCAATTAGACCTGCCTAACTCATTTTTGTGCCATAGACACTGTCGAGACAGTCCAGGCACCAGAATGTTCCAGCAAGGCCTTCTACCCAGTAAGTAGAGATGCTTGTCTTTGTGCCTCTTCCCAGAGAAGGGAGAGCTCCTGGCCAGACTCCACTTCTCCATGTTCATTAGCAGAACTTTCCAAAAGTTTTACGGACCCAATTCCCACACAGGCCTCCTCTTCCGTCTATTATTAATTGGGACTGTTGGCTCCATCAATCGGAGAGAAGCTTGCTTTGTAATATTGCCAGTAGGCAGTGAAAAGGCTTGTAGTTTCTGTCTTTCCTTGGACCACAAATTCTGAATTCTGCTGGAGGGGATGAGGAGAACATTCTGAAAAATTTATTTTCTGGTATGAGTCACGTCAAGTTGCACCGGTAACTGAAACTGGCAATACTTGCCCAGAGGTGTTTATACGCTCTTTGTATCCAGTTTGTTTCTCAGGTAAAATGCAGTAATTTCTTGAGCTGAACGGCTGTTTGGTTAATGAGGTGTGCTATGGGAGTCACTCATTGGCTCGTGCGTTCACACACACAAAAACCATTGATACTGTTAAGGAAGTAAATGAGGCGGCACCAACAAGATTCCATCTTGTAATCCGGGCTTTTTTCATAGCAGGAACTCCTTTGCATATTAGGCCACTCCCCCATGATGTAGCCAATCCTCCTGGAGCTTACAGTAGGCCCTCTAAGAAGAGCTCTGTAAGTTCTGTGAGGAAAGCGACATTTGGGGTGTGTGTTTAGCCACAGTGCTGTTCCTTCTACTGATAATGGCCTTACCACATCGTTGAATTTGATTTTGATCCATTCACTGTGATGACATCCCGTTCACAATGTGATTTCCAGCTGGCTGAAATCATCGGTACAAGCAGGTCTGGGGGAGAGAGTAAGTTTTTTAAAGGAATGCCAAAATACCAACAGATCAAGGGGAGATGGCTACAGCCAAGGTGAATGGGGGATCAGGAAATGTTTCGGCCTCTTTGGCTGTGGCGCATTCGCTCTAAGCTGTGAAACTGGCAGACCCTTGGCCCAGAAACAGACAACTGTGATATTTTACTCTTGAAATAAGCTGCAACGGAAAAGTTACAATGCACTTTGATTATTGTTATTATTATTATTAGTTGATATTCTGCCCATCCCCCCATTGGGGGCTCAGAGCGGAGTACAGCAAATAGAAATAAAATCACAATAAAACCATAATAAAACCAATTACAACATTCATCGAAGCGCAGCACGACGGTTCAGCAAGATGGCGTGACAGCATGGTGGCGTAGCACCAAGTAGTGCTGCAAGAAAGCATCACAGTACGGTACAGTGCATTATTTATTTATTTTTATTTAATTCAATTTTTAGCCCACCCTTCCCGTAGAACAGGCTCAGGATGGGTTACGTCATAAAAGAAGACCATCGCCAGTTAAAACCAATTAAAATATATAAGATCTAAAATTACAGAGTATTATTGTTGTTGTTATTTATATTCCATCCATTCCCCCATGGGGGCTCAGGGCAGAGTACATCAAATATGCATCAAAATCAGCTAAAATCATAATAAAATCAGTTACAGCATTGACCTCGCAGTAAACAGTGGGGACTAAATAACAAGTTCTGCCTCACAGGCATGGTTTATTGTCCAGGTCCAACAGGTCCTACAGCACTAGGATGGGATTAAAAAGGGGGGG
This sequence comes from Heteronotia binoei, assembly GCF_032191835.1. Taxonomy (NCBI): domain Eukaryota; kingdom Metazoa; phylum Chordata; class Lepidosauria; order Squamata; family Gekkonidae; genus Heteronotia; species Heteronotia binoei. The sequence continues at coordinate 16,208,268 of NC_083233.1, forward strand.
AGGCTGAAATCCTGGTGAAAGAGCTCTGTTTTACTGGCCCTGCCTGTGTTTTTCTTTGTTATAAAGATTCAATTAAGAGGATCAGGTAGGAAGTGATATGAAAGACCTCAGTCTGAGACCCTGGAGAGCTGCTGCCAGTCTGAGTAGACAATATTGACTTTGAGTGGACCAAGGGTCAGATTCAGTAGAAGGCAGCTTCATACATTCATGTGTGCTATGTAATTACTCAAGCATGCATGCCATTATGGAAATATTTGCATGCTTCTTTTCTGTAGAAAAATCCAAAACAGATTAGGACTTGTCACATTTTTTTCAAGACATGCCATTCAGTTTACCATTTGGCTTCCAGTTGTGGCCAAAAAAAACCAGAGAACATTCTCGTTTTGCTTGTTTATGTGTTCCTATTACTTCGGAGGGTTTTCCTGTTCCACACCTGTTTTGCTCCCTCTAGTGATCAACTTCATCTTACATTGCTGTATGTCCAGCATAAACACTTGCCTTTTAAAACTGCAGGGAGATATGCTGGACATAAAGTGATACAATATCAAATGGACCACTAGAGGGAGCAAAACAGATGTGAAACAGGGGGGGGACCCCAGAAGCAACAGGAACACACAAGCCAGGAAAATGAGAATGCAGAAAAGTCCAGAGTCTGCTAGAGAATGACATTTCTATTTCACTTTCTTCAAATGTGAAACTCAAGGTGGAGTTAGTAGGATTCCCAAGAGGTCTCTCCCAGACTTCTTAAACCTCAGGAAAGCCACTGTCATGTACTTTCCAACCAGCTTTTAGCTGGAAATGCCAGAGAATATTGATATAATCATATGTATGGTTGCATCACAGTTCTTTGTGTGCAGTATTTTACTAGTTGTGCATGTGTTCCTACACACTGGTAAACCAGTGAAGAAACTTTCAAAAGGAGGGCACTCTGAAGTCCTCCTTCTCACACAAAAAAAATCCAGCGTCCTGCTGAATATTCTTAGCGTTCCCAGCTGAGAAGGTATGGGAGGAGCATTTGAGGGCAGAGAGTGGGAGAAATGGTTTCATTTGATCCTCTAGGAACTCCTCCAAACTGTGGTAAAAACCCCCAATAACTTTGAGGAATTCATACAGAGTTCACAGGAGGTGGTGGCAGCTACAAGCACAGCCAGCTTCAAGATAAAAATATGGAGCAGAGGTCCATCAGCCACAGTGTGTATATGTGTGTGTGTATAATTTTTTGGCCACTGTGTGACACAGTGTTGGACTGGATGGGCCATTGGCCTGATCCAACATGGCTTCTCTTATATTGCATGCCCCCCCCCCCCAAATTTTGTTCTTGCTACTCCATTGGGCGCTGGGAACAAGGGTAGGCCTGCTAAAAGCAGTAGCAGTAGAATTGTTTTTAAAAGAATAAGAATGTGTCAATGTAAAAGAGAATGTCAGATTCTCACTTTCAATTTGTTATCATTCAATTAATGATGGTATAGAATACTTGAGTAGAAAACCTACTGGTAGTTCAGCAAAATTCTCCAAGGAAGATGTTTGCTGCAAGGCATAGTCACTTGCAACCTGGAAAAAAAGAGAGAGAGAGAGATGGGGATCAGGTGTTTTAGAAACTGAGCACATTATCTTTAATTAGTGCTCTCTAATGGGCCAAGGTGTTTAGGCTGATCTTCAAAGCTGTTTTCTAATCCTACCCCTTTTTGAATTTAATGGCGGCTGCTCCTTACATAAGAGTTATCACAGCCATTCTCTCCTTAATTCTGGGGAATACATTTCTCTCTGTGTTTTGCGATGTGTTCACTTGTTTGCTATTAACGAGTCAACTTTGGAGCTCTTGCTTTCCCCCCTCCCTTCTGCTGGAACGTATGAAGTTGTTTGGAGCAACGGTCGTTAGCCCAGGAGGCCAAAAAAGAGAGGCAACACTGCTGGCTTTGCAAATGGGAGGTACAGATGGAATCACCACTAGAAAGGTCATCACCTTTAAAGCCCTATATGGCCGAGGACCTGCCTACCTTAGGGACCGTCTCTCCCCGCACGAACCCCAGAGAGCACTGAGGTCAGCAGGGAAGAACCTGCTGACTATCCCCGGGCCAAAAGAGGCAAAACTCCAGAGTACCCGTACTCGGGCTTTCTCTGTCATGGCTCCACAGCTGTGGAATCAGCTTCCAGAAGAGATGCGGGCCCTGCGGGACTTTGAACAGTTCCGCAGGGCCTGCAAGACCATCCTGTTCCGAATGGCCTTCACTGAGTAGAACTGCTAAATAAAACTTGCCATCCGGGTAATAGCACAAAAATATTAATTTTATTGTTTTTAGAATTTTAATGGATTTTAATTAATTGTAGTTAAAATGTTATATTATACAATGTATGTATTGAATTCTTGCTGTTAGCCGCCCTGAGCCTGCTTCGGTGGGGAGGGCGGGATACAAATAAAATGTGATGATGATGATGATGATGATGATGATGATGATGATGATGATGATGATGATGATGAAATAACGGCCAAGTGTGTTGAGCTGCAGGGGCATCTGCCTTGGGCCTGATATAGGGTTGCCAAGTCCAATTCAAGAAATATCTGGGGACTTTGGGGGTGGAGCCAGGAGACTTTGGGGGTGGAGCCAGGAGCAAGGGTGTGTGACAAACATAATTGAACTCCAAAGGGAGTTCTGGCCATCACATTGAAAGGAACTGCACACTTTTTCAATTCCTTCCTTCCATAGGAAATAACGAAGGATAGGGGCACCTTCTTTTGGGGCTCATAGAATTGGACCCCCTGGTCCAATCCTTTTGAAACTTGGGGGGTATTTTGGGGGAGAGGCACTAGATGCTATACTGAAAATTTGGTGCCTCTGCCCCCAAAAACAGCCCCCCCCCAGAGCCCCAGATACCCGCAGATCAATTCTCCATGATTTTCTATGGGAATAAATCTCCATAGGGAATAATAGAATTCCCAGCAGACATTTCCCTCCCCTCCCCCCGCTTTCTGACGACCCTGAAGTGGGGGAAGGGCCTCCAAACCGGAGGATCCCCCGCCCCCACCTGGGGATTGGCAACCCTAGCCTGATAAGGAAAAGGAAGGGAAGGGCCAGTCAGTCACTTTATTTATACAGTCATAGACCAGAACATGTAAATAATTTAGAACAGCCTTAAAAGTACCTTATAAAAAGTCCCACAAAGAGTCTAAATATTAAGATTTGAAGACTTGAGGGTTATAACAGTATATATATATATATATAAACAAATTATTATTTAACCCTTTAAACCTTTTAAAAATCACTTTAAAATTTGTTAAAAGATTTACAGTTTGGCCTATTTGTCTCGCTTTTTGCGTTCTTTATAAACAGAACCTAGCCACCTGCCTTGTTGTCTGGTGGTTCCTGTCTGACAGAAGGTAATCTAATTTGAGTTTATTAGATCTGCCAGGAAACCCTTCCAACAGCGGGCAAATATCAGAAGGTCAGTTCAGACAAGACAAAAGTACTGTTGATAGATGGTCAGTAATGTTGGGAAGTGGAATTCAGTGTATCCCAGATGAGGTTACATTCCCTTTTTGAAATCAGGTATTCATTCAGGTGTGTTATGAAAACCGAGCCTTAAACTGTGTGCTCAAATGGCATGTGTAACATCTTTAACTGTTGTATATAGCATGCCAGCTGGAGTCCTTTCTAGAGTGAGGCAACCTGGCCATAGCAATCTACTATTTTGTGACTTTGAGGCTGGGTTGCTGTAAAACATTACAAATGGAACTACCTGTGAAGGCATTGTAAGTGGAACTAGCCTTAGAAACTTCAACTGATCCAGAAACTTCAGTTGATCACACTCTACTTTCTACTGGCTGTGGCTTTTCTACCAGATGAAAACAAAAGCCAAAAAAGAGAGCCAGTTTGGTGTAGTGGTTAAGTGTGTGGACCCTTATCTGGGAGAACCGGGTTTAATTCCCCACTCCTCCACTTACAGCTGCTGGAATGGCCTTGGGTTAGCCACAGCTATCGCAGGAGTTGTCCTTGAAAGGGCAGCTGCTGTGAGAGCCCTCTCAGCCCCAGGGTGTCTGTTGTGGGGGGAGAAGATATGGGAGATTGTAAACCGTTCTGAGTCTCTGATTCAGAGAGAAGGGTGGAGTATAAATCTGCAATCTTCTTCTGTGGCCAGTAGAAAAGCTGCAGCCAACAGAAATCTGGGGGTGGAACGCCTGGGTGACATTTCACCACCTACTTACTGCTGGCTGTGGTTTTTCCCGGGTGGAGATCGAGTATGAATGGCATATTACTATAGGAAAAGAAGAAGAAGAATTGCAGATTTATACTCCTGCCCTTCTCTCTGAATCAGAATCTTAGAGTGGCTTACAATCTCCTTTATCTTCCTACCCCACAACAGACACCCTGTGAGGTAGGTGGGGCTGAGAGAGCTCTCCCAGAGGTTGCCCTTTCAAGGACAACTCCGCGAGAGCTATGGCTGACCCGAGGCCATTCCGGCAGTTGCAAGTGGAACTATGTCTGTTTGTTTGTATTACTTCCCCCATATTATGAAGAGTCTTCTAATTTGGGTCTATTGACAAACATATTTTAAAGCATCTTTTTGGGCTGAATCTGTAGTATACTTAGCTTCATCATGAGAGGAAGGTTTGATTCCCTTTCCCCAACAGAAGTCTGAAATAATAATTAGCTTGGAATGTATTTCTGTTACAGAAAGGGGAAAATGTATGAAAAGACACACTCAGAGCTACAAAGGTAATAATTATCCTAACGTTACAAGAATCAGGCCTACAGATAGAAGACCATCATGGTATTTCAAACAATCTGTCATGAAAATAACAAAGGAGCTAATTTTTTATGGCACGTGTATTTTTAAATTTTTCCTTCCCCCTTCCAAGCTTTTATCGTGGTAAAAAAATATATAGTAGTAGATTCTAAAATACTTTCCCTCAACTCTGAGCACGCAGGCTTAGCTACCAAAGTCTTCCTGAGGGGTTCCCCCCCCCCTCTGTCGTCATCCCAGTTTCCCTTCACATACCACCAAATATTTAATTACACAGTTGGACAATTTGTGGAGTTGTACTTAGTTAATGGAAAGCAATAAATATTTTTTCATTTGGCGGTTAAAGTGCCTCACGGTGGGACTTGGTTTTGCTTAAAACAAATCAGAATGTTCCCTGATTCGTATTACCTTGGTTCTAGTTCAATAATGAATATGTACCATTTCCACATTCTGGAACATGGTAAAAAAAAAAAAAATCTATTTTCTTAATACCGGTGTGGCTTTTTGTAGGGCTGACCCTAAAAGTTTTCTCCCCCTTTATTTGAATTGCTTATTTAGATTTATCTTGTTAAAGAGCAACATTATTTTGAGCTCTAAATTGGTCAGAAGTAGCTAAGACCCATATAAATCGAGTCCCGGTTGAGAATCTCAGGTTGCTTGTTTCCAAACAGTTCAAGATTGCCAGTACTACAGGGCAAATCGTCTTTTCCAGATGTTGGTGGTGGGGTAATGGATACAAATGCACACACATAAGAACATAAGAGAAGCCATGTTGGATGAGGCCAATGGCCCATCCAGTCCAACACTCTGTGTCACACAGTGGCCAAAAAAACCAGGTGCCATCAGGAGGTCCATAAGTGGGGCCAGGACACTAGAAGCCCTCCCACTGCTGCCCCCCCCACCCAACCACCAAGAACACAGAGCATCACACATTTACTGAGAACCATGGGTCTCTCATCCTATAGAGCAGGGTGGCCAAACTTGCTTTACGTAAGAGCCACACAGAATAAACATTAGATGTTTGAGAACTGCAATACATGAACATCAGATGTTTGAGAGCTGCAATACAAAGAAGGGAGGGAGGAAGGAAGAAAAATAGATGGGGAGGGAGGTAGAAAGAAAGCAACTTTAACTTTAAATGCATTTTCCAAGCCTCTGGCTGTCTTGGCTTGGGGAAATGATTTAAAGAGACAAACGCCTTCTCCAAGCTGGCCAATGGGGTGGTGGGGACTTCAAGAGCCACCCAATATGTGTAAAAGAGCCACATGTGGCTCCCGAACCACAGTTTGGCCACCCCTGCTATAGTATGCACATAAGCTCTAGCTAAGCTCTATGAAGGTGTTCACATTCATATGTTTATAGTATAAGCTGGGGCAAAACTTGCTACTATGGTACGACTGTTATTTTACATATTTATTTTCCACCTTTTTACAATGGCTCAAAGGGGCTATCACTGTGGGAAAATATCTGTTTTATAAGATGGTGCCCATGGAAATGAATGGGCAATAGATTCAGGACAGACAAATAGTTAACTATGGAATTCCCTGCCAGTGAGTGTAATGAGAGCTCTCCCAGAAGCTGCCCTTTCAAGGACAACTCCTACGAGAGTTATGGCTAACCCAAGGCCATTCCAGCAGCTGCAAGTGGAGGAGTAGGGAATCAAACCCAGTTCTCCCAGATAAGAGTCCGCACACTTAACCACCACACCAAACTGGCTCTCAAAACATCCCATCCCTGTGTCAACTTGTATTTCAAAGGAATGGGTGCTATGTGAGATGTCAGTGGATTCGAATGGACATTCATTGCATGGTGGCTTTACCACATCAGTTTCAAGGGGGGGCGACTGACCAAAAGAAGGTTTTCAACTCTGAGCTTCTGCTGCTTCCATCAGCGCATCTCCCTGTGGTTACCCATGAGCTGCTCCCTAATAGGGAAACATCTCTTTCCAGTGCAGCCTTCAAGACGAATTGATGCTCTTGTTATTTTAAAAAAGTGTCACACCCGGTTTCTGACACACAGCAGATGAGTGAGATCGGAAAGCTCATTGCGTTTGCACAAAGCAAGGATATCTGGCAACAGGAAGCACACGGTGAAATCATCAATGTTATCTCATGATTTTCAAGAGGATCTGTGTTGTTGTCAACTTGGGGCTGACACGAAAATGTCTGCCGAAAGCAAATGTATGAGCATGTTAGACTCCTTGAGATTCTGAAAAGCTATTTCATTTCTCAGGAGCCAGCAGTGAGGGATTATATTTTCTTTTTTTCAGACTTTTGTCTCTTGTCCAGATTGACTGCATTGTCATCCCAGTTTTTTCCCCCCAAATCTTCATCCAGTTCTTGTTTTTTAAGGAACTGTTTGCAGTTTCATAGGAAGAAAACAAAATGGTAATATATATTTTTTTAAGAATCCCTTTTTAATTTTATGTTTTAGGTTGATACATCTTTAAGTGACAATGGGGACCTCCAACATCACTGTTTTTAATGTCCCCCCCCCCCTCTTTCTCTAAATAGCGTTTTGATCATTTTGTCTTTTTACTGATTTCCTTGCTTCAGCTTCAAATGCTTTAGAGTTAAGAACATAAGAGAAGCCATGTTGGATCAGGCCAGTGGTCCATCCAGTCCAACACTCTGTGTCACACAGTGGCCAAGAAAACAGATGCCATCAGTAGGTCCATCAGTGGGGCCAGGACACTAGAAACCCTCCCACTGTTGCACCCCCCACCCCCCGGCACCAAGAATACAGCGCATCACTGCCTCAGACAGAAAGTTCCATCTATACCCTGTGGCTAATAGCCACTGATGGACCTCTGCTCCAGATGTGTATCCAATCCCCTCTTGAAGCTGGCTATGCTTGTAGCTGCCATCACCTCCTGTGGAGCGAATTCCATGTGTTAATTACCCTTTGGGTGAAGAAGGACTTCCTTTTTCCTGTTTTAACCTGACTGCTCAGCAATTGCATTGAGTGCCCATGAGTTCTTGTATTGGGAGAAAAGTACTTCTTTCTCTACCTGCTCTATCCCAGACATAATCTTGTAACAGAGACACAAGGCAACACAGCAGGAGAGGAACTGGGTTAAAAGGTAATTTAAGTTCATACTTTATCGATATCAATATCAAGGACAGGGGTCTGTAAAGAGCCGTATGTTGATCTGTAGGACAGTAACAATTAAAAACGTAATTAAAAATTTAATCCCAACCCTGGATTAGGAAATTATCTGTGGGGAGGGGGTGACACCTGAGAGGCAGGGTTTGGGAAGGGGAATAGCAGAATACAGCACCATAAAATCCACCCTCCAAAGCATCTGTTTTCTCCTGGTGAATTGATCTCTGTAGTCTGCAGATCAGCTGTAATTCCAGGAAGGTCTCCAGACCCCACCTGGAGGTTGGCAACTCCATCTTGCAATAAAAAAGACCAACGCCATGCTGGGAATTATTAGGAAGGGAATTAAAAACAAATCAGCCAGCATCATAGTACACCTGTATAAATCGATGGTGCGGTCTCATTTGGAATACTGTGTACAATTCTGGTCACCGCACCTCAAAAAAGATATTATAACATTGGGAAAAGTGCAGAAAAGGGCAACTAGGATGATTTAAAGGGTTGGAACACTTTCCCTATGAAGAAAGGTAAAAACACTTGGGGCTCTTTAGCTTGGAGAAACGTCGACTGCGGGGTGACATGATAGAGATTCACAAGTTTATGCATGGGATGGAGAAAGTAGAGAAAGAAGTGCTTTTCTCCCTTTCTCACAATACAAGAACGGATTAGAACAGATAAAAGGAAGTCCTTCTTCACCCAAAGGGTGATTAACATGTGCAATTCACTGCCACAGGAGGTGGTGGCGGCTGCAACCATAGCCAGCTTCAAGAGGGGACTGGATAAACATATGGAGCAGAGGTCCATCAGTGGCTATTAGCCACAGCGTATTGTTGGAACTCTCTGTCTGGGGAAAGTGATGCTTTGTATTCTTGGTGCTTGGGGTGGGGGGCAAGGTGGAAGAGCTTCTAGCCCCACTTTTGAACCTCCTGATGGCACTTGGGTTTTTTTTTTTTGTTTTGGCCACTATGTGACACAGTGTGTTGGACTGGATGGGCCATTGGCCTCATCCAACATGGCTTCTCTTATGATCTCTTATCTCTGAGAGCAATGTGCCTTAGCAAACCTCCCTCTGAGCAGCACTGCTGAAGCATTGAGGGAATCATTGGCTACTGCTCTTAAAAATGATTTCTGCACTATTTTCCATCTTTTTTAAATTGCACAATGGGGAATGGTATGGCATAGCCTGATCTCCTCAGACCTTGAGAGTGAAGTAGAATTGGCATATGTATAGGAGACCACCGAGGAAGCCTCTTCAGAAGAAGGCAAAGACAAACCACTTCTGCTCCTCACTTGCCTTGAAAACCCTTTGCTGGGAGAAGCTAAGCAGGGTTGGTACTTGGAAGGGAGACCACCAAGGAAGCCTCTGCAGGGGGAGGCAATGGCCAACAACCACCTCTGCTCCTCACTTGCCTTGAAAGCCCCTTGCTGGAGTCCAGCAAGCACGCAGAGTGAAATTTTGCTCCCTTCGATCCAGTTAAGCTCAAGAGCACTAGGCTTTGAACATAGCAGAATTTGATAGGCAAATGGTATCTGGTTCCAAATTTTCTCAACAGTGCAAGTTATTTAAAAGCAGTAATAATAGTTGAGTTTATTTTGTTTATTTCTATCCCACTACATTTCTGGCAAGCAGGACTCTTTCAGATAGAGCATCCTATCTGTCCAGCATTACATTTTGCAAACCTTAGATTAGCTTTTACGGCCGCCCGTTTTCAAACAATGTCTACAGCCAAGCTAACGTCAGTATACCCAAATACTTGCGGCTCAGCATTTCTGCTCAAGGGAACTTGGAGACAGCCCTCGTTATGTGTTGCATCCAGTACAAAATTTCTGCTTGCGCTAGAACTCTTGTGCAAGGGCAAGTGCAACAAAAAGACCATGGGGTAGCTGCTTGTACTAAGTCCTTTGCATTCTCACTGGTGCAAGATCTTGTGCAACCGATTTCTGGACATCAAGAGAGGACACTGCTAGGCATTCCACACACATAGCCAGAACCAGCACCGGCCCAAGGGCGCTTGGCAGCCAGGGAAGGCAACTCCCGCTGCCCCCCCTGCAATGCAGTACCGCGCTACATTGCACCCCCCCCCCCAGCTTACCACCTGCCTGCTGCCCATGCCTCCTTGCCTGGCCCACCGCCACTACCGCCACCGCCCACCCCTCCTTTCCCTTCCATTCTCATTGCATCCCCCACCACGCGATCACGCCGCAAGTCGCACCACGGCTGGCAGGGCCCAGGCGGTGCACTGTGATCGCAGGGGGAGGCAACGGGAAGGAAGGGAAGGGAGGTGCAGTAGCGGCAGGCCACCAAACGAGGGGCGGGTGGTAGGCAGGCAGGCGGTGCACTGCGGGAGTGTGAAGGGAAGGGAAGGGAAAGGAGGGGTGGACAGTGGCAGTGCACTTGGGGGGTGCGAACGAAAGGAGCAGGCAGGCACCACGTCTAGGGGGGCGACAGGAAAGCAAAGGAGGGTTCCGTGGTGGTCACAGCAGGCGGAAGAGGCAGGCAAACTAGGTGCTTGCTTGAGGCACTGGGGGGGGAGTCCAATTCAGTGCCCCCACCCTCCTGGCACCCTAGGCAACAGCCTAGTTTGCCTAGTGGACAAGCCGGCCCTGGCCAGAACATATCTAAGTCTGTTTCTGTTTCTGCTTGAGCATTACTGGGTCCTAGATTGTGTTTTGCATTACCCTCCTTTACTCTGAACCGCTATATGCAGGGCTTTTTTTGTAGCAGGAATTCCTTTGCATATTAGGCCACACACCCCTGATGTAGCCGATCGTCCAAGAGCTATTTCTGGCAGAAATTTTACCCACCATAAATCTATACCCAGATGCAGAGAAGATTGTATTTCTGCTATCTGATAATGATGCATACATATATTGTAGAGTTTCCTTGTTTACCTTTGCAGCAAAGAAGATAAGGTGGATGGAGGCAGCTTTTTAGATACTGTAGTTTGATATGCTTCAACCTGTTTTGACCACTATTTTTTATTAACATCCTATTTGTTAAGGTTTTATCTGTTTATGTTTCTTGTGGTTTCACCAAATTTGTGATAGCTATATACAAAAAACTACTACTGCTACTACTACTTGCATCCGTTTGGATCATAACACTGAAATTTTTACCATTCACAAGAAAAGTGAGTTTAACTGTCAAAGCAATTTCATTCAGTTTGTCAATCCAAAACTGAATTTTCAGAGTTTCTTTTGACTTCCAGAGAAAAATGAGATACATAATTATTGTGGGCATTTTAACCTGCTTAATCTTAGTGCAGTGATGAGGGTGGGAAATTACTTATTATCCAATCTATGTAACTCACAAAGTCTGTCTGTCTGTCTGTCTCTCTCTCTCTCTGCATTGGACCCTAAGAAAAGTCAAGCTAAACCTATATCTTGATCAGGCAGTCATTTTATTCTTTTTGTATCATTCATTTTTTATGTTGTGCGGTTTGCTCAGTTTTTGTTCTTTTTTAAATTCTGTATGGTCTTATCTTTTCCCCCCTTTTTTCCTTTTCCCACTTTTCTGTATTTTTTAGGTTATGGCCGCAGAGGCCTTCAGCTGTCAGCGAGAAATAAACTTCAGTAGACTAGTATGGCAGAGAGGAAGCTCTTGTTCTGGTGATAATTTTGAGTGGGAGGGGAAGGCTTCATAGAGTCCAAAAAAGTTTTTTTGATTTGTTCAAGTTCATTGATATCGATAAGCCATCCTGAAGCTGCCTTGGGGAGCTATAGCAAGATGGTAGTATCCGTAAATGCCCTGACTAACCCAGTCTCATAAGAGCTTGGAAGCCTGGAATCTAAGCAGGGTCAGTACTTGGATAGGCAATCACCAAGGAAGACAGGAGCTTCTATCTATCTATCTATCTATCTATCTATCTATCTATCTATCTATCTATCTATCTATCTGTCTGTCTGTCTGTCTGTCTGTCTGTCTGTCTGCCTGCCTGCCTGCCTGCCTGCCTGCCTGCCTGCCTGCCTGCCTGCCTGCCTGCCTATCTGCCTACCTAGAAGAAGAAGATATTGGATTTATATCCTGCCCTCCACTACGAAGAGTCTCAGAGCGGCTCACAGTCTCCTTTGCCTTCCTCCCCCACAACAGACACCCTGTGAGGTGGGTGGGGCTGGAGAGGGCTCTCACAGCAGCTGCCCTTTCAAGGACAACCTCTGCCAGAGCTATGGCTGACCCAAGGCCATGCTAGCAGGTGCAAGTGGAGGAGTGGGGAATCAAACCCGGTTCTCCCAGATAAGAGTCCACTCACTTAACCACTACACCAAACTGGCACTCTCTCTCTCTCTCTCTATACAGGGATCGTTTTGTAGAATACAAAACATAAAATAGGCGGCAGAGCTCATTAGCATATGCCCCCCTCGCCAAAAGCAACCTGATGCAAGAAAGGAGAGCCCTAGGCAAGTGAGGCCTGCTTGGGCTGGCTAGAGATCCAGCCAACCCAAACAAACCTCGCTCACTTGGGGCTCTCCTGGGCCACCACCCCCAAGTCAAAAGGCCAGCAAGCCACCCGCTGCCCAAAATCACATAAGAAGCGGAGAAAAGGTGGCAGACTGGCTTCCTGCTCTTCTAATCCAGGGATTGTTATGCAGCTACACCTACTATTCAATGGATAAGGTAGGTGGGGAGGAAGAGGGGGAACCCTCAGAAAAGTTCAGGAGCTGTGCTCCTGTGAGCTTCTGCTGAATCCGAGGGCTGTGTGTGTGTATACATATAAAGGTAAAGTAGTCCCCTGTACAAGCACAAGTAGTTTCCGACTCTGGGGTGATGTTGCTTTCACAACATTTTCACAGCAGACTTTTTACAGGGCGGTTTGCCATTGCCTTCCCCAGTCATCTATGCTTTTCCCCCAGTAAGCTGGGTACTCGTTTTACCAACCTCAGAAGGATGGAAGGCTGAGTCAACCTGAGTCAGCTACCTGAAAGCTGCTGTCTTCCTTGGTGATTGCCCATCCAAGTACTGACCCTGCTTAGATTCAGCTTGCTATGAGTCAGTTGCAAGATGGCTCAGAAAAGGAACTGTGGACCCCCACTCAACTTTCATGTTTGCCAAGGAGACTTCTGGTAGGCAAGTCACTTGCTCACAGCCTCAGTTACAGATTCCTCACTAGCAGTCATAAGAACATAAGAGAAGCCATGTTGGATCAGGCCAACGGCCCATCCAGTCCAACACTCTGTGTCACACAGTGGCAAAAATTTTTATATATGCACACACACTGTGGCTAATAGCCACTGATGGACCTATGCTCCATATTTTTATCTAAACCCCTCTTGAAGGTGGCTATACTTGTGGCCGCCACCACCTCCTGTGGCAGTGAATTCCACATGTTAATCACCCTTTGGGTGAAGAAGTACTTCCTTTTATCCGTTTTAACCTGTCTGCTCAGCAATTTCATCGAATGCCCACAAGTTCTTGTATTGTGAGAAAGGGAGAAAAGTACTTCTTTCTCTACTTTCTCCATCCCATGCATTATCTTGTAAACCTCTATCATGTCACCCCACAGTCGACGTTTCTCCAAGCTAAAGAGTCCCAAGCGTTTTAACCTTTCTTCATAGGGAAAGTGCTCCAGCCCTTTAATCAGTCAATCTGCCCCTGATTCCCCGCTAGTTGCTGCACGGATACATTTTGACTCGCGTCTCCCTCCCATTTCCCCTGTGGTGATTTGGTCTTGTTTGTTGGAGATCCGGAAGCTTTGAGGGAAACTGGAGGGAGCTGTGAGTCAAAATGCAGTCATGCGGTGACTGGGGAGAAGTGGTCACTTCCTCCAAGGAAAGTAGAAGGCCAGGGGCGGAGCAGCTGTTAGTGAGGAATCAGTAAGTGTCTCCATCCCCAAAGAGTGCAGAAGAATACTGTTGAAGCCTAGAGGAGATAATGTGTGTGAAGGAGATAATATGTATGAAGTGATTGAGACATTTGCTTGCTTAATAAATTTGATTTTTAAGCCGCCTTTCCCTGCAAGCAAGGCTCAGCTTACAATAACAGAGAGACACAATAAAGAAAAGTTAAAATAAGCCATAACATACTTTATACATACACCAGAGTGTATGCTCCATTCCAAGATGGCAAAAAGTAACAAGTTTCGCAAACCTTCGGGGGAGGGGGGGAGGTCCAGAAAATGATGGGGTATGAGTGTGCCAAATGACATGCTGACAGTAGTATCTCAATGTGAAGCATTATTCAGAATTGTAACCTATCAGTGCTCCTTAGAGCAGCATGGAACCTTCTACTGGTGGGATGTATTTTCCAGGAAAAAAGTATCTTCTGCCAGAGGAAGGCTTCTCCCATCAGAGGAAGTCCCCCATTAGGCTGAGTGGGATGGTAAGATCCCATCTCTTATGTTCGCCTAACTGGCAAGATTATTGCCAATGTCTCCTGGCCAGAACTCCCTTTGGAGCTCAATTATGCTTGTCACAGCCTTGATCTTGGCTCCACCCCAATGTCTCCTGGCTCCACAAATTTGGGACAAATTTGTTTAAATTGAGGTCAGTGGCCAAGGAATGGCTATATGCTCACTGTCACATAGCTGAGCCCTTAGGGAAGTAGTTAATAGCCATTGGCCGAATGAAAGCAGAATCACTCTTTCGCAGCAGTAAATAGTTCATAAGAAATTCACACTGGCTTGAAGCACTGGTTCAGTAGTACATTTTCTCCCCTCCTGCAGGCCTTCCTGGCTGCTGCTTGCATTCGGTAAAGAATGTTTCCCTATGTATGTGAAGTTGCAGTCCTCATTGCAGGGAGCTGGAATATTTAATTCATCCCTACTCCCGAGAAAGCATGCTTAGGGGGTCATGCTGCACGTCTCATAGTAAAAACCAGGGACAGGGCGAAAGACTAAGGAACCAGGAAACACGAGATATCTCCCTTGCAATACTTCCTCTAAACTGTAAAGTCTTGTGAGCAAAAATTCTACCTCGTGATGTGAGCTAGTGGCATTTAAAGTTGTGAGCTGTTGCATAAATGAGTTTGCTCTGGGGCCACCCTTCCTGAGCTAAGGTAAAAATATGTGAGCTAGAGGCTAAAAAACTGTGAGCTAACTCACACTAACTCAGTTTAAAGGGAACACTGCTCTCTTGTTCAATGGAAACACTGTACTAAATTACACAAACACATTAAAGATACACAAAACACTAGTAATACATATGGCCCAAAAGTCAAAATGTTGCAACACACACACACCGTTGCCAATAAATACAAGCCACCAAATTCCAATACTATTCCAGGCTTCCAAGGAATATGTAAAGAATATTCCACACTCAAGAGTAGGATGAATATAAATTCTCCAAATGTGCATAAAGTTTTGAGAACCTCAGTATAAAGGCTTCAGTTGTTTATATGTGCATCTCTTAATTTGCCAAAACAGGAAGTATAATGATCAAAATTCTGTTGAGAACCCAATTTTATGCAGACTTGGAGAACTTATATTCATACTACTCTTGAGTGTTAAATATTCTACTTTACGTCTTCCTTGGAAGCCTGGAGTTGTATTGGAACTTGGTGGTTTGCATTTATTGGCCAAGGAAAAACAAAGAAGGGGGGAAAAACTTAACCCAAAAACTGGAGTAAGAAACCTGAAAGGTTAATATGCAATTAAAGGGCCAAACATTAAAAACAAACTGTAAAATAAATCATATACCAACATACGTGTATTTATTGTAGAAAGCTAAAACCATTTAAGGGCCCATCATAAGAAATGTAAGTACGCATATTGGCTCATAATACAGAATACAATAAAACAATAGAACAATCAAGGTAGGTGTAAGGTCAGAGCCTATGTGCCAAGAGTTGTGTGTCACCTACTTTGATCAATTTGGGACCCTGCGGCATACAATAAGACACTGGATGCAGTATGTATGCCCTTGATTAGGACATAAGGCTGTAGAATAAGAGGCCTCAAGAATATCTTTAACCCTTTGTCACTTCATTAAATTTCCTTGTGGTCCAGCATGGTTCTATGGTTTTATTGTATTCTGTATTATGAGGCAATATGTGTACTTACCTTTCTGACCTCTGAAGGAGACCAGTCTAGGTCGAAACGTGTCAGATCCAAGTTAAGTGGGTTCCCATTGGGGTTTTATGGTTGTGCATAGGATAGAGGCTAATGATGGGCCCTTAAATGGTTTTAGCTTTCTACAATAAATACATTTATGTTGCTTTATGATTTATTTTACAGTTTGTTTTTAATGTTTGTATTTATTGGCAACAGTGTGTGTTACAACAGTTTGACTTTTTGGCCATATGTATTACTAGTGTTTTATGGGGAGGGACAGTGGCTCAGTGGTAGAGCATCTGCTTGGTAAGCAGAAGGTCCCAGGTTCAATCCCTAACATTTCCAACTAAAAAGGGTCCAGGCAAGTAGCCATGAAAAACCTCAGCTTGAGACCCTGGAGAGCCGCTGCCAGTCTGAGTAGACAATACTGACTTTGATGGACCATATAGTCATGTGGCACTGCTGTTGTCTATGAAAGATCCTCCACCTGTGGACATTTTGGAGGTCATCAATTCATAGGGTCATCTTAAGTCAGAAGTGAATTGACAGCACTTAACATACATGCTGCCCTGAGGAAAGCCACTGATTCTTCATGCCTTTCCTGCAAAATCTACCTGCAAAATCTACCTGGACATATAGCAAATCTCCCTGATCTCCTGGCTTGTAGAGGGACAGTGGCTCAGTGGTAGAGCATCTGCTTGGTAAGCAGAAGGTCCCCAGTGTCAGACATTGTAACTACCTTAGAATGTGCAGTGCTTAGATGAGTTCTCTTGACATGTCTAACGCCATTTTGTTTGCTATTACTAACGCTCAGAATAAAGATGTGCATTTCAAACAGAGAGAGTGAGGAATTTCTCACTTGACAGCCACAGGCACCTTAAGCCTTTGAAGATGGCATGCCTCAAGGTAACCAGCAGGGAACCTTCCTGGGAAGGAGATAAGGGAGTATGGGAGCAGACAACTGTCTCTCTGGGTGTGAGAATGGATTTATTGTTATGCTGCGTGTATTCTACAAAAACCCAAGGGCAACCTTGGAATGTATCAAACTCAATCTGCTTCTATCCCAGACCACTTGTTCTCAAATAAATGGATTAATTTTGCAACAAAATGATTCATTCTTATTTGACTGACACCCAGTCTGACACCCAGGTTCAGTCTGACACCCAGGTTCAGACCCCGGCATCTCCAACTAAAAAGCGTCCAGGCAAGTAGGCGTGAAAAACCTCAGCTTGAGACCCTGGAGAGCCGCTGCCAGTCTGAGTAGACAATACTGACTTTGATGGACCGAGGTTCTGATTCAGTATAAGGCAGCTTCTTATGTTCATATGTTCATATTTTTAATGTGTTTGCACAATTTAGCACAGTGTTTCCATTGAACAAGGAAGATAACTGGTGTTTTCTGGTTGCACATCTCATAGTGGCTGATGCTTCCTGTCCAAACTAGTCTATGCAGTTTATATGCATATGATGCTGTTTGGTTTCTCAGAAACCACTGGAGTAATTTCTTCTTTTTTAAGGATTGCCAACCTCCAGGTGGAACCTGGAAATCTCCCAGGATTACCACTGATCTCCAGGTGACAGTGAGCCATTCTCTTGGAGAAGATGAATGCTCTGAAGAATGGACTGTGTGCTATTGTCAGGGCTTTTTTTGTAACAAGAACTCCTTTGCATATTAGGCCACACACCCCTGATGTAGCCAATCCTCTAGGAACTTACAGTAGGCCCTGTAAGAAGAGCCCTGTAAGCTCTTGGCAGCCCTGTGGCACAGAGTGGTAAAGCTGCAGTACTGCAGTTCTAAGCTCTCCTCACGACCTGAGTTTGATCCCGGCAGAAGCTGGGTTCAGGTAGCCGGCTCTAGGTAGACTCAGCCTTATCCTTCCGAGGTCGGTTAAATGAGTACCCAGCTTGCTGGGGGGAAAGTGTAGATGACTGGGGAAGGCAATGGCAAACCATTCCGTAAAAAGTCTGCCGTGAAAACGTTGTGAAAGCAACGTCACCCCAGAGTCGGAAACGACTGGTGCTTGCACAGGGGACTTCTTCAGCTCTTGGAGGACTGGCTACATCAGGGAGGTGTGGCCTAATATGCAAAGGAGCTCTTGCTACAAAAAAAGCTCTGGTTATCATACTCACCAGGGATTTTTTTTCTGGAAAAAAGTAGTACTGGAACTCTCAAGAAGGAAATGAAGGAGAAACACATGGGTGCTCCTCATAAAATTTTAAATGTCTTTTATTTTTTTTAGAATTGTGTTCCAGAATTCCATTCTGCCCTGTTCCCCCAGGAAAAAAAGCCCTGATACTAACTGAAGTCCCTGATTCTTTCAAATTCCTCACCCTCTAAGATCCCCCTAAATTTCCAGGAATTTACCAACCCAGAGCTGGCAACCCTAAACAATTTATCATAGTTTGCTTGATAAGGAAAGAGCAGGGCCAGCTCACCCACTAGGCAAACTAGGCGGTTGCCTAGGGCGCTGGCAGGGTGGGGGTTCAGCCTTCCCCCCTCTCCCTAGGCAAACACCTAGCTTGCTCTTCCACACACCTCCTCCTCCCTCCCTTCCCCATCCCAGGCGGATTTCAATGTCCGGAAGGGCGACTGAGTGCCACTCTGGGCTGTGTAAAGGTGCCCCCCCCCACCGATCAGCTGATTGGCGGGCAAAACCACGCTGCGCACTCACTCAGCATCTGGGCAGGCCATTGGCAGTTCGAACAAACCATGTTGGAAAAGGGCACCATGGCTACTGTCAAGTCTGATGTTTCAATAACGAGACCTTCTTGCTAAAAAAAGTTTCTAGTTTATTGTAACATGTTGCAAGACTGTAAAAGCAGATTGAGAGACTGGCAAGCATACACAGAGAGCAAACGTTTAGGGTACACATCAAAGGAACTCCTTAGGGGGGGGGCACTCTATGCAGGGCACATTCACACATTATTGTTGCTTTATCGTTCTCAAGCTTTGGCTGGCCTTGGGCGCTTCCTTAGCACCGGCTATCTCTGAGAAGGCACCATAATCTTGTTCCCATATTCCCATTTCCAAGCCTTGCTACATAACAAAGGATGGGAGGTAAAGGGGGGGGGGAGGAGAGTTTAAGCTAGCAGCATCTGAATACAGAATGGTTTTTACCCAGGATCCTTTTCCTGAACCAGAGTTTGTGACTGAACTTAACTAAGCATTGCAGCAGACTTGACAGGCTACTCTTTCCTCCGCACTTCCTTCCCATCTGAGAAGTGCAGAGGAGGGAGCAGCCATGGCGCCCTTTCCGGATGCAGTTCGTTCAAGCTGCCACTGGCCTGCCCGGCTGCTGAGTGAGACCGCAGTGTGGTTTTACCCACCGATCAGCTGATCAGCAGGGGGCGCCTTTACACAGCCCTGGGGTGGGGAAGGGAGGGAGGAGGAGGCATGGGGGCGCAGCACCGTGGGAGGGAGGCATGGGGGGTGCTGTGGAGGGGGCAGCAGGCCACCCAGTCTGCCTAGGGTGCCATGCCACCTCGGGCTGGTGCTGGGAAAGAGGCTTGGGTTTTCATTTCATTTCAGGGGAGGGACGGTGGCTCAGTGGTAGAGCATCTGCTTGGGAAGCAGAAGGTCCCAGGTTCAATCCCTGGCATCTCCAAAAAAGGTCCAGGCAAATAGGTGTGAAAAACCTCAGCTTGAGACCCTGGAGAGCCGCTGCCAGTCTGAGTAGACAATACTGACTTTGATGGACCAAGGGTCTGATTCAGTATAAGGCAGCTTCATATGTCCATATGTCCATTGTGTTCAAGGCACAGAGTTGTTTAGGTACAGACATTCCAAATGTATATTTAGAAATCTTTTGAGAGTCTTCCCCCAGGGTATGTCAACAGCCAAATGATCGAATAGAGAGCAGTACGTGTTAAAATGATAATGACTCCTTGGAGGTGATAAGGACTCCTTGGACAAAAACCTCCTTGGAGGTTTTTAAACAGAGGCTAGATATCCATCTGACAACAATGAGGATCCTGTGAATTTAGAGGGAGGTGTTTGTGAGTTTCCTGCATTGTGCAGGGGGCTGGACTCGATGATCCTAGAGGTCCCTTCCAACTCTATGATTCTATGACTCAAAAATGATAATAACCCAATCTAGAGCGAGAGGTCTGGAAATGAAAAGACACTCTGTGTGAATAAATGCAGCGTTCGTTGGAACAGGTGTTGATGCTATCAGTCCACATGGCGTCGTTTACAAAGGGAATGCATACTTGAATGTGTACAGTCATGCCAGAAAGATGGAAAAGTGCCTTGGAAAGTTTCTCCAAGCATACCTTCTGCTGAAATCAGCACAACAGAGTTCTCTAGAAAGGGGAATTCACTTTTTAAAAGACTACTAAGCAGCGTATTAAAATGAAAACTTTCAAAAAAAAAAACCCTCCAAAAACTTTCAAAAACAAATGTTTTAAGGCAGAGCATCTTTAGCCCTGTGGTTGTTCATGGGGAGCAGAAAGCAGTGGTTTAAATGGCTCTGAGCCATTTCTGCACTTGATTTAATGTCTTTTCTCAATTCTTTAATATTTTCAGTTATTAATTCTTTCATCACTTTGACCAGTCTGGCCTCCATGGCTTCAAGTTGTTCATTAACTTTGGCCATCTTTATCTCCGCCAAAGATCAGGCCCTCGGACGAAGCTTCGGTCCCCCCTTATGTTCAGACATTACTGTCCTCCCATTAGAAATATAGGCTCCAAAGTTGGTCTCTTCAATTCAGAATTGAAATACAGATTCTGACAGCTTGAAACACGCCCTTTCCAATGAGCCCAAAATCGCCGTTCTAGGAGCTTCCTAACTCCAGATATTAATTTTTAAAGTTTTAATTTATTCAAAATGGCGTCCGCAGTTTTTTCTGGCTCCTTTTAAAAACTTTTTTTCTCTTTGGGCCCACCAAAATTAATTCTAATTATATAGTCCAATGTGTTTTACCTTATTATAACAATATCTGCCAGCTCCACCAAGTTTTAAAATCCCATTCTTTTTTTAAAATAGTTTTTTTCAGTTTTTGACCTTCCTTTAATGGCCGCCGAAGTTTTTCTATGATTGATTAGTCCTAGAGAATCCAGGAAGTTGAAAACTTGACCTTCTTTCAATGGCTCCATCCTGCTTTCCTTCCTGTTTTACTTTCTGCTTTTCTTGCCACGAAGTCCCGTTCTCTATGATCAGGTAATCTCGCGATGTTTATGCAACTTCCTGTGACATCTTCCAGTGCAGCAACTCTGTGACGATGGGAGATTTTGCAGAAACCACAGGTATTCCAAACATAAGTTGTTGTTTTTTTACTTTTAACTTGTCTTCTTAGATCCTAATAGTCCCAAAATTACCCCCTTCCCTTCTTCTTAACTTTAGAAAGTTGTAGTTAGTTCCAAATTTTAGTCCTTATTTCCCAGATAGCTTGTATTAGTTCCGGAGTGATAGATAACGATCTTCTTACCTTGGGATCAAATATATCCTCCTTAATACCATCCTTGCTGAAGATAAATGAATAGATACTAAAATAGTCCAAAGAAGGCTTGAATCATGATGGGTTTAAGTCAATTTAATGACCACGGAAATCTCTGTAGACGCTGGAATGCAATCCTTCGCTGGGGATCCTTCAAAGCCTCAGAGAAGCCCCGTTGGAACTCCTCTTCAGCCAAAGTAAACCCCCCTCAGAATTTTCAAAGCATGTCTTGGCCTTTCCCCTGTCTGAGAAAAGTAGGCAGTTGGCATTGAAATCACTTTTTCTGCCGAAAAACAAAGGCTCCAGTCCGCTCATCTTTGGAGAAGCGTCCTAACTCTCCATGATCCAACTCCGGAAGTCCAAACCAGCCAAAATTCATGATGGGCTTTAGTCCATCAACCAGTTTGTGCTCATCTCTACTTGTAGCTGCTACAAGATCTTGCAGCAGTGAATTATACGTGTTAATTATTCAGTTGGGTGAAGAAGTAGATCACCTGTTCTAAGTCTACTGCTTGTTAATTTCATTGTGTGCCTATGAATTCTTGTATTGTGGGCAGGGCCAACTCGTCCACTAGGCAAATTAGGCATTTGCCTAGAGCGCTGGGCAGGGGGGGTGCTGAATTGGGCTTTCCCTCCCCCCCCCCCCGGTACCCAAGAGAAATGCCTAATTGCCCTGAGCAGTTAGGCTGCAGTGGCGGGCAGGCCACCTACTTCGCCAGCACAGGCAAGCCACCTCCACCCGCTCCACCCCTCCAGCCCACTTAGACCCCCCCCCCCAATGCACTCAGATGCCACCCTCACACTTACCAGCTTTCGGGGGGGGGGGCATCAGAATAGCGCTCTCTTAATAGAGAGCAGAACCAGGCTTCGCTTCCACCTCCCTTCCTGTTCCAGAAGGGAGGAGTGAGAGCAAAGCCTCTGCCTGCTTTATATTAAAAGAAGGATCTTTTGCGATGCCAGCTGACATGGGTAAGCACAAGGCTGGTGTTGCTACTCCGAGCACACGGGGAGGGGGGAAGGAGGGAGGGGGGGGCGGCGCAGTAGCGGGTAGGCTACCTCAGAAATTACTGGTGCAGCTTTTCAAGTCAGGGGGATTGAGGTGAGGTGAACTGGTCAACAAAGTTCCTCAGGCCTAGATTGCTCTGCTGCCAACCCCCCAGGCAGTCCATTTGTCTCATTTTGCTGTTATCAAGCATATTGCCTAAAATCTTGGGGCCTCAAAAGCATGTGGAAGACCTTCTAGGAACCCATAATTTGCTCACTTTAACCATTTGCTTGCCTTGAAATCATGGCAAGTGCTCTCCTCCTGCACTAGCTCTGTTTTCCAGTTTAGCAGAGGGCTAAAGTGAGCAGTTATATATTCTCCACCTCCGTTCCTAGGGTTACCAGGTCTTACCTTACTTCCAGAAGGGGGCTCCTGTTCCTGATAATCATAGGGTTTAGGCCAAAATGCTAGAGCATCCAAGTGTGACACACCCGGTGGGATGATATCACTCCCAAGTGACATCATCATGCCAACAATGTTGATGAGGGAAGTGGTGGGGCCTCCTTTGCCAGACAGTTAGTGGGCAGCAGATTGGAGCCCCCAAAATTGGGGGGGGGGGGAAACCTGCCCAGACTGGGGGGACTGGCAACCCTATCTGTTCTATTAGGGACTGGTTAGCTCACACCCTTGTGTCTGTCTTAATTCTTTAAATGTGGGTGGATGGAGGACAATGAGGAATCCTTCTTCAGGTGTTCATGGTTGGCTCCTGCCAACTTTGATTCCAGCACTCCTTGCAGCCTCAGAGGATGCCATGCCGAGAATCTGGGACATCCCAATGACAAGGTCTAACACGGGACGGCCAAAGTTGGTTAATGTAAGAGCCGCATAGAATAAATGTCAGATGTCTGAGAGCCGCAAGACATGAACACAATATTTTTGGGAGAAGGGAGGGAGGGAGGAAGATGGGAGAGGGGAGGGAGAGGTTAAAAAGCAACTTTAAATGCATTCTCCAAGCTGCTGGCTGGCTTGGCTTGGAGAAGTGATTTAAAGACAGAAATGCTTTGAGAGTCACACACTATTTGTGAAAGAGCCACATGTGGCTCCCGAGCCACAGTTTGGCCACTCCTGGTTTAACAGAAATCCTTCATTATTCTACTGTCAGTGCAGCGCTTGGCAGTTCTGAGTCTCTTTTTACTGTCTGAAAATGACTGCGGGATGCCATTGATCAGCCGACTACCGGTTCAGCCAGTCACCTTGATTTATTAAAAAAAAAAAAGTTTGGGTTTAATTCCTCTTCCACAGTCTAACATGAATAAGTTGGTGCACTCTCAATTTTTTTTTAATAAATTGGCAACATTAACTTATTGATATTGCATATGAATGTAATCCGGGTTCCTGTTCTCTCAAATTGTTTTTGTGAATTTGTGGCGCAGTTCAGATGAGCAAAACAGCCACATCTTATTAGAAATGTGCAACTTTGATAGTTACTATGTATGTTTTAATGAAAGGGGGGAATACGTTTCTGTCACAGGCCTGCAGTTGGGTCATTGAATGAGTATTTAAAATGGGGCTCGTAAGATCTTCATCCTTTACAGGAAATAAAAGAAGACCTTTTTTGTGATTTCAAAGCATGAACTATGGCACGAACCCCGGCCCTCATCTTTATTAACTGCAGAGTAAAATGGCCATCATTACCCACTAAATTGGAACTGGCACAATGTGTTACAAAACGGCATTGGTATTGAAATAGAACTGCTCAATTTATGAAAGTTAGTTTAAAGCGACGCTCCGTGAAGTAGAATAAAACTTAGGGCTGAAC